>NC_051189.1:14587942-14897346 GCF_015220075.1 Falco rusticolus | reverse complement strand
CTAATTTTTAAACCAGAAGTTATACCACTATGTAGTGTGTTAAGTGCTAGATTCTGGATTGCTATCCGTCTTTAATGTACTAAAAACGGCCAAACACTCATTTAGATAGACAACTGTTTCTTTAGAACCTTGTGTCCTTTTATTCTTATAGATGTATTTGTGTGCATGTGTGTTTATGTAAAAGTCTATATAGTGGAGAACATACTTAATATTTGATATACTAATTGCTGATCAACATGAAAAGCATGGTTTGAGCAACACAAAAATCTTCCTTTCTTGACTGATATAAAACTACTATTACAGAAACTGATCACAGAAGTGCTTAGTCTTCATATTAAATTTAGGTCTTCTAGTAATCAGCATCATCCTAAAGGCACATATTTGCTCAGAGGATGCTATGGCCCCTTCAGTCCACTAGATCTACTAAAATATCAAAGGTGTTTTGTGTACCTTTCAAACCTTCAAAATTTGAAGAGGAAAGAAACACCACTGATTTCTGTTTCAGCCTTACAATAAAAAAAGAGGGGCTCAAGACACTGACAATCATATTAATATGCCAACATATGTTATTCATCCCTTCAAGTAGATTATCATCCAGACGAGATGAGTTTTCCAACTGGAACAAACTGTTCATCCTAATATCAGAGAAAGTTTAGAATTTAACCCCCTTTGTAGGAGGTTTTCTCTAAAAAAATTCCATGTCCTACCCACTACCAAAACCCATCCACAAAAATTATACCAAAAGAGAAATGTTTTAAACACAGGTTTGTCGTGTTTAAAATACTATGACAGAAGCTTGAAGGCTATTAGAGCATGCACAACCTACCCACTCATGACAAACTGCCTCTATATATTTTAAGAAATTATTTTTGTATGTTAAAAAGCAATCCATGTGAAGTATAAAATATTTGAGGTTATATACACAAAGGTACAATGAATGCTTGGTAGTCACATGCATGTGTTGTCAGATACAAGATTAAATATTTCACAGAAAATACATGGATGATATATTGGTTTCAAGGGACTAAAAGTCCCTTAAAAGTAGTCAGTCTTTCACTTATCAGTTTACATACTAATCTAACCTGGCACTGAAGTAACTGACAGTTACTATTGTCTGTGCTAGAAAATAGGCTTGCTGTCTGCTCAAGCCCTGGTCACAATATCCATGTAACAAAGTAGAGCAATGGCACCTTACAAAGTTACAGCTGTTCAACACCAGTATCAGTTTTCTTCACAATAAAATCCAAACTTCATCGGATGGATAATAAACGCAGGCTAGACAGGTTAATAAGTTATTACATGCCAGTGAAATTGCAACAAGACAAAACGCCAGACTTGCCCCAGTGAAATATAACCAGAAGAGTTGGTAAGAGTCTCCTGTAGTTTACCTATTCAGAAGTGAGCAGGCTACCAAAATCACTTAATTCTGTACAGGGAGATGTGATTCAAACCACCCTTCCTGTCCTTCTCTCTCCGCTCCATTTGTACCAGCCCTGCCAGTCACCACTGTGAAATCTGCTTCCGATTGTTGGTCTCCACACATATCTAGAGGACAAAAATAGAGGAGTAAAGAATTTTCTAGAGACACTTAATCCCTTCGTGCAAAAGATGGATATAGACAGGCACAGTCTGAACTTGTCCTGAATTACTTAAAAACCCAAAGGGTCCAAATAAGAGAAAGCAAACCAAAACACCACATCAACATGCACGTATCACTGTAACAACTGCCACCAACATCATTTTGAACCCCATCATGTACCAGCTACTCCCAAAATAAGACAAATTAAAAGATATTATTTTTTTAATTGTGATTTTCTTAAAAATTGGAAGCTTGAAGTATTTTAACCATAACTAATGAAAATAGCATAAGTAATCAAGTTTAGGAAATACGTTTTTCCAGAAAATAATTTTTCCAAGTAATGCCAAAGCTTAACAGAGATCCCATCAGATGAACTTCCCTCACATCTACTGTTGGTTACATGGCCTGATGCAACGCAGAGCCTCTCTCCAAACCAGCATCCATGAGAAAACTCATCAGCCCTACGGTGCTGTAAAGGTCACATTAGATGAGCAAACTCATTTGTGTGATCTCTAAAAAAGAGTTGCAAAAGTAACAGTCACTGAATTATTCTTCCAATATTACTCAAATGGAAGCCCAGGAGATACTGCTTGTAAAATCTCTAAGTCATCCAGCATTGCTAATTGTAATTGTCTTGACAATTGGTCTATTGGACCCTTCTTTGCAACCAGACTCCTTTTCTGCAAAAGCATGAATGTAGACACTAATTGTTATCTATGTAGGATTACTCCTAGATAATAGGAAGTTAGCATCGCATTCTTCCTAATGAGCGTGCAGCTGATATTTGATCTTGTGCACGCTCTGACACATCTGGGAATATTTAACAATATTTTGGGCAGTTACTTCCTTTAAGTTGTCAGTTGAGTTACATTAGTATTTCTGAGTTTAGCTCATTTTGTGCATAAGGTATATTTAGAGATAACTGAAAAATAAAACTATGAGATTTGTTTCCAGATAGGATGATGACACAGATCAGATTCATTTCCTAACTTCTATTGTGCAGGAGATGCTGAAAAGCCCACAGGTAGTGGCAACACCTGAAAACATCTAGTTACAGGTATAAAATTTTCTTCCACAGGCACTGGGTCTAAAACAGCTGCCACTGGGTTGAAACTAATCTCAGTGATAAGTAACACAGAAATGGTTTGGGGTTGGAAGAAACCTTAAAGACCATCTAGTCCAACCCCTTACCATGGGCAGGGACATCTTTTACTACACCAGGTTGCACATAGCCCCATTCAACCTGACCTTGAACAGTGCCGATGCTGGGGCATCCACAGCTTCTCTGGGCATGATGGGGCATCCACAGTTACTTTAGTGCCAATGTTCTTACCTTTAAGCTAGCAACAACATACGATGAAGTAACACGGTATGTTGAACAGCTATCATTCACTATATCCAGACTCACTTGATTATACTAGTCAGCTTTACTAGTACTAATTAGAAGCCTAAGACAGCAAAACCAGTGAAGAAGATTCACCACTTTTCAGGTCACTGCAGCACAATTTTACCTATGTCTTACTCCAGCAGCAGATAAACACACTGGCATGATTAACAGGGTAATACACAGTTAAAGCTCAGAAACCAGCAAACCCATAGCCAGGCCCCCCATAGCTCCTGAAGATACCACTGCGTCCAAGATTCTCAAGTTGCACACACCATTTTTGCTAGCATTAAAGCTGCACAGCACTAGCAAGTGGTTGCACAGAACACAAATAGAAGAGCCTTCCTACATTACAAATGCTTCTGTGTTTAAAAATAAGTAGTACTGTTGTGCTCTACTTTTTAGCAAGTCATGGCATATTGACAACCTTCCCCCCCACCCCCACACCGAGTTGATTCTTCTTGTGCACATTAGCAATCTACTAAATACTGCTTTAAAAGCACAAAGGGAATGATCTAACAAACAGAAGCCTATTCTGTACCTGTGCTCTCTCTCGCAAACCTCTCCTGATGCTTTTTTCAAAGTCCAGTGGAAATACATTACTTCGAGTGAGAGTATTGGCTACCAAATACTACCCTACAAAATCCTTTTTTCCAGCATACAAATATACAGTTCCATAGAAATAGCATCTAAATGAATTTTTTTATTAATTTATTGAAGATGCTTGTAATTTGAAAACCCAATCCACTATAAAGCACCATTCAACAAAAATCTAACTTAAAAAGCTTATCGACAAAAGACAACTAAATGCAATTCAAAACAGTCCAAAACAGAACAAGATTATTTTTTTATTGTTCTAGAAAATAAATAAACACATCAGAAGACAGCAAATAGTTGAGGTAAAGTCTTTCACAAGGAAGCAAACTGACGAGAACATGACATGCAAGCAACAAACAGAAACACACTAAATAGATGTGCTAGCAGACCTAGATTTATTAGAAAGAAATGTGATTCTTAGCAACTTGGACCGGAAAAAAGTGCAAAAGTCTCTGGAGAATTGCTCCCCCCACCCCCAGATTTGACTGTGTATTTCACTAACAGGAAAGCTCTCCAGTTACTGCACCAAAGTTAAATACCATAAAGTATTTTCCTCTCGTGTTAACTCTTTCTTCTTCTTTTGAAATCCCAAATATTTTGCAGTATATTTGGTATTTAAGCTGTTATCCCAGTAACTCTACTCAAGGAGGGAAGATGCACTAGATCAGGACTCTTAAGATAGAATTATTACCACCTTCTCAAGCAGCAAAATTCTTCAAATCTTGTACAGCGATTCTATGAATGTTACAGAAGCTCAAAAGTGACACTCAAGGACAAATAAAGTACTCCCTCACTCAGCCATTGCCAGCTTCACAGCAGTGCTGCAATTACATTGTACACTCACACCTCCTAGCTCTCTACATTTCAATCAGTATTGTTATTTATCAATACCTGCTATCAGCTAGCAGCAGAGACATGAAGGACATCAGAAATATATTCATGGTAGACCAAGCCATTTACTATTATAAACCCTTTCTTCTTTAAATATTTGCATCATTGGATGGGTAGGATGGGTGGGTGGGTTATGGTCCTCTAAGAACAGAGGCAACCCATGTTCCTTCTCCTAACCCATGAAGAAATACTTAAATGCATATACTGATGCATGACTGCAATATTCCATTTCAGAATTATTCCTTTCAGAGAGAAAAAGCAGCTATATTAATGCATTAAAATTGTTTTATGTAAGATATATATATATTTAATTGTGTCTATTTGTTCCAAGCTTCAGATTTCAAGAGTGTCATTAATTTAAAAATAAAATATAATAAATGGGATTTCCATTACAACACAGACCTTGAAGACAACTACAGTACTCTGGGACACCGCTCACAGCTCAGTTTCATTCTGTTATTGGAGAACACTATGATGACAGACTTGAGACTTCACCTTACATCATGTTGAACCTGTAACCACCACCACTTACTATGAATTTAGAGCTAAACACCAATGACCAGCTAGGAATCTACCATCTAATACTTCTTACAGTGTATAAAGTAGGCTGCTGCTATAGGGCCACAACAAAGGGAGAACAACAAATCTAGAAACAGTCTAGAAAAATTCTAGAAAATAAGCACACATTCAACTTTTTTTTTTGTTTTTAAGGTGAAAGTTAAAAATGGAAGTAGTATAATATACAACAGGAGTTCTGTTTCTAATCATTATGATTAGACTTTGGCTAGAGATTTACAGAATGCACAAGGAGGGGTTTGAGTCTCCCTTTCCAAAAGGAAGAAAAAAATAAAAAGACAAAAGCACAATTTAGATGTGAAACATTAGAGTTCATTTTGTATTTTAATGTCATGTTCTTTGATACAAACATATTCTCTGAAAATACTGAATTTAATGGAGGGTATTACAGGAAAATAAACAATATAATCAGAATAGTCAATTCTATTATTATAACACAAACCTCATCTAAAAAACAATACTTTGTCCTACATTGTCTTTCATTTCTTTTGATCAAAATGCAAAAATATCATAAGTGTACATTAGAAAACTAAGATGCACAACTCATCTTCACTGTGGTACAGAAACCCAACAGACCTCTAAAAGCAATATAGGCTGAAAAAAAACCAACCCATTAACGTGTGTATAATACATAGCATGTAAGGATATAAATCCTTTAATTAGTAGAATAAGTCTATATATAAACTTAATACCAGAGTGAGATCTGCTTTCTCCATCTACAAGTAAAATACAGTGAAATGAGAAAGTATATCCAACCTAAAGCAAAAACCTATAATCTAGTTAGATTCCCCAGGGTTTATTTTGAAGGTGCTGGCACACATTTTGACCATTAGCAAACTGGTTAAGTCTAGAAAAGAATTTATGTCTACGTGCAAACACATAAGCTATAGCAAACAGTCAAGGGTGAAAGAAAAGGATACACTAACACCACTGAAATCCTACCGCGTAAAGGTAACCTTAATTTGCCTTAACTGTGCCTATGACCTGACAAAGTCATTGGGACAACACAGAAGCTACCACTTTCCCTTCCATAGGAAGAACACTTTACAGTCCTGATTTTCAAGGTATTGTTTTAAAATAACAATGAAACTTAAAAGAATTCAGCAGTAATTTCCAGTACATTAGGAAAAAATATGAGTGCTTTTCAAGCAAACTGCTACTTCACAGCACCTGTTAAAATACTATTGTGTTTGCTAAAAACAGTCCTATGTTACTTCTAAGATTGCATTAGAGAACAGATGCCCTTGGAGAATATTCCGTAAATTTTCTTAACAATATTAAGCTTCAGACATAACTTACAGCCAAGATTATAAATACAACTAAATTACACTAGCAACAACTTTCTTTAAAATACTCACTGTCAGATCTAAAAATAGCTGCACTGCATTCCATTTAGAAAATGCAACTGATTGGTCTGATCAGGTTTAATTTAATATTAATGTAAGTAATGCCACATTTATAAAATGAGTATACAGTCATGCTACTAGCCAAGCAAAAATACTCCCTAACAAAAGAGTTATAAGTGCCAAAAAAATAATCCCAGATTTATGACACTTTTCAATTACATTGTTTAATCATTTTTGGAGGCGCAGTGATGCATGTACATTAGCAAAAACACAGTAGTGTTTTCAGGAAGGGAAAAGGCTTAGAAATCAGCTAGAAGGGAGGTGACTGAGGACCTGGGGCTTCTGAAGAATTCAGATTCCACAGATTCAAAAGCAAAAATTAGTCGAAGATAACATTTTCCCCAGATATGCTGCAGTTAAGTAGAAGGTTCAAGTTCAGTAGAGAAGACCACGCACCATCACCCTTCTCTTCCTTAAGCTAGGACTTAAAAAGACTTTTGCTAACAGCTGTGCTAGACTCCCAGGCATACATCCTCACTGAATATCAAACAACTGTGCAACAAACTCTACTCTGTAAAATATTATTTCAGCACATTCTTGTCAGATAAAACACAGGCTTTGTACATAACTCACATATAGTGAATCATAGATAAAAGGGACCTTAAACACAGCAATAAGTATTAACTTCTTGGAAATCAATATTCTTGCTCTACTAAGGGCAACAGTAGTTTATGCAATAACAGCCAGATGCTAGATGACTTTTAATTTATTTTGCTTGGAGAAAAAAACCCCAAACAATAAAACCAAAACACACACACCCCCGCCCCAAACCAACAAACCTCCAAAATGCTCACAGTTTATAATTTCCTTGTGATATTAGATATTGTAGGGAAAGAGGTTTTCAGTTTGTTTACTCTCACCTCCCTCTTTGGAAGAGGCATTCCTACATCCACACTTCAGATAATTACTACTTATTTAAGGGGATCATACAAACACCTAACACATGGGTTCCTGGACCCTGTCTTCTGCAAGAAGCAGCAAGGAAGGTGAAAGTAGAATCAGCTGCAGTAAATCAACAAACAGTATTTCTGGCAGGATTAGCTACAATATAAAGTAAATCACTCCGGGCAAAATAAGTTTGGAAATAACACTTTTGCTTACAGGAAGAATCAGAAAACACCAGTGAAAAGGAAAATACTGTTGGGTTTTTAATTTGTTTATTTTGCTTTGGTTGGGTTTTTTTGGTTTTTTTTTTTAAATAGCACTGACAGCTGAAGAGGCTATATATCACTTTGAAAGAGTAAAGGTTGGCAATATTCTTCTCTAAAAAAAGGAATATAATTTATGATTCAGGATCAAGAAAGGAATCTGGGAAAGCTAATGAAAACCATGACTGCTACCACAGGGTAACAAGAGTGCATGGACAAAGCTGATCGTTACCACGTAAGCTTTTCATACTTGTATAATATGTAACCAGAAAATATAGGTTACACTTAAACATAGGACAAAGCAATGGCATAATTTAAAACCCACCCAAAAGAGCAGTAATTACATAATAAAGTATATTTAATCAGAAACTATGTTATTCATATTTTAGGCCAATGATTTTTTCTTTTAACTACACAATCCTCTCCCACATGCACAAAATTAAGACTAATACTAAAATCACTAATTTATGACATTTATATTAAAGTTACCTTGGTTCTCAAAACCAATTTATTCATTCCAGCTTACTCTAAAAATTATATTAGCTAATCCTAATGGATGCAGTTAGTGCTTAAGTAAAATTAACATATCAACATCAGTCTTAAAGATACTCAAGAAGCTTACAAAATTGACAAATGATTTTACATAAAAACTAGACAGAGATACTAGAACAATAGATTAATAGGCTGTTATTTTAAAATTAAATAAGGGCACAGTAGCTCTCACAAAGTTGTAAAGAAGCAGCTATGAACAGAGCAAACTTCTAAATTTATGCAACAGTGTACTCTTTTGACAAACACCCTTAGACTTAGATGTTATGGGATATGACCTAATGTTATCACCAATAAATGCAGTACCTTTTCATGAACACTTCTACTTAGCCACAAAGATACTTTCTTCATTTTTACATTTCTGCAGTTTCTTCATTGTGCTCATTAATACAAGTTTAAAACCTCTAAATGCAATTTAATTTAGCAAACGCATATGAATGAAGGCCTTTTTTCCTCCTTTTTCTTAGGAAATAACGGTTTCAGATGTCAACAAAATACAACAGATGTCCTATATGCTACATGTGTACGTATGGTTAAAAGACTTTCTGGAATACAGAACGAATGTATAGAAAAAATGGTAAGTAATATCGTGAAAATTTGGACAGGAAAGTTGAAGTGGTTAAGCAAATGAAAGTTAGAATCAACAGCATTCCACATTCCAGCTGGTCTAGTATGACCAGAAGCAACAGGTCAACAGGTATTATGGCAAGCTTCTGTGGAAATCTCCGTTGCCCCACAGGACCTAAAAAATGGGTTTCCTTATTTCCCTCTACCAACCACTCATTCCCACTACCTCGTCTGTGCCAGCACGCTAGCGTTCAGAAAACCACAAAGTCAAGAAATGACATCAGATGAAAATTGCCTTTTCTGTGCATTATGGCCGGCACAGAGAAGGGCAACTACATATGTGGGGGCTCCACCCCTTTCAATGGATGCACAAGTTTATTATAACAGATTAAAACTGCCATGTGACCATAACCTGAGAAAACAGATTATATTTAATATTTTAACTACATTAAGATCTGTTCCATCTCCCTGGCATCCCTTGCATTCCACCTACTTTTATTTGTGAAGATACGCTTTGAGACTGCAAAACTTAGATCCCTAGAAACCAGCCTTACAAAGCTGCAATATTAATGCATGTAGGAGTTAAATTCAATTTTTCTTTTGCCAGCAGGGGTGACTGAGGCTACAGATTTCCTTTTTTAATTTCACATTCTTTCTCTTGACTTTAAAATAGTTATATCCTTCAGAAACTCAGTCAACTATCTAAACTAGAGTTCCTTATGCCTTTTCTCAGGATCTTCACAAGTGCATAAACCATTGCTGAAGTACGGACTGAAGTTTTGAATTTGCAGCTACAGAGAATTACTCCCCTTGACGATACCAATTGAGCAAAATCTACAAAGCACTTCATGCAACTTCCAGTGTGCTGTATTATTAACTCTCTAGTAACCTAGTTTCAATACCTCCTGCACCACACATCACTCCAAGCAAGCAGCACTTGCTCTCAGCACACTTCTTGCCCAGAGAGAAGATGTTATTTAGTAAAGGCGCATTTGGAACTAAAGCCCAGAAGCTGGCCTGGATAGACAATTAAGCAGAAAGAAAACACTACAGTGGTGCAACAGAAGTTGTAGGAATTGACAGTAGCTTTTCCAGAAATATTTTACCTTGAATTTCCTTTCGCAGAGCAGCCCCTTCAAAAGTCCCACCCACTCCTCCTTATCACCTGAGAGAGTAAAGCACAACCCTTCAGATCTCTGCAGAGAAGCCACAGCAGGCATAACCTACACCTCTGGAGATGAGCACATGGCAAGGCAGAGACCAAGAACCCTGCCTGACCTCACAGGCCTGTAAAAACCCCTAATGGCAAACTGGATACCCAATGGCTGAACACAGCCTATTCCAACACAAAGGGCAGAGGACTTTAAAACAAACTAGCAGGTACCAAATTCAAAATAAAAGTTAGAAAAAAATAGAAGTATAGTGTAGAAGAATGCAGCTGAGTTAATTATCATTGATAACATACAGCTGTGGGTTAGTTTCAGGGGCAGAGGGTTGGCCAATGTAGATAAGGTGCAGGTGTGGCTGGTTCTGTGAAGAGGTTGGGCAGCCACGGAAGAGGGAGGAGGAAGAAGCAGAGAGAAGAGAGGAGAGAGAACAAGCACCCTGGGTGAGGGGAGACCAGGAGAAGGCAGCAGAGGGACTGGCATGAAGAGATGTTGGTATGAGATGGTAAAAGACCATGTTGCAGCCGGCTAGTTTGGAGAGTGCTGCAACAGTATAGTGCTTTGCACTGCATATGGTAAGCTGTGGATCTCCTTATGGATCCTAAAATTTTATATACCTCAAAAAAACCCCAAAAACAAAAACAAGGAGTACAAAGTCATAGAGGAGAAATTCAACAAGGCCATTAAATATAAATTCAACACCTTTGTTCTGCCATACCCTGAGCTGCAAGTTACTGGAGACTGGGAGATTACATTGGAGAAGGTACGCCTAACACATTTGCCCTTTTCCTACACTCTTCACTTGTCACCAACAGCAGATGGCATCAGAAAAGATCATAGGCTTTTATCAACTTCTGGACTATCCCAGCACAGCTGTTCTTCCACTCACTAATGGTATTTCTGTTATGTAAGCAGCAAAGTGAAGGAATTCACCAGTAAATAACCATATAAGCACAACACCAAGCAACAGACAAACCTCAGTAAGAAAGTGGAAAAAAACCAAAAAGTCCTGTAGCAAACAAGGACAACTCTTCCTCTTCCTTCATACAGCTTTTGTTTTCTTCAGATCTGAATACCGGCCATCATTGCAAAACCCCCAAAAGCTGTTTACATATAAAGGGGGAAGATCTGCTGAAAGGTTTAGCAATAATTAAGTAGTACGGTATTAACTGAACCATTACATTCACTGGACCAACAAAACACTTCATACATTTTGGTTTCTAAATGTACATAGCCCTTAGACATTAGTCCATGTTTCACAAACTATGTTGATGTGCTCTAGCAAAACAAAATGGTTAAACTTAAAGTGAAAAATTTGTTCAAATGTCCATTGTATACTTTACAGTATGTCTTAAACTCAAAAGAGAATGAAAGTCGATTGTTTCTTGTACAGACCATAGAATGTTTGTTTTCACAGACACAGAAAAGCTGTGATTTACTGCCAGTCTTACAAGGACAGCTGTTTGATACTGTATCTTTTGCCCTATACCCATTAAGAGTGAAATTCAATTAACTTTACATTATTCCAGAACATCCAGTCTTTATGCAGTGAATGGAAATTTACTAAACTAAGGCATCTAATTGAAACACTAAAAATATAGTCTTTTCAGAAAGCCATTTTGTTTTAATAAAATCTACAAGCCTTTACAGAAAAATGAGCTATTATTAAGCTAGCTCCTAGCCTTTTAAGATTAACATTTTTAATACAGATTCTCTTTATACATATCGTTTTGAAAACAATCTTGGTGCATCAGACACTGAAAAAATCCACCACGTTGAGTTCAGCCCTTTTACTGATCTCTTTACCAATGAGGACAACAAGGTATGCTACATTTGAGAAGCATCTACTTTGACACCAAAAAAAAAAAAAAAATAAAAAAAATAAAAAAAAAAAAGGAATATTACTGGTAAATATCTACCAGGCAAACCACAACAAAATTTCAGTTTACATCATCACAGGTTTGGATTAAATTGAGGTTAGGGAAAACAGAAACAGTAAAAGACATGGTAGTGATGTTGCCTTTAAGTCAGAAAGCCTTGGTTCAATTGCAACAGCTTTTATGGAACTCCAGCTCAAAACATCCCTGTTCATAAACCAGTGGAACAGTGTACCAAGACAAATACCACTGCACACTGTTCCTACGCTCTTTCCATAAGCATCCATTTCTCACCTTGGTTAGAGACAGCCATGGGCCAAGCAAAGACACTTACATTCCCATGACCATAAATCTTCCCTTGTGAATTCACAAGAGAATATCGTGGGATTCTATTTTTGTCTTGGTTTATTACAAGTTACCATTGGGCAGCCAGAACAGAGTAAATCCTACACCTGGCAACTGCAGTCTTTCAAAGCTTTCATGAACGTCGCATTGTTTGGCTCTCTGGAAGCTAGTACTGCACAGAATGCTAAAGGCTGTATTCCAGCAAAGCTGAAGGCAGGACACAAATAGAATGGAGCAACAGAAAAGGAAGCTGTGTGCAATGATGCAAAAAAAAATCCTATTGCTGATTTGTATTCTGCCCGAATACCAGGAAGAAAGTAAGAAAACCTTCAGCTCATTCACATGCAGAATATAAATAGAAGGTTCAGTAAAGAACTATTTTTCTAAGCATTCACATTTGGAATATATTCGAACTCTAGTTATATACTGAATAAGCATAAAAGGCAACCCTTGTTAATCACAAAATTGGAGAGTTCCAAAATTTGGAACTAGAGTGATTTAATGCCAACGTTACATATAGTTTGTGTAATGTACACAAATAGAAGTCATAGTTAAGGACACATAATACAGTAGTTGATAGCAACTGTAGATTACTATCTCCCATGGTGGATGCAATTGTATGGTACATTTCACAATAGTTACAAGAAGATGAACGGCTGAGTTTGAGGACCATAAACAAGGGATTATTTTACAGGCATTCAACTGACAGTCATAGACACTGAGGAAAAAATTGCCATTAAGGAAATAGTACAAACAGTGAAGCAAAATAAGCAGCACAGTGGAAAAGCATTTAAATATACACCGTAATAAGGAAAAGATGAAGCAGATTTGCAATCCAGAATCTTTTCAAGGGGTATGTATTACTTGTAGCATCCTCATCAGGATGGTGCACAAAACACAAAGCCCCCTTAGACAGCCAGGGAAGGCAACTCCTCCTAGGTGAATCTTTGCTGTTTAAAGGAGGAAAAGCAAACAACCAACTAGTCCACACCAGATAGATCTGTGCTGCTCCACAAAATAAAGACCACATCTATAGCCACAAGTAAAGCACAGTATTAGGATAGGATCTGTAAAACAAACTATACTTTATCCACATAAGGTGCAGCATTTCAGACAGGTTTACTCCAGACCAGATCTAAACCACACTGTGCACTGAATGCTTGGTAGCAGTTGGGGGTGCATCTTCAATTGTTTTCATCTGAACATAAGCCAGTTCTGTCTACTATAAAACTGTTTCATGACATAAGACAAAGCATAATAACAGGGATAATTAGGAAATTCACTTCAAAACAATACTCATGCTCCAACCTAGAACACAACAGTGCTGAAAATTGAGACCACTATCAAGGACTTGTTGTTGTCAGAGATGAGTCTGATTTTCAGAAGGCAGACTACCATATGCTTCCTCACACTCCAGTTCTTTAGATTTTGTGCTTATTTTATACAAAAATCTATCCATTCATTATTCCTTAGAAGTGGGAACTATGGGTTATAAATTGTCAGAAAAGGGCTGCTATCACTAGGCTACCATAGGAAGAGGCAAGAAGCCCTCTTGATATTAGTTATGATCTTCAGATGGCTCCACCAAAAAAAACCAGAAATCTAAAGCCAAGAGTGATACTTGTTACATCTCAATAAATATTTGCTATCTTTAGACTCATAATTTGGTAAATTAAATCTTTTTTTAATCAGAATCTATAAAAAGACTCATTGCCATGTTGGATATATCACAAGAGTCTACCTTGTACTATTTTTTAAGCCACACACACACAAAAAAAAAAAAAAAGCAGACCACCACAGGTACAAACTCCATCCAAGTAGGTTACGGGTTGCTGATTCCAGTAGCTCGGTAAGAGGTGAGGTTCCACATTCCTAGTTCCAGCCAGTACTGGTTGAGCATGTATTTCCAGCAGAGACACACAGCACAAAGGGCTCTCATCCTGGTCTCCACTACGGCTGACCAGCACAAAAGCATATTACTGCAGTCTACGACACCTCCGGCACAGACATACACATGCAAACAGGTCTCTCAACCAACCCTGAGACCTCACCATGTCTCCGGTTGTTGGCTTGGACCTGCTGGTCCCCCCCAGCAGCCAACTGGCAGACCTTCTGTTCACTCAGTCTCTCCTGGATTTACAGCAGCTTCAGTATCTGGCTCCCAAGTATCTTACCTACTCATCAGCCTAGTGACAGTCCTGCTTAATATTGCACACTGATATACATATCCCCACAATATGTATGCACTCCAGTTGCTGGCACCCCAAGATGTGCAGGCCCCTATGACACAATGGTCTGACTCCAGTCTGGACTGTGGTCTAACACTGCCACTTAGTGCTCCACATATACATATGCATATAGAAGAGAGCCCCCTCATTCAGGAAAATATGAGTAGCCCCTTTATTCCCCTATTCTCCTGTTCTATGCTTGTTCCCCTCCAAACCACCTCAAATCCTCCTTTTACCCTGCCTTTGGCGCTTCCCCTAAACATTGCATAATGAGTCCTAAACAATTCCATGATGCTCTTTCCCTCCATCCTGTAATGAGTCTCATGCAGCTGATCACCCTTCTGTGGCATACTCAGAAACAGCCAGGTCAGGGTGCTCCATTTCTCACATTTTTAGGATTTCCCCATCTTTCACCATTCCACTGGGTCGCTTTGTCTTTATGGAGATGAGCCTTTTACCACACAACCTAACCTCTCCCTGCACTTAAGAGTAAAGCCAGAGAGGATTCCACCGTGGTACACTGTGTACCTCAAATCTCAGGAGTCAAGTGCTGTGGTATGAAAAAATATTACAAAGATTTATTTTAAAGCCTGCAAACCAAATCAGAAACTTACTCGAATGTATATGCCATTCCCCATCCACTTAAAAATGAAAACAAGAAATTAATTTGTACTGGCAGTAAGGACTTGCCGTGACCAATTAATGACAGCTTCCCTCACAGATAGTACAGTCTAACAACTAAAAAAAATAAAATAAAATTGAAGTTAAATTGTCAGCTTCAGCAAACGCTAAAGTATTCTTACTTATATTACCAAAGTGCCCAAGCATAACCAAAGTCCTTTGGGGTAAGAACTCTGCAAATACTGAACAAAGCCTCAGATCTGACAGAGGCAGCACATGAAAGAAAACAAATCTGCTTTCTTACACAAAAGAGTACAAGACAGCACTTGATAACATGACATACAGCACTCTTCTTCAAGTTTCTACTGCCATCATGAAAGAGAAATATGTAACATTGGAGCACACTAATAGGGCGCCCCTAGCAAGCATTAAGAGATATCACAGAAGTCAAAGCAGCTCCCTTTAAGTTTACGAGCAAATGGGCACAGAAGGCCAGAGTCAAGGATGGGTGCAAGTGGAAGACAGCAAGAAAGAAACAACAGGTTAAGAAAAAGTGGAAAGCTGTAAGGTTACTCCTCCTCTCAAAGAAAAACCAAACAGCTGAAGCTGTACATACAAGCCGTCACGGCTATTTTAGAGGAATCATATGACACCCAATTCCCACAAGACTACTACTAGAAGATACTACTTCAAGATAACACATATTCTTCATCTGTATTGCAGAGATCAATTAATTTGTCAAGGACTGGAATAAAAAAAAAAAATCCACATAAAAATCTCTGCAAAAGCAAAGAATCTTACTCTCACCAAGTTCGGACCTTGGCAAGATCCACAAGCTCCAAGATGCTGCATTTCATGCACCTCTGAAAGTGCCATGATTTCCTGATGTCTGCCTTGCTGCACGTTGTTAAAAATATACCACCTTTGGTAATATTTGTTTTAACTTACTGACCTGAGAGATCTACAGCCCAGTCAAGTAACATTTGGCATCCTTCTCTCTGCCTGCTCCTAAGGTTCTCTGGGCTCCTCTCTTTTCTGAATCCTTGTTTGTCTAAGCTCATCCAGCTTTCCTCTAGTCTGTCTTCTGTCTAGTCTCTTCTTCCTCCCACTTGCCCTTTGAGAATGTCAAGGCTTTTCTCCTCAAGTCTCCATTATTCCCATTCTCTCTTCCTGTTTGTTAATTGATCAGTGGTTTGCAAATAACTTACAAAATGCATTTAGCTACAACTGTTCTGGCTGAGAGCTCAATAAAAGTTCACATCTTTAAAAAAAACCCACAAATATGTATTTAATTCCACTACCTAACCAAACAGCTAACAGACAAGTAACACATGTTAACACACTTTAAAGATAACTACAAAAAAGGCGAAGAACACATCACATATTCACAGGGTAACCAAACAGTTGAGTGAATTCATAGATTAAAAATTCATAGACTACAAATTTAGAACAAATTAATATGATAAAATACAAACCTAAAACCTGTGCAGTTAAAAAAAAAGTCACTGTCCCAAGGTGCCATTATAGGCACTACTGATTAAATAAATGGGGAAAATGCAGAATTTCTTCAATTTTTCAAATTTTATACAGTAAATGGTTTCCCAGTTACACAACCCAAATCCATACTGCTGCTGTGCCTTCCACGTGCACGCCAGCATGTGGAACAACAGAATTTGCAGCCCAGGGCTAGAAGACAGGCACGGACTGCACCACTCAGTCCACAAACCACTCAGGCTCCTGAAGAGAGAGCACCTCCACCTGGTCACAGTGCCTGTCCCTGCAAAGAACAGATACTACAGAAACTCTATCTGTGAAACCGAAGAATTGATGGTTTAGGTTTTGGCCTGTAATTATGAGTTCCACAAATAATTAGTTCACACTTGCGTTGCATACTGCTAATATTTATGGTGAGACTTTTTTTTTAATAACTAAGAAATTTAAATTCCAAGGATTCTTTCAGATTGCTTATTGCACTAAGCTTCTTGAGTTACCTCCACATGACAACAGGGTAAGACTGCACGGTCACTCAGGTAACAACACATGTTCACCTACTGCAGCTACTGTGTGCATGCTTTTACATACAGGGCCTGTGAAATTTAGAAAGAACTTCACTGCAACATCACTATTTCACAGCAATTCATAGCAACTTTGCTTGTCTTCTTAACCTTGTAGAACAATTGAGAACTAAAACTTCCTGGGCAATTTGTGGTAGTATGTAACTTTATTTTGGCTATGTTACTTAATTTATAAAGTGTTATTTCTATGACGAAGTGTTAATTACTTCAGATTAATCTGAAGTAATTCAGAGAATCCTCAGTCTTACAAGAAAGCAAGCCTACCATAGTAGAACAGTAAAAATGACATGCATAGGGATCTGAAAATAATGTGAAGTAAGCTATCGCAGACTCCTAGAGTTAAGTATGGGATTATAAGGTGTGTATTTGATGTCTTGGGAATCGGGGGGGGAGGGAATAAATAAATCTTAGTTATATTCTAAGCTTTGTGAAACTGAAAGAAAAAGCATACCAAAACAATTAGCTGGAGGCAGTTTTCTACTATAAACAGAATAGCCCAAAGATGCACTCATGAAGCTACCATAGGATATTCTTCTAGTATACATTTCCAAAATCCACAGCTAAAAACACAAACACCTTGTGTGCTGCAGTTTCACAGCTGAGTGGTACATCAGCTAATCTAAAACCTCAAAAGTAAAGATTTTTTCCCCCTAGTTCACACAAGTCAAAAAACTCAGTGCTGGTTCTGTTGTTGCAATGAATCCAGAGTACCTTCCTGGTAAGAGAACAGCTGATATAAAACCGTCACTCCAAAACAGACTCTTATTAAAACACTTTGCATTTCAAAGGTTTGCAGTGGAAGGGACAGTCACATGGCATCCTGCCTTTTTGAATATGGAAACTTGTACAGACCCCTTATTCAGAAGCAAAGCTGTCAAAAACATACCACTATTTGAAATCAACTTCTCCCCTTAATGCCTTATAGAACACAGATGTCTTGGCAAGGTTGGCAGTGAAAAAACCCCAAGCTATTCAACCAACTGCTTTGATTTTGTTATGCCTGAACAGTCACATGCTCAGCTGAGACCTCTATTCTGTTTATGCCTTGAGTCAGTATAAAGCTTTTTGTTGTTTATTAGCATGAGCAGCAGTTTTCAAATGATTTCCTGTGATACAAAGAAACAAAACAACTCCTGTAGAAATAATTCACCCAAATTAATAAAAATAAAAGCAAGTCTTGAAAAATCAATAAATTAGTAACAGTGTATGAATGTCCATAGACCATACAATAAGCGCTGGGGTTTTTTCCAAACCTTAAATATATAACCAACATAGTGTCTTAACAAGTAAAGTGAAATTGAACCGTTAATAACTACCCCTGTGCGTGCTCCTAGCCTGCAGCGAACACAAAGCAGCTCAGACTACATTTTTACAAGTTACTTTCCATTAACAGCACTGCCCAACCATTGCAACAACCTAACTTACAGGCACCTAACTGCATCTGCACCATAGATTACAAAGGAGTATTATGACTAGAAACATACTTTCCAAATCCCTAGTGGCTTCCAAGCAACTCATTTGTTAGGAGAAGCATTATTTTCAAAAATACCAGGAGAGACAGTAAAACATACCCACCTTAAAGGTATCTTTTAAGCACTCCAAAGATGAAACATAACTGTCAGCTTGGAGCCCAATCAACCCAAACTACTGACAGAAGGGGATGAAAAACTAGCTGTCCACTATTTTGCTTTCCCTGTAAATACTATCACCTGAGCCATCACCTTTATCCAGGGTACTGAATGAGGTATGATCACTGCTGTATAGAGAAACAGAGTCTGTTCCATCAGAAAAAAGAAAAGGTTAAATCAGAAAGACTTTGCAGCATAGCATACTTAGCAAGTCACAAAAAGAGACTGGAAAATTTTACCACATTCAGGCAAACATCTGTTAATCAGCCTGTCAAATATGGCAGGCTAGTTTGCAAGATACCTTGACCCATATCTGCATCTCCAAGGAGGAAAGAAAAAAAATGGAGAAAGATTAAAAGTCTAGACCCCTCCCTCTTTTCCACCCACAACTTCAAGGAAAAGATTAGCCATACACACAAACACTCTGCACCAAGACTGGCTGTGCTTTCTACCAGGTGCAGCAGGAGGTAGGATGAAAGAAAGCGTCCAGGACAGACAGTTCTTCAGCTGACTCCATGTGCTAACTTGAGAGAGGGAGGAATAGCTCTAAATGGAGTCAGGTGCAACTCGATTAAGTATTATTCGCCCATTTTTTTCTGTACATCTTTTAGAAACATCTGCAACAGTGTTGTCCATTCTCAAAGTCATGATGAATACTTTAAACTTGCACTAAATTTTATCCTGGGTTCGAGTTGAGTGTAATTTTAAGGTAAAGAAACCATAATAAATTTTTCGTTCTACCATGTAGCAAATTACCAAAGAAGGGCATGTTACCAAACACTCCAGCTGCCTATTATATCCTACAGATCATTCAAGGGGTTATCAGAAGCTCCCATTACAACTGAATGGTCTAAGCAGTGAAGTGGTATGACAGGCTAAGAAACTTGGCAATTGTGCCCACACACGCTAAGGATTTTCTGCAGCTGTCTGGATTTCCAGAGGTTTTGTGACCCAATGTAAGTACTGGCTCAAAACACAAGTAGCAGAAACTCCTGCTGGTCCTGTACATACTCAGGAATCTGGACTTCAGCACCTGCTCATTACATCCATTCTGCAAAGTCTACAAGGCACGCACAGCAACTCCTAAATGCATTGCATTTATTATACTCTTTCAGACCAACTGCATTGAAAGCCTAGTTCTCCCAAAATTGTCAAACTTGCTATACGTGCAATAATCCTCAAGGACTGATCTAACAACCCTTTTGTTCTGGTTTAACCCTAGCCAGCAGCTAAGTATCATGCAACCACTTGCTCACTCCACACCCCTCCACAGTAGGATGGGGAGGAGAACTGGAAAAAAAAGGTAAAACTTGTGGGTTGAGTTATTAATAGTTTAATAATTGAAATAAAATATAATAAATACTAATAATAACCATTTTAAGGAAAAGGAAAAAGAGAGAGTGGAATAAAACTCAAGAAAAACAAGTGATGCACAATACAATTGCTCACCACCAGCTGACCTATGTTCAGAGCAGTGACTGGCAGCCCCTGGCCAACTCCCCTCAATTTATACATTGAGCATGGCATTCTGTGGTGTGGAATAACCCTGTGGCTAGTTTGGGTCAGCTGTCCTGGCTGTGCTCCCTCCTGGCTTCTTGTGCACTTGCTCACTAGCAGAGAATGGGAAACTGTAAAGTCCTTGACTTAGAGTAAGCACTACTTAGCAACAACTAAAACATCAGCGTCTTATCAACATTACTCTCCTACTAAATCCAAAATACAGCCTGTGTCAGCTACTAGGAAGAAAATTAACCCTATCCCAGCTGAAACCAGGACACCTTTAAGTACACCTATCAGTCTAACTAGTTCCTGGCAAATACTTCTAGGCAATTTCTTGTTGGGATCTTACAAAAAGCATTACACTATCAAAACGCATGCTGATGTCAGGCATGTTTTGATCAGTCTTTCACTACTCTATCTGCTAATCGACAACCACATCTGACAGTTGTTGTTACCATAATTTGGGTAAGGACATTTTCAAATTCAATATTAAAATAACTTTACTGCTAGGTAGATGTCCTACTCTGCATATTGGGTTTACGTGGCAAGGTTTTGGTAGCTGCAGGGTGGGGAGGCAGAGAGGGGCTGCAGGGGTGGCTTCTGTGAGAAGACACCACAAGCTGCCTCCACGTTGCACAGAGCCAGCTCAAATTCGACAACAGACCCAAGAAATTTGGCAACATTTTTTTAGTTATAAGGGACTG
The DNA here is from genome assembly GCF_015220075.1 of Falco rusticolus. Taxonomy (NCBI): domain Eukaryota; kingdom Metazoa; phylum Chordata; class Aves; order Falconiformes; family Falconidae; genus Falco; species Falco rusticolus. Next base: position 14,876,505 of record NC_051189.1, on the reverse strand, counting down.
TTGATTTAGTCTTTCATCTTCGGAGTAATTTTAAAAATATTTTACAATTTCATTTCTCATTTAATTTATCATTCGTTCAACTTCAGCATGAAAATTAATCACTTCCATGAACTGGGTTAAAGCTCTTCAGGTATGTTCCTTACAATCCCTTTTAATGAAACGCTGTAACAATCAGTAAATGCTGTTCATTAACAAACAGAAAATACTACACACATGAAAGGCTAATGAGAATCCTTAGAAGACCTGACTTCTCTTAAGACAACCTGCAACATCTCAGTGGTATCACTGGTTGAAAACAACTGTTCCCAGCTGCCGCTGCAGTGGTGCCCTGTGACCTATTAAGACCGGCCTGGGTCATAACACCATTACAGAACAGGAATCTAGTTTGTTTATCAACCTTCAAACAGCAACTCTCCTATCAATCACACCTAGTAATCTTTACTTCTGGCCTTAAGCTGAAGCCTGGTAACTTCATATACATATTACATAGGTGTTTCATTATTATCACAATACTCTGACCTTCTGTGCAAGCTCCTTTCTCTGTTTCAGTGTCTTTTAATCTGTTTAGTAAGCACACATGACACCTGGCTGAAGTACTGGCTTACCCGCATTATTTCATATAGAAATATTCATATTTCTAGATTCTAGAAATATTCTAGAGAGGTTTAAATGTATTGAGACTGAGGAACACAGTAAAAAGCAAGTACCAGACAAATCTATGCAATCTAAAAATACAGTAACAGTTGCCATTTGCTATAGTGATGGCTTCCAAGGAATAACTACTCTTTTTCTTCCTAAACAGTAATTTAGTTTAATTATGACACCAAATATAAGTTCTGCTAATTTTGTGGAGTTGTCTCTCAAAACTGTGAAGAGATTCCATTAGACTTAAAACCCAAACATTTATTTAAAATTACCTGAAAAGGAAACACTGAAATACTCAGAACATAAACAGGAAATAAAATTAACTTACAATTTACTGTCTATCATAAGAAAAATAAAAATAATTAAAAAAAAAAAGACCAGAGCATGACATGAAGACTGTAATATTTTACATACTGGCTTTAATGACCATATGGGGATAACCTATCCCTTCATATGCCACTTAAATACTAACATGCTGTTAAGTAAAAAATTAGTCCTTTGTATAAAATAAAAAGAACACTAATAAAATTCCATTTTCCCTTGCATTAAGTTAAATTCCACAGAAGTCAAGATAACCAAGTTTTCTAAAGCCTAAGAGCTTCTCTGGGAAAGAAAAGCGAAATAAGAAACATTAGCAGATACAGAAGAAAGTAAAGAAACAGTAAGACTGCAGTTTGCAAAGGAAACAACAAAAAAGCAACAGGATAAAGTAAACATTGCCTGGCACAGAAACAGAACTACTCCCTAATGAACATCAAAGGCTCCCCCAAAACCCCTATACTCTCAGTACCTTCAGGCCTCAAACAAATTCCTAGTTAAATCTAATGACACATTTTGCTATCTCTATATAGAAAAGAAGAAACAAGATGAGGAGCATCCCATGCTGAAGATAACGTAGAAGTATATGGCCCCACCAAGCATAAAGAACTTTATCTCCCTTTTCATCCCTTTTTCTTCTCACAGAACTGCATCATTTTGCATTTCCAGCACTATGCCACCTGGGGGATAGGTGCCTTCGGGTATTTTTTTCACCCTTAAAAACCAGCAGCCAAAACATCCAGCTCAGGAAACAAATATCCTATTAGAAAAGAACTACTAACATCCAGCCAACAGGAATAAAAGCAAGGAGAGGCAAGCAATCTCATTTTTTCACAGTAAGAGCCAAGGAACAAGCCCCTGCTACAGCACAGCAGTCCAGTGCTGCCCACTCCCTGTTCTGGGCACACAAGTCAAGAAAAAGCAGGCTGGGGAAGAAGGGCAGTAGCAAAGGCCACTCCTGCTAAACACTGCAAGTAGAAGGGGAATTGTGTAACACCAGCACAGCGGTGCTCTTACCTCTTGATTTAAGGATGCGTATTGAAACAAAGAAACTTCTTGGTTACCAAATTAAACTTGGAGGACTACACCTTTTACTTCTTCCATGCCTACTACACAAGTGATCAAAACAAAAATATCAAGAAAAACAACCCCAAAGGCAACATGAAAAACCAAAGTTACCGTTTTCTTCCACTAACAGTTAACTAACTGTTAGTTAACTGTTAAAAATATGTCTGCTACATATTTTTAAATCCTGAACTGATCATCTCTACTTGATGCTTGGTAACCTGACTTTTCCCCCATCTGAAGCCCATTCTGGAGGGGAGCAGAGAAGGCATGTTCTTGCTGTCAAGAGGCAGAACTTCACACCAGCCATGCCACCTACACAACCAATGCCACAACTTCTCTTGCAGTGCATGCAAGAAAGTTTCCATTTCCTGTGCAGGCACTCATGTGGTTAATGCATGCTCCAGCAGCGCTGCAGTAAAGACTCTGCCTGACAGCCATGTACTGAGGTAAAAAAAGCAGCCAAAATCTTCTCAGTAAAGACACAAGGACAACACTGTAAAAAATAAAGGGCTTTGGTTTATTTTTAATTTAACTCATCCAAGCAGGTAAGACAAAAAGCAGGCACACCGTGAACTTTATCCCTCATTTTACTGAATTAATTACTCTGGCTTTAAGTACTTTTCATTATTTTGAAGCAAACATCTGCCCAATTCTCATATGATGTAAGAAAGCACTTAAGACTTTTTTTCTCTGTAGCAGGATATTCTAATATTAGCTTTCCCATAGAAATGTTGTCTAATTTTCCGCAGGGAAAGAAGGAAGTTTCCTGACATTTTGAATATCAGCTCAATGGACAGGGCCAATGCATGGAAAACATGATCACTGATCCCATTTACCAGCCAGTGTCAGAACCTCTTCAAATAAATAATAAAAGGAAATTTAGATGCTGGTGTCTTCACTGTAATTCTAATTAAAATTCCTCCATAAGTGTCTCATACATGCTTTTAGCAGATGCCAGCTATTTAAAAAGGTCTTTCGTCTTGAAAATGTACTACCATAGACATTATTAACCCAATTGTAACTTTATTTGGAAACACGCTTTTCTGAAAATACATTAAAATTAATGTGAGGCAGTCTCCTGAAACATTATAAATATGTAGCTGTACCCAATTAGTATTCACATATAATTTTCTAATATTATAGTGTTTCAGCAAGGTATATTGAAGGAAATCTTCGCCCATTCTCCTTGATATACAACCTCTGATTTTTGACAATAACATGGTAAGTGACTGTACCTAAGTAAATGACAGCCTTTCATTTCAGAAAGACCACAAAGACAAAAGAGCCAGTAAAGGAGATTAATAAAAGACAACATCCTTCAACAAGCTGAAGTCACGGTCAAATAAGGATATCACACAGGTACTCTGCAAATTAAGTGTAAAAATAACAAAACAGGAGACTTACAGTAAAGAAATTTCTAAATGCATAACACCTAGTATATTTTTCAAACACCTTCTAATCAAAAAGCTTGTCTTAATTCTGCTGTGTCTCCCCTCTCAATCATATGCCTCAAATCTACCATTTCCTAAGAGAGATGGGGTTAAACGTACCTATGCTAAGATTCTTCAACATCAAGAAGAAATGACCGATGTAGAACATGGGAAGTCTACAAGTTGAAAGGGACAGAAGAAATAAACAGGGATTGATTACTTATTTTCTCATGCTATTGAAACTAATGACACAAATTATATCATCAGGATGCAGGCTTCATTTAAAAGTCTGGGTTTTGCCCTAAACACCACCTAGGTAAGCTGCAAAATTTACGTTTCCATGGATGCTAAAAAATTCTTTCTGAACTCACGTAATTAATAAGAGGGATATCCAAGACATCTGTGTGTTTAATAGTTCATCACCTTCAGCTCAGAAAACTTCAGAGCTGCAAATTGTTGGAATAGTATCACAGCAAGTTGCCCTGCTCTTAGTGATCTCCCCAAGGAAGCTGCTATTGATCATGCCTGTTAAAAAGCAAGATACAGGGTTAGGTGAACTTGTGGTTTGACTCAATGTGTTGGTAGTTTCTGGTGAAAGAAACTGACAACCTAGAAAACTTTTGAGAATATCTTGTGCAAATAAACTTTTTACTGTTTCAACCATAGCACATAATTCAACTACATTTCTCAACCCACACATTGTGTTTCAATTTCTACCAATCCACCTTTCTCGTTTCGCAATACAGACTGTCATATTCACATAAGCCAGGGAGTCTGAGAAGTTTTAAGTTAAAACACCTACAAAAAAAGGATAACAGAATAGAAGTTATAACTAGTACGGTTTAGAGGGACATTTATTGTCTTTCAGAACAAACTACCCAGCAAAACAGAACCTACTAAGTTGTGAATAACAACTGCACTTCTGCAAAATAAAAGCACTTTTATAGGAAGGGCTGTTAGGCAGGTCTTTTGGAGATCTTACTACAAGCAGCGAAGCATTTAAAAGCCTTTCACACAGATCTGGTATCAGTTAACATCAAGCCCCTCAAGAAGGGACAAGATACAACAGAAAGATGGAAAACTGGGTGGAAAGCATGAACAACAATGTAAAACCTGAGTCAGCAAAAGAAAGGATTTTTCTCCTTGTAAGAATTTAATAGTCAGTAGCAAATATACTTAAATCTTAAGTAAATCTTGTAAGTAAATTTTTATCTATAGGTAAATTGTTCGCTGTGGGCTACAAATCAGTACCATCCAAATGTTCTGCTCAAAGTCAGAGCAGAAATTCATTATAAAATCTGCTCAAGTTTAATACTGCTGAAGTTTTTAAACATCACTTCCTCTTTCCTCAGTTGAAACTGAAAAGTTTTCTGCCTCCAACATTCTGGAGCAGTAACAGGATACGTCAGCTTAAGTACTAAACTGTATTTGGTCCCCAGCAGTTCCTGAAGCATGAACATAACCTTTCATGATCTACCTTTTGCTTTATTCTTATCATATGGCTCATGCAATTTTTTTGAAAGAAATGTCCAAGACAGCAAATCCATCACAATATATCATATGCACTTCAGGAGCATATCAGTTTGTCTGCCTTTGACCTGTCATTCTCCTGTCTGCATTTTCGTTTGTCTAGACAAACTATCTTTTCAACCAACACATCTTTGAATTCCATTTTTTCAATCCTATCATTAAAAGGAAAAGAAAGGGGGAAAAAAATGCTTCAAAGGCTGCAAACTCAGCGTGGCAGAACAGTAGATCCAAACCAGGCTGTAAAGGCCATCTACAATGTAAAAAGTATGTGTTTGACCACATTTACTTTTAGCAACATAGTAAGTAAGGCTTCTTCAAACTAAACTGAAAGCTTCCTAAGAATGCTCAAAATGGATCTGAACATTAACTCACAAAATCAAAGCCCAACACAAATATAACCAATGATTACTGGAAGCCTGTTTGGACTACACTGTAGTCCAAAAAACCCAAGCACTGAATCTGATCTAGTGGAAGATGTTCCTGCTCACTACAGGGGGTTGGACTAGATGATCTTCAGAGGTCCCTTCCAACCTGAACAATTCTATGATTCTATACCACCCTAAACTGATCGACTGTCTAAGTTTCAGCAGAGAAGTGATATGCTCAGGGCAATGCCTATTCTTTATGCATCAGCTTGATTCAAATGAAATGCCTATACTGCTAAAGAAAGAGCACCGTTTCTCTACATGCTACATCTGCCTTGCTTAGTGGGCCAAAAACTATAGCACAGAAACAGAAAAGAAGCTCCATTCACATGACAGTTTTGCACTGAGGTACGCTTATATTTTTTTTCACTGATAGGTGTGTATACACCCTCACACAAAGGGTAAAACAGTAAGGTTAATATAGAACACAGAAGCCCAACTGCAGGCTCCATTCACATCTTACCATGATACCATAAGACACACACCTCTATACTGTGCCACTAAATGACCATGAGTCTCTATAGCCTTTTGGTTTAACTTATTCTGGCACATCTTGTATAAAGGCTGTGTGGTGAACTCCTTTTTAAAGCATTTTCAGCCTGCTCTGATCATACACTTCTAGGCTTGCATTCTTTTTCCTTCCTGTTAAATACACATGCTGGTCAAACCCCACTCTGACCACAGAAATACTAAATTTCCTCTTGGAGTTTTACAAGGCTCTACTATAATCTCAGAGCTTTACAATATGAATGAATTTGCCTGCACCCCTGTCAAAAGTAAGATGACAGCTTAGGGTTAAAATCCTCCATTAACGTTAAGTACACAGGACACAAGCATTTTATAAAGTTTTTTATGTTCAATGAATAGATTAAATTGTCTTCAATTGGAGACCTCAATATTCTTTTAATTCAACTAGACTACTCAACTTCAAGGCAAACTCTCAAAAGCTATGAAATCCCAATTACTGGTCACCTGCAAAATGTGTTGTTTACATAACTTTTCTAATATCTCAAGCAGATTCATTAACCAGACAGGGATGAAACTCACTTATCTAGCATTCAACCAACAAAGACATCTTCATTTCTTTTTACTGCAGTTGCTCACTTTGCATACAGGTTTTTGCAGCTGGACAGGAAATAACACTAAAAAGTCTTACAGCCCGTATAAGCAATAGTTAAAAATTCACCTTATCAAAACATAGGTTCATCTAGAGTTGTTTTAAGAGTGATCTAATCTTTATTTAAAAATTGTCAATCATGGTCAAGCTGTAACTTCTTTGCAAATTCTTCCAACAGAAGCACCAGAAACTCTTGATGTGGTGTAACTACGCAGCAGGCTGGTAGCACAGTGCATGTCCACACTGAGTGGGAAGTCCTTCAAGCACTGCACTGCACTCATACTCTGGAATCACAGATAGCATGTTTCTTGCACCTAATGTGTTCTCTACAGGTGCATCTACTTACTTTTAAAGTCTCAGGCAAAGCTCCAGCTTTACTGTGCATTGCTTTATGATGAAAAAAGTTCAGGTTTTCTTCCTCCACCACAGATTATGGGATTGTTTCAGAATTAGAGATTCGTATAGCAACTTGATGAAAGATATTCCAAAACGCCTTGTTGAGCAAGTCATAAATCACAGCTTTCTGGTTTAACTTTTGGCAAACGGACAAAGGTCCAGCCTGCATGTTTATAATGGGCAAAATCATTCTACCAGAGAAGAGGCATCCGTTCAAATATCTTTGTACATATTGTACATGTGCTTTCAGCACACTACAACTATCAGCAGAGTATCACCACTCCATCCAGTAATTCAGTCTTTTGTATTCATGAGTATGCATTCATTCTTTTGTATTCACAATCAATGATTTCACACTAATCCCCGTATCAGTCGTAGTTTCCAAGGTTTATAGTATGAACTATGCTCTGCACCTAGCTAGACTGCCTGTACTGACTTTCCCTATTTCCCTTTGCTTTTTTTAAGGCAAACACAGACATACACACACAGAGTTTCAAAGAAATAGTTGTATTATAAAAATAATCACACTATGCAATGTTCACTGCAAAATAAATGAGACTGTTTTAATAAATACTTCTACACATCAATTTTATTGTATAATTATCTTAGGATAGCAGTACACACATCTGGACCCAATGAAGTAGTACCATTACTTGTAGGAACAAGTTATATGACATGCAGCAATAAAGGTAGTGACTGGGGAAAGTATAAGGTAGAACAGCTCTTTGTTACCATCAAAAGACAGCAACAGAGAACAAAAAATAAATCCAGTGAAATTGAAGAGGAATGCACAGAAAGGCAGGTAATTGCTTATTTGCAACCAAGCTTGGCTTTCCATGCAAATATTAAAACTATAGAAAAATATCCAATCATTTTGTAAGATTCAAAGAGACATTAGTTGTTTCCATATTTAGAATATGCACAATATTCACTGACTCAATTTAAAGGAAGCTGCTTTGCTGCAACTTGTTGCCCAATTAAGAAAGTTGAGAAAAATAGGAAGCTATACTAAACTACAAATGATTTCTGTACATAGACTAGGCTTTGCTGAAGTACAGCAACACTGTTACAGATATTTTAACCAGAAAGTATCATACCCAGGGACAACACTATTTTTGAAGAACCTATCCTAAACATGATGGAACAAAGCAAGTAAGCAAGCATTTGAAGTACTTCAGATGAAATGGGGAGATAAGGAAGGGCAGGCAGTGAATTTGAGGGTTTAAGTCAGTATCACCTATGACAAAGAGCTTCACCAACCTGCAAAGTGTCAGCAATGAAAAAAAAAATAATATGCATTTCTTCTCACATTTTCTCTGCCAGTTTAAACAAGATCTCCTTCCAAGCACTTCCTGTGAAAGCAACACTAGCTTGGCAACAAAACCACCACTAGAGGACTATAAACATTTTTAAAAGGGAGGTTTTAAAGAAGGCTAGCATCTCTTTCCCTGTAACTGTACTAGTGAGCAGACAATATTTTGGGCACTCAAGCTTCTGCAGGTGACCCCACCCCACAGGACATTACATCCCTTGCATGCTTAAATCACATCAGCTACGTAATCCCACCATTTTTTCAAATCTGCACACCAGCACCCTTGGTATCATAACACTGAAAACTAATTTAAGTAGGTTTTCACAACAAAGAGCCTCTGCAGGCTTTTTTCATCCCTCCCTGAAGATGCTGGGGGGGGGGGGGGGGGCAATTACCAGAAGAACTCCCACAAAACACCCCCACAAAAATTACACTGATACAGATGCTGCAGACATTACAATATACTAAAAAAACTATAATACAATTCTGATTTTTGTAAGGCATAGGGTTATTTTGTCTAAGTATTTTTTCCCAAATTAAATCATAAAAGCTTAATTTTAGCAAGGCCTCCCTCACATGAAAAACAATTTCCAAAACAAATCAAAGCATAATTTATAAGGTTAGAAAAACACAGTGTGCAAGATCAGTTTTACAGTAAACACAAACAGCTTTGTCAAAACGTTCAAGGCAATTTCATTCACTTCTCTCTTTATAGTTAGCCACACTCATTGTCTGTTATGAGTTCCATCTTAATGACTAATACAGATAGTATAAGCATTCCTCTAGCATAAAAGCTTGCATTGGACAACAGACATAGTCAGGATACCCCACTTGCATTGTCACAGCATCATTACTCTTGGTTTTATAATTTTCGCCAGAATTCTGACACTTAGTGAGGGAAGAAAAATACAAAATAAAACATAACCAACAAGAATGTCAGTATATCTTACATTTAAGCTTCTCCATTAAAAGCCACCCATTCCTGCTCACCTCAAGAACACTTACCACCACCATTGTACATCACATTATTAAGAACACAGGAATGGACCATCATGATGGTCCTGCACGCTTACAACGTGGCAAAGGCTGGCAAAGAGTTTACACATTCTGTTATACTTTACAGACCACTTTTCTTGAGTTCCCAGACAACAACATGCTAAGCATGGAAGGGACTGCTCAACATGTCAATGGACTTAAATTTCCCAGACCCATCCCAGCATCATTCAACTTTATTAAAATTCAACAGTTTCATAAATTGACAGTTAACAAATAAATAGTTCTTGAAGGTTGTAAACAGGCATTCTATCATCACTGAACAAAAGTGTCTAAAGTCTGTTTTAACATCACTGTTACATTTTTCTAACAGTTGTCTTCACTTCCTTGATACACACTGGATAAAACAACAGCACAACTACTTTCATAGTATTGTACTTTCAAGACAATGACACTGACATGTAGAAGTATTTATTAAAATGGCCTTGTTTGTTTTGCCGTGAGCATCACATTTACATACTTTCATGTCATCTGCCCTGACTTCTGTAAGGCCTTTGACATACTCCCACACAACATCCTTGTCACTACCTGAGAGAGAGACAGGTTTGATGGATGGACTATTCAACGGCTAAGGAATTGGCTGGATGACCACATCCAGAAAGTTTGAATCAATGTCTCAGTGTCCAAATGGAGACCAGTAACAACTGGCGTCCCTCAGGAGCCCATACTGGGACCAGTACTGTTCAATATCTTTATTAATGACATTTACAGTGGGATTCAGTACACCCTCAGGAAGCGTGCAGATCACACCAAGCTGAGCGGCACAGTTGATACACCAGAGGGAAAAGATGCCATCCAGAGGCACCTTGATCAGCTTAAGGAATGGGATTAAGTGAAGCTCATGATGTTCAACAAGGCCAAGTGCAAGGTCCTGCACCTGGGTTGAGGTGCAGGTATCAAGAGACTGGGGGATGAATGGATTGAGAGGAGCCCTGAGAAGGACTTGAGAATACTCATGGACAGTTATAAAAAAAAATAAAAATCAGACACGAGCCACCAATGTGCACCTGCAGCCCAAAAAGCCAGCTGTGTCCTGGGCTGCATAAAACAAAGCATGGCCAACAGCTCGAGGGAGATGATTCCCCCCTGTACTCCGCTCTCATGAGACTGCCTGGAGTCCCGCATCCAGCTCTGGAGGCCCCAGCACAAAACATAGACCTGTAAAAGGAGGGCCAGAGGAGGGCCACGGAAGTGGTCAGAGGGCTGGAGCACCTCTCCTATGAGGACAGGCTGAAAGAGTTGGGGTTGTTCAGCCTGAAGAACAGAAGGCCCTGGGTAGACCTTATGGCAGCCTTTCAATCCTTAAAGAGGCCTTATAAGAAAGATGGGGACAGGCTTTTTAGCAAAGCCTGTAGTGATAGGACAAGGGGGAATGTTTACACTAAAAGAGGGTAGATCCAGACTAGATATAAGAATTTTTTTTTTACAATAAGGGTGGTGAAACACTGGAACAGGTTGCCCAGAGAGGCGGTAGATGCCCCATCATGGGAAGTATTCAAAGTCAGGGTGGGCAGAGCTTTGAGAAACCTGATCTAGTGAAAGATGTCCCTGTCCATGGCACAGGGGTTGGACTAGGTGATCTTTAAAGGTCCTTTCCAACCCAAACCATTCTACAATTATTAGCAAGCAGTGCTACTAAATGTGACGTAGTGCTACATGTCACTTTCATGACTTAAGAACTACCAAAAACAGCTCTACAAAAATGCCATGCAAGCCAAATTTGAGCGCAGCAAAAGAACACTTTTCCAGAAAAGTGTAATAATCTAAATATTACTTGGGCAAAAATAGTCTTCATTAACTGAAACCCAAAGTATCTCAGAAATCCAAGTTTCTACACGCAGCAGTAACACGACAGTCTCATTCTAAAATGACTGGAATACAACAAAACCTAATTCTCTCAATAGCATCAAAAGCATACACACTGAAATTTAATTACTGAAACACTTCCTCAACAATATGCTTAACATGAAAATTTCTGAATTCTAAATTAGATGTAAATAAAATGTGAAACTTTGACATAACTCTATCAGGAGCAAAGTATAACAAAAATGTTAAGTGAGTTTCATGCAATCATTAGGAGGGTTCCATCTTGTTTTAAACAAACTAGCCAACTCTGAACGTATTGCTACTCCAGCTGGTTGTGCTTAAGTCTCTGGGGCCCAACAGGATTCATCCCAGAGTACTGAAAGAGCTGCCCAGTGTCACTGAAGGACCTCTGTATTATTTTTCAAAGGTCTTGGGAGTCTGGAGAGGTCCCAGTCAACTGGAAGCTGGCAAATGTTGTCCCAGTTTTCAAGACGAGTAAGAAGGAAGACCCTAGTAATTACAGGCCTGCCAGTCTCACTTCAGTGCCTGGTAAAATTATGAAGAAGATTGCTCTGGGAGTTATTGAAAAAACACTTGAGAGACAACACAGCCATTGGTCACAGCCAGCATGGGTTCACAAGGGAAAAGTCCTGCTTAACCAACTTAATTTCCTGTTATGACAAGACCATCCATTTACTTGACCAAGGGAAGCCAGTGCATGTGGTGGTTTGGGATTTTATTGATACTGTCTCTCACAGTATTCTTCCGAACAAAGTGTCCAGCACACAGCTAGGCAAGTCCACTATACACTGGATGAGCAATTGGCTAAGGGGTCAGGCTCAAAGAGTTTTAGTAACTGGGTTACATCAGGCTGGTTGCCAGTCACCTGGGGCTCAAATTTAGTGTCAGCACTCTGATGTTTCTATAAATGATCTGGATGCAGGAATCAAATGTACCTTAAGTATGCTGATGATACTAAAGCAGGAGGAGCTGTAGACTCCCTTGAGGGTAGGGAGGCCTTACAGAAAGATCTGAATAGACTGGAGAGCTGAGCAATCACCAACTGTATGAAGTTTAACGTGAACAAGTGCTACATTCTCCACCTGGGACAGAGTAATCCTAGTTCTACATACAAACTGGGGGACAGAGGCTGGAAATCAGCCCCACGAGAAGAGATTTGGGGGTCTGGGTTGACAGCAAGTTGAATATGAGTCAACAGTGTGCTCTGGCAGCCTAAAGGGCTGACTGCATCCTGGGGCGCATCAAGCACAGCATAGCTAGCCCATAAAGGGAGGCAATTGTCCAGCTTTACACTGCACTGATGCAGCCCCGCCTCAAGAACAGTGTCCAGTTTTGGGTGCGTCAATATGATGACATTAAACTATTTGAATGTGTCCAGAGCAAGGTGACCAAGTGACCTCAGCCACTCCTTGGAAGTCTTGCCCTAAAGGATTTTCACCACCTTGGTTTGTTCAGCTTGGAGAACCGAAGGCTGAGGGGTGACCTCATGGCAGTCTACAAGTTCCTCAAGGGGGGCAATGGAGGGCGAGGTGCTGATCTCCTCTCCTTGGTGACCAGTGATAGGACATGAGGAAATAGAATGAAGCGGCATCAGGGGAATTCCAGACTGGACATTAGGAAAAGGTTCTTCACTGAGAGGGTGATGAGTCACTGGAAAAGGCTTCTCCTGGAAGTGGCCACAGCACCAAGCCTTCCAAGAGTTCAAGGAGCATCTGGGCAATGCTCTTAGTCAAATGGTTTAGTCTCACGAGGAACAGGGAGTTGATGATCCTTATGGGTCTCTTCCAACCTGAGATATTCTATGAAATGAAGTCTTAAGAATCTAAACAAAATAGGATATCTAAATCCTAGTAGTTTCATAAACTCTTCTGGCAAAAATACCTGTTAGACACTATTCCTTCTCATCTCTGATCCCAAAGAAGTTTTTTTCTGAAGTGCTATGGAAAAGATTAAGTTTAATATCAAGAAACATCATATTGTTTCCCTCTTCAAAACCAAAGTCTTGCTTTATGAATCAAAAATTTGAGAGATAATTTACCAGAAAAGTAAACTATAACACAAAAGGAAAGGAAATCAGTGAACTAAATACAAGGCAGGAGCTCTAGAACTTATAATTCAGATCATCTTCCTCATAGAAGTAAAGTTAATCCAGCAGAGACATTTAAACTGTAATACAGTCATTCCTTTGCAGAATAAATTAGCTGACTTTCCAGAGGTGCATGTCGATCATTTAAAAAGAACTGTATCTTTGTCAAACAGTAACTACTCAAGTTATTCTTAAAATTCATACAATACTCCAAATTTGATAAACATTCTGAAAAACAGACTTGTAAAAATGCTAGTATCCCATTTCCTCTATTAAAGAAGTCTTTCATTGAAGAAAAAAAAAAAAAAAGAAGTTATCTACTTTGATTACATCAGTTTTATTAGGTTTAAATGCGCCAGTTTGCCAAGAATAACTTCAGTGTAACTTTTAACTGAAAAAAAACAAAAAACACGTTCATGAAAGTAAATAACCACTTTACTCCATCTGCATATCTTTTCAAAGATTAAATTATGCAGTCCAAACTATTTTAAGGACTACTTCTACAGTCAAATAGAGTTCTGAATGTCTCTGTGGACAGAGGTTCCACAGTCTCTCTGGGCACCTGTTCATCAGACTCATGATTCAAAACAAACAAACAAAACCACCCCCAAAATAATAATAATAAAAAACCCACAAACACTACACACACAAACTCCCCTCAAATCATATCAGAATTTCTGCCTTCTCAGTTTCCTTCCATTACATACTTGAAGAAAACAGTATAACCTTCCCTTTGCTTCTCTTCTAAGGTTGAGGAAATCCTGTTTCCCCTCCATAAGTGATGTGTTCTAGGCCCCTAATCATCTTGGTGATCCTCACCTGGACTTGCAGCAGCATCTAATTTCTCTCATGTATTGGCAAACCCCAAACATAGTACTTCAGACATGGCCTCACAGTTGCTGGATGGAGGGGAAGAACCATTATTTTCCAGTTGCTGGCTGCAGTCTTACTAACACAGCCCAGTTCATTGCTGGCCTTTGTCACCATCAACACATATTCAACTTCTCATCCACCCAAGTCCAAGGTCCTATCCTGGAAACCTGTCTTCTAGCCAGCCTGTACCGCTGCACAGGGCCAAACCAGCGCTGGCACAAGATTTCATATTTGTCTCCAGTGAGTCCCACAAGGCTCCTCCTGTCAGACCCTTTCTCCAGGTCCCACTGAATGATGACCCTGCCTGCCAGCATATTGAGCAACTTGGTATCATACAAATATACTCGTTGAGATCATACTCCAGCCCATCACGCAGACAATTAAAAGACACAACACAGTACTGGCCCCAAAACTGATACTGGAAGAATGCCACTTGCAATCTGCTACCAGCTGGACTCTGCTTCAGTGATCACCGCCCTCTGGGCTTGGCAACTCAGTCAATATCCCACCCACCCTGCAGGTCACTTATCTGGTCCATCTCTTACCAACCTGGAAGAAGGCTACCAGAGCAGGCCACGTCAAAGGCCCTGCAGTCCTACAGACTTTAATTTTGCAGAAAGTTTTGTCTAACATCATATCAGATTTTTAGTTCTTAGGCAAGGAAAAACCAACAAAAGACAAGACTATATGTATGGCAAATATCTATTTCTAAACCAGAAAGACTTCTGTATTTCTCCCGATAACAATCGTTACAAGAACGATAAAACAAGTAAGATCAAGACTGAGATGGCTATTAAAGAAAAAACATACACCCTCTGGCTCAACCATAATGTGTACGCCCATACGCACATCTATGTGTATAAAGGGGGAAACAGGATCCCAACAGTGTTTTGCTGCTTTTTTCACAGAAGCATTGAAGGAAAAGTTTCCCAAGATGACAATGAAACCCACTGTCCTCAAAAATCTTACTTGCCACAACGCTTATACAAAACCTCAGCATTAGCCCACTGGTATTTAAAACCCAATATATATAAAATGCAGATCAACACTGTCTCTTTAGAAATATAAAATAACTGTTTGCTGCACTTAGCCATAGTCCTTCAGCAAAGAAAACTCACACAATTATCTCCGGAGTTTTCCCTCACACTCACCAATAAACTTCAGGCCTCCTGGCCAGTATCAATCAAACCTGACAGAACAGTCTCTAGGAGAAGCAGCATGATATATGCTATTAACAGGATTCTGAAAATCTTGCCATGAAATACAAAAATATACTATTGGTTTAGGGCACCTTTTTCAGAACATGCTTATATTGCCTACCTCTGCACTTGAAACAATACTAATAATTAGCATTCTTGGCACAATTCCGTCTAAAAGTTTTATTGCAAGGTACTATTCCATTCAAAATAAGATCTTACGATCTTTCTTACAGTTCTCCTCTATAAATTTGTTTCACATCTGTTTTTAAAAATTATTAACAAGCACTCTCATTCGCATCATTATAAAATAGTTCTGAAAATTGAGTTTTGCTCACTAGAGTGAGAAAAATACAGGAAATGAAATGAACAAATTTAACTGTTCCAAATCACTCATCTGCAGTCTTTCACTGATACCATGTTGGATTACAAACATGGCTTTGTGGATTGTTTCCCCACACATACTTTTTTTTTCCTTCAAACAACTTACTCCCTTTTATTGCTTTTTAACTACAGAAGGTATCTCCACAGAACTCCAAGCTAAACGCCAAAACCAACATTAAGTCATGTCACTTTAAGCGTCTCTCTTCTCCATCAGGGCCCAAGTTCCCATGACTACATGGCACACACTCTGTTAGGATTTATCTGAATGGCATACTGAACAGAGTACACCAAAGAGCACTTTCACAGTTTCCTAACTGATGAGCAAACATGAAGCAGCCTGCTGGGAGTTCAAAACAAGAAGCACTACTTTCCTAAAAAAACATGAGCTACCAAAAAGCAGTAAGTACTTTCAAAAATGTCTTAAATGAATACAAATTCTCAAAAAGCAAAGCTAACCAATCTACCATGACTGAAACTTTGAGGTACCAGTGAGTATTTTTTTTGGTTTTCCTCTCATCAGTCACGTTTCTGTAAAAGGAGATTGCCTGCTTACTACAACCATGTTTTCACTACTATCAAATGAAGGGTAAAACCAATTACATCCTAAATTAATAAGTACTGTAGCAAGTAAATGTAAAAGCATCCTCAACTGTGTTTTTGTGAAACATGCTATTGTAAATACAGGGTATTGCTGTCAAATCTCCTTCTTCATCACATTTTCAGTATCGTGATAAGGAGTCACCCATGAGCTGACACTGGCATCAATTTTAGAATGCTCATGTACCCATTTTTACGTCTTTGGTGCAATTTGCCATTCAGCGTAAGAACAGCAATAATTATCCTGAGTTTCATTTACTAGGCAAAGAACTTTTCTTATCTGTTTTTTTTAGGACTGTTTGCTACCAAAAAGCATATTTCATTGAAAACTGAAGATTCCTTGTGGTATATTACATAAGAATCAACTCCTAAGTACAAAGCTCTCTGATGCAAGACTGCTTCTGACTACCATAAGTCACGGGTCACAAGGTTAGGAAAAGCTGGTTTTAAAGTCCAGTGCTGCTGGAGTCTCCTGGATTCCCTCCACAAAAAATAAAAAAAATATTTTAATTTAAAAAATAAAGACAGATAAGGAATAGAATGTTACAATTTACCTGCTGTAATTATATAGAGGTGACACTTCAAGGGAAATGAAGTGATAGAATCAATAGAAAAATTTCTTCCTCTTCAGACACATACACAGAATAGATCTTACCAGTTTTCACAGTCCAAGCTAAGGAACAAAGTCTGTACATATGCCAACTAAAACAAAAAGTTCATTTTAAATGGAAGTGCTTCTGCTCTCTTCAGTGGTTTCACCTGTCTCTCTTGACAAAATGCTTTGCCACTGCAAAACAGTCTTGTGGTAGAAAAGCATATGAAATCACTATAGATGAACTGATTGCATAGCAGTTTCAGTGCTACACAAGTTTCTACAAAACCATATGGAGGAAAAACCCCAGACCCTTACCCTTGTCCCAGAATTCCTTCCCCCAGCAGAAAATGAAAAATTCCTAGAAACTGAAGCATGAAGGGAAAGTTACATACAGGAAACTGAAAAGGATTCATACACAACTTATTTTAAAAGAAAACAAAAAGGAAGACAAAACAGAAAGAACAAACAAACATACTTTCCCCTTTCCCATCTCTAACCTTATATAAGTGTCCATGACAGGGTGAGAAACATTGAGAAATCTTCCCCTTTCAAGTGATCTTAGTTTATACCAGACTTACACTGACAACAACAAAACATATGCGAGGCTGAGCAGGAACCAGTCAGTCATTCTTTCACTGACACAGCACGCACGCATCTGTTACAGGACCTGTCTAGACCAACAGACCTCTGAGCTTGAGCAAATCAACACAATGAGACACAAAATGAGCAACACTCATTGAGGGAATGGTGCTTTGGGTTGTTAGTTGTTTTTGGTTTTGTTTTTTTTTTGAAAGAGCCCAAACATATCTGTAGCCATATTTCATTATACTCATCAGTTTAAATATTTATGTTTTAAAAATGATGCATATGACAAGAGCTAATTGTCAAAAAGCACATTTTGAGTTTTTAACTTCTCCTTGAAGACCAAAAGAAATAAATAAAATTTAATAAAGACGCCCAGGTAGTACCAAATTATAACAGCAAAACAGGCATCAGAAACAACTGCAGCTATTCTTTATTGTATCATCAGCTTCTAACTGTCCCTTCTTATCTACCAGCCTGCCTAAAGGGAATTTAAACATTTAAGCTTAACCTCTGTATCTCAAGATAGTCCTGCAAAACATCTGCTGCTGCAGGAGAAAGACTCAGAACTGCCTGGTCATGATAACCAAGTTATCCCTTGAGTGCAAAGATGCCCATTCAGCTGGAGCTGGGACACAGTGGAAGGGCAATCAAGACAGTCTTGCGGTGATCCCACATGTGCACTACTTATTCTCAGAACAGATGTCATCATTCCTTAAAAATTCCAGCTAGCTCACACAGTAATATCAGCTAAAGGATTAAAATCAACTCTTCAAAATCTAGTTGAGTAACACAAATCACAGAGTTATTGTGGATATAAAAAGCACATCTGCCCAGAACAAAGCAGAGGCTATATTTTAAGATGCTGTAATCTGTGTACAATCGTAGGATTTAAACTTTTTTCTCAAAAAAGTAATTAACCACCCACCTACACATGCAATAATCCATCTCTTCACATGAATATTATTAAAAAACTTCTCCCAGTTACATGCAGAAATATGAAGTTAAAAATGTCTTCTTTGCATGAACATAACATTACACTGAAGAAATCAACACATAAAGGACTACAGATTGCAACTTCTCTCAAACTAGACCTAGACTACAACACAATGGTTTTGTTCCT
This sequence comes from Falco rusticolus, assembly GCF_015220075.1. Classification (NCBI taxonomy): domain Eukaryota; kingdom Metazoa; phylum Chordata; class Aves; order Falconiformes; family Falconidae; genus Falco; species Falco rusticolus. The sequence continues at coordinate 14,857,948 of NC_051189.1, read as the reverse complement.
TCCCATCAGTTAACAAAAAAAAATAAAATCATTACTTTAGCAATAGAGTGAACCTTAAAATTTGTGTCTACTGATGGCCATAAGATAACACTCATGCTTTAGAAAAATTATTATTAAAATAATCTTGCAGTTCTTTGATAACTATTGTGCAAGATTCCCAAGCCTGACTACAAAGATGATAGGGTCTTTTTTTTTTTTCCATCTGATTTTTCGTCTTATAAGGGAAAGAAATGCAAATTTACAACATTTTCACTAGTTTAAATAACACAGCATGAAACCTTTCTAGTCAATAAACTGCTACATTGCAGCATGTATTTACTATTTTCTCCTCTGATAATATTCCAATAGGTTTAAATAAAGTTGGGGGTGGTAGTTGTGGTGCTTTTTAAATTATTATTATTAAATAAGTCAAACACACAGAGAAGTCCTTCGGAGAATCTTTCCTAGGATTCCGATTTTTGGGGGGTATGCCTTTGCATTTTGTTGGGCTTTCCACTAAAGACTTAGAAAATGCCAAGTCATCAGAATCGGTAAAAATACCTGCTCTGATTTTTCACCTGAAACTCATCCCAAAATTGCATCTAAGTGGTTCCAAAGTCTCCTCTGAAAATAATTTTAGTTATAGGAGAAGAGTCACAACCAGGAGAGAATATGTATCAATCCACCCGCTTTAACTAACTGCACTTCTACTGGAGGACAACCAAGTGAAAAAAACAGCAACTGAGTTCGTCATCTACTATATTATTTCAGAGAACTTGTTAATTGTGATTAAGGAACAGTAAATTCACAATTCTGCAATACCTTCATGCAACTAGACAGACACAGCCACATGCAGAACAGTCTATTTCTTTTTTTTTTTTTTTTTCATTCTTTATGAAAAGGTAGTTCCGATCTAACCACTGATCTAGCTATGGCAGGAATTACACCAAACTGAGAGGCTATGAAAGAATCTAACTTTCATTAAATCTGTTTAATTTACCTACCATTTCTGTTCAGAAAATAGTTCCAGTTCTCAATCTTGTTTAGAATAAAGAAAATAGTAAGTTTATCCACAAACTGGCTTATAGCCACTGAGGTAGGTACAGGTTGTGTTGAATTAAGTTAGCTTTAAAATGACCTAAGATACTTCAGGCTGCAGCACAATAACAGTGCGGAGCCTGACAATGCCTGCAAAAGCCCATTGAGGGCTCCAACCCACATGCAACATTAAGTTAAAAATCAAACAGCTGCAAGGATGGGATCAACCCCTTTGCCTTAATATAGTGGGCTCAAAACTGATGTTCAGGAGCTGCTTGAAGAGCTCTTCAGTCATCCACGATGCATGGGCAATAGCAGCAGTAGTAAGAGCTACATAACAGCCACTTCAACCATTCAATTTCAATCTCCTGCTTCATATGAATCACAGCCTTAGGTAAGCAGATGTACAGAAACCAACCTTTCTTTAAAGTAGCAGCAGCAGAACCGCGTATGCAAACTACAACTACAATAAAAACACCAAGACTAACAGAGCACTTGTCCTGCCACACTCTGACCATCTGTATTTCTCCATGAAAATTAATAAAAAAAAAATTGGTAGAGTTGCAGATTTTTTGCAGTATGTAACAGTAAAGCATATTTATATCTTTTTCTTCCCCATCAAATAAAGCTTTTTTGTAATATTTGCAGATAATAAAGAAATACAAAACAACTCCACAATCATTTTAAACTGCGAACAGTTTAAATAGGGCACATAAAATAGTTATACAAACAGAAGACATTCAAGAAAAAGCAACGCAAGCACCAGAAGCACCCACTATTCTCTCTTCTTCTGATTTACTGCTTTCAAATCAAACATAAAAGCTTTGAAAATATACACAATCCACACAAATAGTACAGAACACTGTGTATTTATCATCTATATTTTGATTTTCTTTGCACAGGCATTACCACACTCAGACTGTACTGATTTATCTCCCAAATCATGAAAGCACTATACCGTATTTTTACCCTAGAAGTCACCAGTGATGACAGAATACATATTTTTACTTAATTCTATGAACACTGTCAACTGCACTAGTTAAGTATATCAATGGCTGTACCTATTCCACATTGTTAAGACCAGGGGGCAGCAATACTGTCAAACACAAACCAAAACAGGTTGATTTCTGACAAATCTATAAGCAGCCATGGCTTGCTTACATGAGGAAAAAAAAAAAGGTACAGTTACATAAAAGTTACAGAAGTTAATCTAGGTTACATACTAAAAATAAAATATATAATTTTAAATGCAATCTTACATTCTCTCTATTAACAAGTTGATTATTGTAAACAACAGTGCTGTTAAAATTTTGAATGTTGACTGTTTTTCTACTAAGCCAACATTAAATAATTTTAACCCTATGGAATTATATTTTCCATACCCAAAACTATCAGGAGAATGCCATGATTAATACTCTGTCCTTGCATACCAAATGCTTTGCTCATGCCAACACATTCAGCAAAACTAAAAAGAATCTATTAAATCCATCTCCTACATACCAGCCAGCTCCTGAAGGACTGACAAATACTTGATGAACTAAGTGTATAAACAAAACCAACAGCTAACTGCAATCGATGAAACAACAGCAAAAAAACTGTCTTCTTTCAGCATCATTATGCTAGGGCAAAAGAAGACCTGTATGCTGTCTCGTTTTAGGGTCGTTTGGAAGCTGTTTCCTCGTAACTGCTGACCCAGTCCATAGGAAGTCACACTGAAACCTCAAAGGGGATGCAGTGGGCTGATACCCCACAGAAACCAGCTCTGGAAGTTTACATGTTTTCACACTCCAGTTTCTCAACAGCAAAGCAGGATGAACATTTAAATGACACAATAAGCATTACAACAAACCAAACACTGAGGCTTCAAGGTTGAGGTGCCGAGTCTGTATAACTGCCTCTGCTGCACTATTTTGCTCCTCTCCTTCCACCATCTATGCCGTTTTATTATTTTCCTCACTCCACATTCATCCCTTCATCCTTACCTCATTTGTTAAGCGAAGTCTCCTTTGGCAGGTTTCTGCAGCCAGAGTTCTGTGCCGACTTGATCTAACGAGTGGCTGGGGAAAACCTCTGCTAATGCTCCCAAACAAAACCCAACCTTCATCTTCCCTCTAAAAATCCCAACATTAACGCTTTTTTCTACTGCAACAACTGCCAACACCAAAACCACCGAGAAGTGCAACAGTAATATTAAAGTTCAGACAACTGCTTTACGCCCTAATCTTTAAGACGCCAGGGCAGGAAAGCTTTCTGTAACTAGCTCAACACAAGAGCAAAGTCCCACAATTAAAAGACCAGATTACATGCATACCAACGCCTCTAGCTGCCGTGGATTGGAGCGGGTGGCCCTGATGCTCTTTCTCAAAGACACAAAAAAAAAAAAAAAAAAAAAAAAAAAGGAACAAAAAAAAATCCGCGGGGGTTGGGGGGGGAGGTGGAGGGCGATTTACCTCTTCCAGCAGTGTGACCGTATTCCTGCAGTTCTGCAGCCGGGTGGTGAAGCTGGAGGTGGTCGGGGAGTTGTAATCCTCTGTGGTCTCGGCGATGAACTCCGACACGGTGATCTGGTCCGGCATGATCCTGCCCCGCCGGTGAAGCCCAGAAGGAGCCCAGCACACGGATCCGGAGGAGAGAAAGCCAAGTTTCGCCGGGGGTGGGGGTGGGGGGAAGATGAAGGGATAAAAAGGTGGGGAGGGGTGGGGGTGAGGAAAAAAGCAGAGGGAAGATGTTAACAGCCAGCAGAGACCCCCAGCATCAAAGCAGCGGAGCCGCAGACAGGCTGAGGCTTCGCCCTCTACATCCAGCCTCTGCCCCGGCCGCCCCCTCCTCCTCCCGGGCAGGAGGTGAAGGGGGGAGAGGCCTCGCCGCGGCCCCCTCGCCCCGCGCTCGGCCCCGCCGGTGGGGAGCGCTCCCTCGGCTGCCTGCGGCCCCCCGACGGCTGCGGGGACGGGGCCGCCTCTGAGGAGCCCGGCCCTGCCGCCGGCGCTGAGGGGAGGGCGGCGGGAGGAGAGGGGAGCGGCGCCCGCCAGCCCCCACCCCGCCGGGCTCAGCCCCTTTCCCCACCCCGCCGCCGATCCCCCTCACGCCCCTCGCCTCCACCGCCGCTCCCACCCGCCGCCAAGCTGGGCACTAACTTGTGCGGGCTCCGGCTGCGCCCCCCGGCCGGGGGGAAGGAGGGGAAGGGCCGGGGGAGGGGGCGGCTGACCGGGGCTGGCGGGGGCTCCCGCCGCCGCTGACAGTCACCCGGTGACTGACACGCGCTGCCCGGCGCCCGCCCGCAGCCGTTACGTGGGGCCAACGAGGAAGTGCTCTGCGCACGCGCGGCCGCCCGCCTCCTCCTTCCCCCTCCCCCGGCCTCGCGCACCGCCCCCCCAACCCCCCGCTCCTGCCCCGCGGGGGGCGCGTACTGGGGGGGCGAGGGGGCGGCGCGCGCGGGGGGGCTGCGGCGGTGCCTCTCCTTGCCTTTTTTTTTTTTTTTTTTTTTTAATTTTATTATAAAAAAAAAAGGGGTGAGGGGCTCCAGCCCTGTCCCCAGCCCGGAGACCGGGGCTTCTCGCGCCGGCGGCCGTGTGGCAGCGGCGGCCCGGCCCGCGCCTCAGCCCCTTCCCCAGCCCCTTCCCCAGCGCCAGCCGCTGGCGGGTACACCCCAGGGCCAAGCCTGCGGCGCTGGGTTGTTTTCCTTCTCCGAGCCCCTCAGCCAGCCGCGGCCCCTTTGCTTCGAGCCCGTGTGCCACAAGCCCTCGGTGGCGTAAAGCCTGACGGCTTCTTCCAGCCACCGCTGGTAAAGTCATCACTCGAAGCAATCTGACTAGGTAGATTTTTACCCTCTTTCTACTTAGGTAATGTTTAGAGAAGTCCTGCTATGTCTCACTGACACCCTTGAAGCTGCTATTACTGATGCTGCTCCTGAGCCCTCCCAAAGAGAGCTGTGTTACTGCCCAGACGGCTGGACACCCTCGTACCACAGAGCAGCAGCAGCACAGGCTGCCACCTTCCTTGCATCCCTGGCATGCTCCACGTGGTTTAACAGTCCAGCATCCCCTCACAACCAGTATTTTTGAATAAGTTAACATATCCTTGATCTGTTATTGGATCATGTAACCCTGGGAATTGACAGACAGCACTAATAAGGTTTTTTGGGGGGTTGTTGTTGGTTTTTTTAGCTTAGATTTTGGTGCCCATATGTGCTGTTCTAAAGACAGCTAGGTCTCAGGAGACTCAAGTAATTATGGTCATCTGCTGTTTCAGTCTGATTTATTTAGTCATCCTATGTGTTTTCCTTCTCTTTGCATTTGGGATTCTTTCCATAGAAACCAGGAAATTCAGGAATGGTAAATATTCTCAAATCTGAACAATTGAAAATGAGCAATATTATATGGCTATATCCATTCAAAGGTTTTAATGTTCTGTATATAAGGACCTACTGTATTAGAATGCACTTTGGCTTTTACATGGTTTTCACAGAATCACAGAAGGGTTTGGGTTGGAAAGGACCTTTAAAGATCATTGAGTCCAACCCCAAGCATATAACTCTAATAAAATGCTTGCGCAGCTCAAATAAATTTGAAAATATCAACTAAAGGCTGCAATGCCTGAGTAAGCATAAAAAGGAGATACCTGATTTGTGTATACCCATAAAAAATGATTTGCATGCAGTCCTGCCAGCAAAAATATGACCAATACTCCCGAGAAATGGTCCTGCCTGAACATGTTTCTTTGATTTCATTGCATTAGCAGAAGCCCTCCATATGGCCATGTGATTGCTGCTGCTACTGCTTCACGTGATCCCGCTTTCCGGCACAAAGGCTCTGGGCTCATACAGATGATTGTTAAACGTCATGAGACTCTGAAAGGTAGAGTAGGCAAGAGGAGGAGGAAGCCAAGAAAAGAACTGCGTGGGAGTTGCACTGAAAAATGGATTTGGGCGAAAAAAATTGAAGCACTGAAGAAGCAACTGGAGGGGTGGGACGGAAATCAATTGAGGATCGTGCTCATAAAAGCAGTGGAGGAGGTGGCGAGATCAAGAAGATAAAAATGGCTGGTAGCATCCAAAGCAGTGTGGAAAGGAGAGTGAAGAACTGTGTAGGGGTTTAGGCTAGGCAAGAGCTGTTGGCAGCATCAAAAAGAGCTGTTTCAGTGTGCCTAGCCTGCATGGAAACTGGATGGGTGAGCAGCTGGGATACTGCCCGAGGGCCAAATGGGGTCTCTCTGGTCATCCCCTGTAATTTCCTGCAGAACATCAATCATAGGCTGTCACACAGCCATTCCTAAGCCAGACCTATCATCTGCAGGTCAGCTATGGTGTTCACATTAGGAGGAGTCCCGATCGCTCTCCAGCAGATTTCAAGTGAGGATAAATCCATTGCACTGATGGGTAGACTGGTTTAATTAATTGACTTCTTTCAATGTTAAAGTTGAATTGTTCTTCAGGCTATTGAGCATGAACAGTAGCCTTTGGATCGTAAAATAACCTCATCTGGTATCCTAAACAAATCCTACCCCAAAGAGTGTGGACAGAAGCTGGACATGTTGCTAGAAACATAATTTCTTTAATATTATTTAGAGCAAATTTCAACTGCAGAATTTAAGAGCATGTCCAACAAAGAAAGGGAGGGGGCAGGCCAGGGAAACTGGAGCAGTGAAGAATGACAGAAATGAAGGCACAGCAGAGAGTAACAGTAGCTGCACTTCTATGTTTCCTCATCAGGAGAATTTTATTTTTTTTTTAAATACTGAATATATAAAAAATAGAATACTGGGAAATAAAAAGAACAGTGCAAAACCTAAAGATTAAATAGGAAGATCAATAGCTCCCAATCATAATTGCCTATTAGTCTGGTTTTTTGACAGTTCTGAAATTGTTTATTAAAGAGGATATGGTACTCAGTTTTGCTGCTTCGAAGCAGCATTTCCTCTTCCCCTATACAAATGCTAGTGGAGAAAATAGCCCTATGGGCACGACCTCTTTAGGCTTGGATTATTTTCACTTAAACTCACTGGAAGCAAGATTAGTTAATTACTCTGATATTAATAAAAAAATGATACCACTTGCCTGTAAAAGTGTGCTTACATTTAGTCAAATTATATAAGTGTTTCAGATAGCTTTTAGTGGATTTCAGATTTAACCATGCTTCCTGTTTTGAATTGTGATCAGTATCTGAGATTCACTTCTAAATTAGTAGGATGCACCTCCTTATAAATTGTCACTAACTGAAATCACTGTTTCACTTCACAAATGTCAGAGAATAATCAGCAGAGTGTGAAAGTTACATTTCACGGCGTCTGCTCTAACGCTATCTTAGTCTGTGCAAGATCCTGGGGGAGGCTGTGCTGCAGCCTTTTTCTCATGTAAGGCTTGCCAACAGAAGTTATGCCTATCTCACTCCTCTTGATATTCTGATGTGAAATGCATCTCTGTGTCCACCCTGGGACAAGCTAGCGTGGGTGAGGATCGTGCAATCAGCCCTGGAAAGCACACTCCTTACTGATGACACACTGCAGTCAAGGAAGTTGTGCTGTCTTGCCATCCCACCCAGTGATTCACTCTACAAATCCATGTGATTCCCTGTCCTTTTTTACTGTGATTGCCAACAGGAGAGTTAATTACAGCCAACTGATAATATTTCTGCAATATTGGTGATAGTCACCATGCTTAGGGAGAGGCTAAGGAACACAGCAACGACAGCACAAACTACTAATGCAGGTGTTTGGCAATAAGCTGAATAGCGAGTATGGTATTTTTCATTTTATAGTACTCTAGTCATTTTTAGATTGAGATCATCAGTTCATTCACAAGAGCTGAGCAGTACTCATCAGGTGATGATGACTATTGTCATCATTGTGAACTTTCAAACATTACAGGTATGTGCCAGAGGTGAAAAGCTACATTGCGCTTGCATAGCTCTTCATGTCCTCGGTGCAGTAACTGTTTAAACGATGCAGCGGTGAGGTAGAGAACAGCAAGATTATCTTTCTATTGTAGATACGGAGACAGACAGGAGGCTGTGGCCCTGCTGACCAAAAGCAGGGCTGTATTTTTGGCTGTCTAGAGTTAGTCATGCAAAGTCAGCTCTTCAGGGTATCAGCGCCTCAGCTGTGCTGAAGCCTCCAGTGGATCTCCGGCATGATACAATTAAACTACCTTGCAGAGAGCAGCCCCAGGATCAGCCCTGAGGCCACGCTTGCCTGCTGCGCAGATAGCGAGTGCACAAACACAAACTCAGGTGTGGTTGCCGCTTGATTTTTGGAAACAAGCTTGACCCAGGTCCCTGGCTGTGCACCAGATGTGCTGGCAAGCATGCTCAGACAAGCTGCCTTCAGGGCTGTTTGCAACCTGTCAGTGTGGCAGTGAAGTGAGTTGTTAGCTGAAGAAGGAAATCACTGTGCACATGGATACTGTGCAGATGACTCCTCTTGATTAGCACAGACACAGTAATGCCAGGATCTTACATGTCAAACTCGTTTGTTTTTTCTTCTTCAGTATGAACAAGATGATGCCACCTTGCAAATCTGGGTTTACACCTACACTCATTTCTTTACTTTCAACGTCCCCATCTTGACTATTACTGCTGATAGGAGTGGTATGGGTCAGGCATTAGTGTTTAATTAAAACATCAAATCATTGAAATACACATGCTTTTGTTAGTAAACCATATAGTTGTTCTTTTTATGCCCCTTAGAATCTTCACGAACATGGAAAGTATCACCAGTTCAGCAGCAAATAGCAACAGAACTAGTGACATGCTAAAACTCATCAGAAAAATATCCTTAGGCTATGCTGCTCTACTATTCTGAATAATTTTGTAGTTTGGTGTTATATTCATCCATTTCAGCTAAACACAGCAGTCAGCATTGCTTCCCATCCTCCTTCCTATCCTAACTATGCCTAATGGGATCACACTACGGCATAAGGCAACCATGTCATTTGATACCCAATATAGTCGGTTTCAGATTCCCTGAGAAAACATCTATATGCTAAATTGCTGTTGTTACATTATTATAATTTCATTTTCAGGCTACTTTTGACAAAATTAATGGGAAATACTTATTTAAATTTATGGCCATAAGTGCTAGAATATCCAGAAATATTTCTGAACAACAATTATTCTCATTTGAGTTGAATGTTGGGCTTAGAGGAAAAAAGGAGCTTCAAATCAATAAGAATCTCAGCAGGGTGAGTTTGGCTTTCAGTTTTGGAGTATCTCCTGCTAAAACTCCATAATAAAGGTTTTCTGTTAATGGAACTCTCATGATTTTGTTTTGAAAAACAAAACCACCCCATTTATGTAAGGGCACGTAACATCATCACTTTGTACTTCAGTGGGAAATGTTTAGTCAGGAGGAGTTTCACCTCCAGGAGCAGTGCCCTCTCAGAGGATGATCCTGTTGGCTGACTGAGCCTTGTACAAAATGTAACAACTACATATTTTAACCTGCAGCATGTTTACACTTTTAAGATCACGTAAGTGCATGATGTACTCACAGGAAAAGGCAAAGTCTATTTTAAACGTTTAAGCCTACATCACACATAGTGACTGGTGCTGATTTGCTTTAAGGGAACTTACATGGTAAACTTCAAAGTGTTTCTGCTGGAGAAAGAAGGCTGTTGGATTTGACATTTGCAAACAAATCTTATAAATTATTGTGTTATTAGCACAGAATTGTCAGGTAACTTTCTGGTCAAAGAAAAATGTTCTTATCTAAATGGTATCACTGTACATGCAGCAAACAAAAATCCAGATCCAGCAAACCAAAATCCACATCCAGCAAACATGCTGATTGCAATTCTGTATTTTTAAGCAAGGGTATCTACCAACACGGCTTATGGAGCACATTAGCTGCATCAACAATGTGTCTTACTGCTGTGACTGTTTCGAATACAAGTATCAGATGATTTCAGTTTTAATACTGGCATCTCTGACCATTTGTCTTCACTTGGTATTTTTAATTAGATAAGAAAACATAAGCAACTGTCTTAGAAACTACAGTATTAGTTTAAAAGCCTTTTAGCACTAGCATAGTGGCTTAAACAAAAGGTTCTTTTTGCATTCTTTCAATATTAATATGACAGCAAAAAAAGAACCCATTGTGTTCTCATGATAAATGACATTTTGCTAACATTAAGGTCTTGAGGTTTTAACACTATATGTACCAAATGAAAAAGATTAAATCAAAACATCAGAAACATTCCAATGTATTATATATTTTGCATCTTATTTACTTGAATGTCCTGTGTGAGAAGTTTGACTGAAAAATAGGTAAAGCTCAAATAGCCATCTCAAAGGACAGCTGAAAATAACAGCACTGAAAATGAAGTGCAACACTGAGTTACACAAGATTAAGCTGACTAATCTGCTGATTCAGTTTTGCCTTTGTTTTTTGGTTTTGTCATGCAAGATCAAGAGTCATGCAGGCAAACACATAATGGCATTCCAGGCTCGCAGTAACTACAACAAGCAACAGGCTGTTCCCCTGCAACCCCTGCATCCTCCAAAGAGAAACATGGCAACATGCTCACTAGCAACAAGAGGCAGCAGGCTGAGGATGGGAAAGGCATGCTCTTTTTTTGTCACAGGTGTGCTGAAATTGGTATTTTTATTGCATGAAGGTTTTTTGTTAGAGATGCTCATTTAAAAAACCGTACTTTCTTTCATAGAAGGTGCAATACTGCACGTGTTGGGAGAGATCAGATTCAAATACAGCCCTTAAAACATCTACAGAACATAAAACCACAGCTGTATATTCATTTATAAGGACCATATTTTGGACAGTCCAAAGGTATCAAATGCTTGTGAATGCTGATGGATAAGAAAACTGTCAGTGGAGCCTCTGGTGAGTGTAACCCCACACATTGCTTGCAAAGGGAACAGTGGCACAAGGACTGCCGACCCCACAGGAGCTGCTCTCCCAGCAGTACACACCATTGCCGTGTCATGAGGGTGAGGACCAGCATGGGGAAAACCTGTTTGTAGCTGTCCTTGCAGTCCTTGGAGGATTGCTGTGAAGGTCACAGCGGACACATTAGCATCAGAGCAGGCCATGCCGGTGGGATTGCAAAGCACAAGACAAAACCAATACATCATGAAGGAGTACTCTGAAACAAGAGAAAAAAGAATTCTTCCAAAGCAGGAATCATAGTATCTGAATAAGTTTGTTTTTTTTTTTTTTAATATGAGAAATGGCAATGACTAAAATCAGAGAGTGATACTGCAGAAATGAACATGTTGCAGGGCAGCTGGTATAGCAGGCTCTCCAAAATAAAAAGAGAATGAAATAAAGCTTCAGCCCGCACTGCAAACATTTCAATATTTTCTCTTCCCCTCTGGAAATGATAAGGCTGTGTCATTATCCAGGCATGTCTCTGGTTCTACCTAAGCTACTGAATGTATGCTGATGGCAGCATGCATCTTGCCTGCAGTGACACTGGAGGTTCAGGCCAAAATGAACCTTGGAAGCAGCTTACGAATAAAATAAAGGCTTTGTGGACCTGGGATCACGTCCTTGAGCTACCACTCATGGCTGTGACATGGCATTTGAGCTCTGTGTGCATTGTTTCTCTGTCTGTGGAATGCAGGCAATTACCTTTATTTTTCTAGGTGAAAGCATGGTGGGATTTTCCAGCTGAGTAGTGCTATATCAGAACTAATTTATTTTTATTACACAGTTTATTGTAAGAGTTTCAAAAAATAGCTTAAGGATGAGAAGCGCTCTCAGGCTAAACAATTTCATCATCATTTTACTGGTTAGATAAAAAGGATTGGCAGGTAAATGAAAGGGTTTCTTTCTACTGGTTGTTCATCATATGACAACATGAAGCAGAGAGATCTGGTTTTGTGAGGGTTTTTTCCCCTCTGTGTTATGAATTTATTAGCATTAAAGCAGTACTTAGTGGAAAAAGAGGGACTGAGACCCCATCATGCTGAACAGATACATGGAAGTAATTTGTGGCTTCATACAAGCTTTTCTATGACAGTTTGCAGACGTGCACATGTATGGGCTTACTGAATTGAACTCAGAAACTGGCTCATAGTGTTGACTGAACATACTTAATTTCTTAATTTCATCTTGTTAGAGAAATGCTGGAAATAAATCTGCAGATGTTGGATGTCATAAAAAAGGCCCTTGCAACCACTGAATTTACTGGCACATCTGCATTTCCCTTATACAAGCCTTTATTTTCAAGGATGCATCACTTGGCCACACTCTAGGCTTGAATTCAGCATAGGAAATTTTCAATTCAGGAGTGATGTCTTTGGGGTTTTGGTGGGGTTTTGTTTGTCTGCTTGTTTGTTTGTTTATTCAGATCAAGAAGTTTAACAATACGTAAGACTTGATATCTGCTTTAATGCTCAAAGTCTTGTCACCAAGCAAAAGTTACTCAAATTTAAAATTAGTGTCTGAATGTTTTGTTAAAGTAGACTTTTGAATGTTGTAGTTGTGGCGTTCTGTTAAAACCCAGGACATCAGACAACCATCTGGAAGTTTTTGGAAACTGGTCTTGCTGCATGGACCTAGTCTCTGTTCAGTCAGTGTTCACATGGTACTAAATGAAGTAAAGTTCAGAATTTTGTTCTAGAAGTCCATCACAACATCCCCTCTCTCTGATTTCTCATTTGCTTCTGCTTTTAACCACTGAAACTGATCTTGTTGCTTCCTAGGTTAACGGGCTCTTACTGTTGACTACAGCAGAGGGTGATCATACGCTCATCTGTCCTGCCTCCAATGATTTTTTTTTAATGCATCGCGGGTCTCAGTAAATTTGAAAGGAGGGCAGGAAAAGTGTAAAAAATCTTCAGTTCCTAGCAGTTTTGTGGGAAAATAATAATTAAAAAAAAAAAAAACAGAGGAAGAAGATGTTTATTAGCCCTATGGATAGAAAAGGCTCACCTTCATCTTGTTCTTTATCAAGGTAAGCAGTGTATGAGAAAGATCCTGTAAGTGTCCCAATCATGGGAAGAGTTTCATTGATAGTTTGCACCTCCATAGGAGCTGCAGTCAAGACACAAATCTGTAGGAAATTAAGTTTCATTAATTTCAGTGATCTTACCACTATTTATTCACTTGGTGGTGGTTATGTTTTATTTTATTTCTCCAAGAAAATTTAGGAGCAGTAGGACATAAAAACTTAAGTGCTGTTTTAAAATCAAATAGGAATATGCAGCTTAATAGCTTCATACTTTTCGAAAGATGATTGTTTGACTTCTGAACTCTTGCTTATTTAAGGCATCATGGACTTAAAAAAGAAAAATATGTGTAGCCATGTGAGAAAGCAAATGCACCAAAGGAAGGTTTATTCAGTTTTCAGAAGATCAGCAGTAGTGATTCACCCTTCTTGGCTGGGCTGGAGTGCAATATGGTCAACCAATTTCCCCAGGGAAGAAGAAAAGATGAAAGTCCCACACTGCTGCGATGGCCACGCAGGGAGCAGTGACCTGTGCCAGGACAGCTCCAGCCAGTGTACCAGGTACAAAGAAAATTTCAGCCTTAACCATCAATGTTGTTCTGTAGGGGTTAAAGTCAGGCAATCCAAACGTAGCTTTTAGTGGTTCAGTGAAACACAGTAAAAACTTTAAAACAAGAGCATTCACCACCCAGAGACTGAATAAACAAAAGCATATTTAGACAACTGTGTGCTGTTCAGCACTTTACATCACAAGAAGAGAGTCCCTCCTCTTTCAAGCCCCCGCACAAATCTTGCCATAGATTTTTCAGGCTGATCTCAGAGATTTGTTGTTTTCAAAGTTAAAACAACATCAGTTACCAGATCTAGATGAGTTGAAAGGAGTTACAAAAAGCGTCCCTTTTATACCCTGCCCCCCATCCAGCTTTGAAATCTATGAAAGAAAAGCAAAATACTTAATAAATGTTACTGTTTGTCCTGGTACTTGCTCAGGCAGCCAATACTTTTTTAAGGATTTTTGGAATTTTTGATCCTTGGAAGGATCAATAGGTTAGAACTTATCTGAAAAACACCCCCTGTAGTAGTGTCCAAAGTGGCCAAGGAAAAACCCACTGGCACATACTGCAATTGATAAAACCAATTTCTTTTAGGTTTTGGGTTGTTGTTTTTTTTTTCCATAGATTCTGACCTGCTTTTACTCTTTAAACCAATTATTTATATTTATATCTTTCTTCTTTCTTACCGATTCCATAGTGAATCTCTTGAAGAAAAACTTGAAAGCCTGGAAGCTGAAGATCTCATGTCTCATCTGTCACAACCAGAAACCTACCTAGATGTGGAAAAAAGATGAAGTAAGTGAAACTGACCAAATCCATGCGTCTGACAAGAGCATTTACTCCAACAGTCAGTTTGAAACTATGTCTATTAATTGTTCAGTGATGGCAATTTATCATATCTTATTTGATTGCTGCATTTGATATTGGGATGAAATCACTGTGGTAAACAGATCCATTAGAAACAGCCTGAAAATAACATCCTGTTAAAAATTGCTACAGAAGAGCTTCATTTAGCTGACTGGGAAAACTCTTCATTTAACTCAATGTGGCAACTACTCACTCAGCAGCACTGATTGCAGAGCTGGTAACGTCACCTGTCCAAGTTGTCTAACACTTCAGAAGACCTAGTTTTCAGATATAACTTCAGTCTAGCCATTCAGGCTGAAAATGTCCATATCAGGAGTATGCACCAGACTGATCTTTTTTGGAAGATGGAGATAGAATTTGAAGGATAAAGAGACTGGAAGCAAGAAGTGGCTGGGTGGGGTGGAATCCTCCATGGAGGAGAGGTGTGGGGAAATGGTCATACCAGGACATGGACAAGTGGTTTCAGAGTTTTTCATCAGACTTCACCATTACATTGCATACATTTCCAGTTTAAGACTTATGTTGCTGTGGGGGAAGGAAGCTATCACCGCCTCTGGAGGAGGTGGGTAGGACTGGGACATGCCTTTTGCTTTGGGGCCTGCTGGGCTGATCTCTGTGGTGGGTCCAAAGGGACAAGGTGGGAAAAGACTGATCAGGGCTTGGGGTGAGATTAAAGGATATCTTGGGGAGAAAAAGGGTGCTGGGAAAGAGAAGACTACCCAGAAGCCATTGCCTTTTAAGATGAGGTGGTAAAACAAGGAAGCTGGGACAAGCTACACGACAGAGAGAGATATGTGGACCAGGGCTGGCAGAATGGGAGGTCTGACAAGGACCTGACAAGGACTCATAAGGATGAGATCGGGATCAAACAGAGGGGCCAAGGAAGAAGGGGAGAGGGAGGGTGGCCACCTCCAGATCACATCTTTGCTTAGCTAGTCTTCTCATTTCCATTTGAGCACACCATCTGATTCCATGAAGAAAAGCATATCTCTTCCTCTGTGAGTTGGGGTTTTTTTAACCTTCTCTCTAAGAGAAGTCTTGTTGCTTCTGTTGACCTATTTCCCCAGAGAATCTGTAGTTTGTTTATGGGGTTTGTCCTGTTTGTTTTATGTTTCCAAGTATGTCATGTGGGTCTGGAGGGTTGCCAACCCTTAACATTAAAAATAACATAGAATAATCCCAGTCTCCAAGACACTCGGGATTTCATTAAAAATTGCGACATGAAAGTTTTTGGAAGGGATGTTACTGTATCTCTTTCCCCTTCTGTTTCTGAGCCCCCGGGATACTTTCCAGTGAGGTCAGGAGTTCTTTTGCCATTAGGAGGGCTACACATCTCTCAAACCAGCAGATTTCAGATTTGTACATACAGGCTGGAAAGCATCTAAGATTCTACCAAGTATGCCACCAGCTCGGCAGCACAGGAGAAGAAATGGTTACAGGCTCCGTCTGTAAGAAAGAGGTGTGTCCATTTAATACTAAGGCAAGGGTGTAAGAGGAGAGGTATCTACCTTAAACCAAACATATTATGCTTGATATCACTTTACATGCAGGAAAAAGGTGTTAGAAGAAGATCCGGACACTGCACTGGTTTTTGTGGACTGGGAAAGGCCTCCACCAGCAGACAACCAAGTACCACTGTCTTACAACAAAACCACAGCCACTGGCAACCCTGGATCTGACTCAACCCATGACATGTCTGCTTGCTGTTCAGTTTTACAGCACATCTGTTCCTTTTAATGATATTATCCATCTCCTTAGGCAAAACAGTCACCTTCATGATTATAGGTTTATGCTATTCAAATCAAAGCAAAAAGAAAAAAAATATAATGGCTATTGCTTTCTAAATTGAATGCTGACCTAAGTTCACAAGTAACTATGATTTACATTAGATTATGTTTTGAATTGATGGTAATTTATTTTTCGTAAGTCCAGAAAGTCACAGAATCTCCTTATGTCTCCTGTAATAAGCTACTGAATGTTATTTAATTACTCATTTGCTATAGGCAGCGTTGCCAGCATTTGTGGTTAGATCTCAGTGGATCAGGTTGATTATACTTCCTTTCTAGGTCTCCGGCTCATTTCTGGGCCTCTCAGTACTACAGCAACTAGCAAATAAAATGAAATATGAAAGAAATCCAGAAAATTATTTATAAAGAAATCAAGCTGGTTGAAGTTATCAGGATTGATTGATGAGAAATAACACTACAAAGGAAACATATGTGGCTCTCCTAGAGAGAAGAAAGGTGGCCCGGTGATGCTTATGCTCATGTGGGTTCAACTTGGACAAGTTATTAGGGTATCATTCAGATGGCAAACTCCTCAAACCTTATGCCCATGTGAATGTTTTGTCTGGGTAGAGTCTTCTGAGGCTAAAGAGAGCCTCATGGAACTCTTGACCCAAGGACAAATTTTGTCTGTGTCAAGATGGCATCTTGGCTTTGTTTCTCACCCCCCAAAAAACCCCAAGAAAAACAGTGCTTCCTAACCATCTTTGGCAATGAGAAAGTAATGCTCTCAGATTTATGTAAGGCAGTATGTGAGTGGGGGTGGGGAGTGAATAGGAAATGTAAAACCCCGGAACAGAGAGGGAACAAGGAAAACCTGCGGAAATATGATTGCTTTTTACCTAGGGACACCTACACTTCAAAAGAGAAAGACTAGTTGGGGCTTAGGTAAGAAAGAGGCCTAACTGAGAACAGAGTGACATTAATGGCAGCTGGGTGACACTTAAATACAATATAATAATACAATAGCAGATTCTATTAGTCCATGAGGAAATAATCTGTTCTTGTGCCTGATGATAAATACACACAATCATAGTGAAATAATTGGTACAATCTAAGTGCTTGACTAATCCTAGCTCTTAACTAGTAAGTATAATGTGTTGAATCCCTGTATTTTTAAGCTTTTAGAACTGGTTAAATAGTGTAGAAAGCCAATGGATTCTCAGGAACAGAATACAAAAATCGCCAATATACTGGATAATAGTAAGAAGACAAACCTTATGCATGGATTTTGCAGAGGGAAGGAAAAGATCAGGAAACACTCTTGCAATCTTATTACTTGCATTTGATATTGCTTACACTCTGTGTGATTTCATGCGTAAGTCATTTAATGACCTATTTTAGTTTGCTTTTTATTGTGGAGGATTTTTGCTTTCATAATAGAATACACAACCTGAATAACATTAATATAAATACATATTTTGCACGTCTAACGAATATTTTAGGACAAGTATTAACCAGCCAGTTTTCATGTATGCCTGAACTGGAGTTAACCTAACTACAAAAACTCAAACAAGCAAAAGTTAATATTGTTTCTACAGTCACTGATGTAACAATAATAGTAGTTGTACACCACCATGCTGAAAATCAACTCCCTTTATGTCCAAACAATAGCGTGAATCACAGAATTCTGACCTTGATATACAAATGTGATCATGTAGTAATTATAGCTCTTGTGCTTTCTGTATAAACAGACTACTTCATCTGGAAATGCTGTAGGGTACTGCTTCATTCTGCAATTTACAGCTAATGACTGAGCAGAAAGCCTTTATATCCCAATGTCCTAGTTTTAAAGTAAAGCAGGTAGAAGAAATCTTATTTCCTGCAAATGAAAAAATTAAGCTGGTTATTTGAACTACAGGGAATCAAATCATTGCTCTATCTATATTCTGTTCAAAAGCATATCTTACAAATGTAAAGATTGTCTTCAAAATCATATTTTTTCAAAGGCTATTGAAACTATTTTCATGGGCAAAATATAGAATTCAATTACTCAGTCCATGTGATAACTGGCGTGTTCTGGAATAAGTGTGAGATTAAAGAAGATGTCTTTCATTTTGTGCCAAAATCTGCTTGTTCTGTTTGTATCTGCATTGATATAATCCAAACAGGATGTGATGAAACATACATTCTTCAGCATCACCTTAATCCATGATTTGGGTAACGCTATTAGGATGTGGTCTAACAAACTTCAGTGAAGCAAATCCAAGGATATTTGCCTGTGGACAAGTCACCTCCGGCTTGATTTTAGTATGTCCTAAGCAACAGAAGCTCTGTCCTGACCTCATACGTTAGCTGTATGTGTTTTCCGCGCTTCCATAAAAATACACGATCAAAATACTAGTGTGCCTATAGGCACGAGCTGAATCTTGAAAGAAGCAATAATGGAAAAGCCATCACTGAATTGTACTAACTCAGCACAGAGCTCAGGAGTGACCCTGAAGAGCTGACTGACATCCTCTTGATGATGAGTCCCTATTTATAATGGTTTCTAAGAAACGTCAATTGCTCAGTTTTTAATCTATTAAATAATTACAGTGATGACTTTAGATAACTCTAATTTCTTAATCAGGATTTTGTTTGGTGCCCAAAGTTCTACCAAAGTTCATAAGTATGGCATCAATAGTATAGATTTTGATTTTTATTTTTTAATCAGGAAAATGTAAAACCTCAAAAAAATTAAGATAGCTTTCTTGAAATAAAATATATTTTTCTTAACTACATACTGGTTGGCATAAATTGCATTACTTTTCTCTGATTCTTTATGAATAGTGCCTGGAATTAGCCATACCAGTGTTTTACACTGGATTGATGGCAGGCTGAGAGGGTTATTAATCCTCAGGTCATTCCACTGAACTTTTAAATGTACTGGCAAAGTATCAGCTTTCTTCCACTGATCTTGAAATACCTATGTGTTTGAATATGTATGGAAAATCAACTTAAAATTCAGATAGTTTCATGGCCAGTACTTTTAGAAATAACAACTGAATAAAAAACAATCTAGTTTTAGGAGATGGCATTACTGTTAGCAGAGGAATTAGTTCGCTATCCTCATCTGTAATGATCATCATATGATTATGAAATGATCACAGTAAGATGTATTGGCTGTGCAAATGATATAGAATAGTTACACTGGACAGCTTAAATGTGGTTTAGAATTCATGCTGCAAAACATGATAATTCTAAGACTCAAATTTTGTAATATATCACCACTGTGTGTTGTTACGACACATTGCTGTAGAGGGCCAGAGGGCTTAAGTGTACTTGTTTGGTAATTTTCAGCAGTGTCATTAAAAGGTAAATTTTCTTTAAAACACAGATATACGGCAAAGAGATTTGTGTAAGTACTTAGACTGAAGGACTCTAGTCTTTGAAGCCTGTCTTTTGTTATTTGTCTATGGGCTTCAGGATGATCGTATTGTGAGTTAAATCTCCTTGTATCCACTTAAGAGTGACCTTTTTATCACTCCTGACTGTATCCATCATCTGTTTCTTGGGCTCAAGGAAGAATTTTCATTTTGTGGAGAGAGCAGCTAATCAGAATGTCTGCTGCCCAGCTTCAGACCTCTGGAGAGCTTTCACTGATCTCATCAAGGGTATTATTTTATATTTGATGACAAGGCTGCCATCCACAGTCCAACATTTCTGAGTTACTTACAAGCCACTTCTGAGGACTTTCAGGGGCTAATAACACATGAGAGTGCTTCCCATCTTCTCTGTAAGGTTAGTCACTGCTTAATTTACTCAGTACATAGTCTATAGCAAAATAGCCTGTACACAGTATATAAATAATAGATTAATAATGTAATCTGAATGCAACATCAAGTCCTCTTGTCACTGCCCCCACTTAATAGCCACTGACTGTGGGCTGTATTCAGTATCAGCCATGTGCTGGATGTATTTTTAGGAAGGAGTCATTATAAAAATCAGAAACTAAACCTGGCATAGCTGTGCTGAAGATCAACTTGTCTCTGCGTGAAAAGTCTGGTGTGTCTGAACTTTCCGTGTCCTTCCTACAGCAGCTTTTCTGTGTTGGCAGCTCTCAAGCAAAGCAAACAGCACACCTCCTGCTTCTACCCCTCATTGATTAGTCAGGCACTAGTAAGGTTTTCATTGCCCTTTGTCTGAACACCTCACAGAACCTGATGAATAGATTCCATAGATATTTGTAGGATGGCTCTATATTGTATGAAAGACTGGCTCTGTACGTGAGACCCCAGACTGTGGCTTCTGCCACGAACCAGAGCCCGATGTGCTCATCTTCAGTCTGATGTCTCAAGTACAGAGCCAGTCTTTCATCACAAGGATGACTCCACAGTGCCTTCTGCCAGCCCCTTTTGTCTTGGTACTGTTCTGCCCTTCAAAGTGCTGTGTTTTACATGCCTTCCTCTTCAACGTGTACCAAGTAGTACCACTCTCCTACTTAGCAGCCCTGTGAAAATGTCACATATTTTGGCTGATATAATACTGCTAGCCATCCTGTCCTTCAGCTGAGTGCAGAACGTTCAAAGCATCTCTACAGAATATCCCAAAATACAAGGCACATTGAAACCTCAATAAAGGAATACAAAGATGTTCCTAAATATACTCTTTTGTTCTTCAAGTCTGTTTCTACCCCTACAGTGAGTCATTCCCAGACCCATGAGCATGCTTTTTGAAATCATAAGTACTATCTACATAGAAAAATGAGATCAACTCAAAGTAAGTGACAGAACACAGCCTTTAAAACTTGATCCAAACTCAATCCAATGTAAATGGCATTCTTTACATCCACTGTAGTAAGCTCTGACTCAACTTTTAGACTGTAAAAGTGGGATATATCTGACAAAGTGTCTTTGCCTGGGCTCTATCATTATTGATGATACAGTCAATACAGACAACTGAAACTAGGTTGCAGCTCACCTCATCCTACAAAAGTAGATGTCTAAAACTGAGATGCTAAAGTGGATGTCTACAAAGGTCAGATGAATCACAGTCTAAACTGCCTCTTTCATTCTACTGACTAAAAGAGAGAGACTAGGGTGCTGAGCCCAGAGGTAGACACCTACCCCAAAGTTGCTGCATGCCCTAAGTGTGTTGTGGCAGGGCCGTCTTATTTCTGCCTGAAACATGCTATGGGCAGATACAAAACCATACCTCTAATTGCACATTCAAGAAGTGCCAGGAGGAAGAAAACAAATAATAAAAAAAGAAACTTCTAATGGAAATGCCTAGAAAAAAAAACCTATTGGTGCACTAATGTGGATGCTGACATACTTTATGCTGGCAATCTAATGGGAAGTTGTAATGATCTTTAGATTTTCTTGCATAGAAGAAGTTACACAAATAAAATACAACAAAATTGTATGGTGTACTATAAGTATATTTTTAACAAGAGAAGAATGATACAGCTGAAAAATAACTTCCTTTTTTCATTTTCATTTTTATCAGTTTCCTGATCAAGCTTGATGTGACATTCCTTGGACTGCCTTTTGTGCTGACAGCATGAATTTATACTGAGACAGAAGGAATCAAATCATACCATTGTCAAGAAGGTGGGAAAGTACTGAGACTGAGTGTCTCCAGGCCCTGGTGGTATTTAAAAATACTGAATAACTCACACATTACACTCTCTAAACATCTCCTATTATTTAACAAATCACTTCATAAATAAATTAATTTTACCAGTGTATTAATTATTTAAACTGGCTAATGAGTTGCTAACATCTTGTCAAGTGACAGTGAGATGACTATTTTGCATGCCCTCGGATATGGTTGGCTCACATTATAGAAAGCAGAGATGTGCATGGTGGGAATCTTGAGGTTTCTTCTGCCCCTCTGCAGCTGTGGAGCTGAGCTGCCTGCTCAGTGAATACTTGCCAAGTGGCAGTGTTAAAAAAAAAAAGAGAAAAACAACTATTTCAAGGGGCAATTATCTAAATGAGATGGAGAAACCTGGGATGACTAAGTCCTCAATCTCTGGAGAGCTTGTTCTGAGCACTTTGATGAATTTTAAAATGGTATTGCATTCTGGGTTTTAATAATGTAGCCTTGCTTTTCTTCTGGCTCTAGGCAACTGTTGTTAAGTCCATTTTTTACAAAAGCCTAAGGAAACCGAGTTAATAAGGCAAAGTCACTAAACCCAATGCTGAATTGCTGCCCGGTGCCTGAGAGCAGACGAGAAGGCAGGTGTGTGTGTTACCTTCAGCATTGTGCCTACCAGTGTGGGCCTTTCTATCTGTCATATTATGGATCTGTTTCAGTTCAGCAAATAAAATTAATTAGAGGGGGAAAGAGTTTCGGTATCTCCAGCATGATCAGTGGTCATGCAGCTTTAGTTTCCTTCCTCTGATATACTTGGGAACTGAATCTGGATCTTGACAAAACAAGAGACATCTCTGATGGGAAAAAACACCAACAGCCATGGGAAATGTCAGTCTCTGTCATTGGTTTACAGTTTTAAGTTGATTTCTTCAGTGAACAGTGCTAGGAGCACAAACATTCTGCTGCTTGAGGTTGGAGTCACAAGCAATCTGGCACTGAAACACCAAGCAAAGTGTAGGTTTGGATGCCTTAGTCCTTGGGAAAATTCAAAAGCCTGAGTCAGCTGCCTATATGTCTCTTTATCCAGCATCTGGAAGGCTGGGACACTTAAAAGGGTGTTCACAGAAAAAGACACAGCAAGAAGGAGGCACCTAAACCACCTGACAAGGAACACAAGAGTTGCAACTGGGCTCTGATGACAGCCTTTGGGAATGCAGGGCTGTCTGCCTCGGTAGCAGACCTGTAATCATGAATCTGCGCCTGGAGGTGGGAAGTAAAGCCAGCCCTTCATATCTTGTAAAAATACAATGCCCCCTGTTAACACCTGAGCAGTTAGTGGCATTGTGTGCTGGGGAGGCTCCGTGGTCAGTTCCCTCCTCTGCCTGAGCGGGACCAAGATTCCCAGGCAACGCCTGTCTTCTCCTGAAGGCCCCTACAACCACTCTGCAAGGCCTCGAAATTGTTAGTTGTTACAAAACAATCAAGTTAAATCTTCCTTTGTGAAAAACAAAACCAAAACTACAGAGCACTGTGAATCTAACTCAAGATTTTTTCCAGGGAACATCTGATCCGATTTAATTCAGTAAGTCCCATTCCAGTCATTAATCTCCAGGCAAATTTTGCTTCTTATTGTATTGCACATTATGATTTACTGCACAGCTCTCTGTTCATTATTACTTAGAGAAGCAGTTGCTCACATCCTCTTTTTCTTGATCTCCTGATCAAATGTGAACAGAAGTAAGACTATTACTCCTCTGAGAGAACTCTTCCCCAATTAAAAATAGTATCTGTGAGGGAAATTATGATCTTGCAAATAGCTTCTGCTTCTAAGAAAGACTATCTTAACAGCACAAACGAGGCCAGGTTTCCTTACATCAGGTCTACTGTTTGCTGCAAAAACACTGCAGTAACTGACACAATTAATATTGCACAAATATCCTGGGAGGGCGTAAAAATGTTGAAATCCCACATTTGCATCCTTCAGTACTTAGAAGAACCTGATCTGCCCAGCACATTCCAGAATGAACCTATTTCATTTTTTGGAAACAAATATCTTGCTTGTTTTTGTCATGCACAGGGAAGGACAAAGCAGAAACATATTTTCTCGTGATAACTACTGTCGAAATCAGAGGGTGTTGCCAGCGTTCATGCAGATGCTGCCTGGTCACTGTGTTCCCACATTGTATCTGTGGGAACCAGAGCAAAGCCCGCCGCAGTTTGCATCTGGAGTAGGAGCTGGATATCACTACTCAGTTCTGGTGACCACCACTCATCTCCTGCCAAACCTGGTAAACCAATATACATTGCAGATGGCTGGAGGTGCCAAGGAGAGAAAGCACTAACCTGCCCTTTCTGGGGATCTGAGCTTCTTTCCCATCTCAGTTCACATACTGGAGGGAGCCCAGTGCCTTTCTCCAAGATGCAAATTAACTGTCTGCCCAGCTGATGATTTCTATTTAGAAAGGGCCTTTAATTATAAAATCAAGTGTTCTGCAGCTCAAGACTGAGATACACCGTCCTGCACTGGGAGACTCAAGAGGAAGCGCAGAACTCTTGCCTACCAAAACCCTAACTGAAATAACCGATGTCACTTTCGAAAGGACACTGAAGTAATTTATCCAGGACTTTGTTACGAGCTAAGGCTCTGAATTTTAGGCAAGCAGCTTTTGAAAATTACTGATTTAAGCTTTTATCTACAATGGCCTGCTTTAACAAACAGTCCTCTCCTGGTATCGCTTGTCTAAGCAAAATGTTGCCACTGTACTAGCAGCCAGCACTAGTATGCAAGCAATACTGATGTCAGGATATTATTATCCCCAGGAAACATTTTTTGCATTAACATGGCAGTTTAATGGCTTGTGATATTGCAAGAAGGTCTTTCTTCCAAGGAGAGAGAATTTAAGCACTGGGATAAATAACAACAGGTGTCTTTCTCCTGACTGTTACCGCTTCTGAAGCTACGCTGGTACATGCAGGTTTGCATGAACACCAAGAGGACTTGGGAGCGCTGAAACCCCACACAGGCAGCCCTGAAGGGCAAATGCCTGTGGAAGCTTTTCCCCCAGGTCGTGGTGAGCACAGCACTGCACTCATGGAAATTCACTTTTTGTCTTACAGTAGTTGTGGCTTCTCCCTTGGGAAGGAGATAGTCAGAGGTTTCAAACATTGGTTTTTTTTTCTTCTAGCCATCTGCCTGTTTTTACAAAATGTATAGGAGCACTTGAGACTTCTGTTCCTCCACCTGTCTTGGTTGAGAGGGGTTCAAAGTCTTGGGGGGACACATGCACACACAGTGCAATTGCCTCAGCCTCACTCATAGAGACCAGGCTACAAATATTGCACAGTTCTCAGTAACACATCATTTAGACTCCATTTAAATGTTCTGAATTTGCATTAAATAAGTTCTTTTTTTCTCCTGGAATGTAAATCACAACATGAATAAAGTTCCCTTAAATAATAATGTGTTCTTCAGTATCCAGCATTGTGAAAAAGTGTTGTGTAAGAGTCTTTGTTTTCCTTAGGGCCATGCTAAACTTGGTATCATTGGTTGGGGTCATGTTCCCTCTTGTGCCTGATGGGTTTAATGGTGCAAATCTATTGTAGGAGTTTACTTGGAAGTCTACCTCTCTTGCTGAAGCTGTAGCAATTGGAGGACTTTGCTTAGGACACTGCCAATATGTCTGACGGGACGTGGGCTTATTGCAGATCCCAGCCTTGAGAAAGAAACGAAAACAGTCTTAAAATGGACATAGTTAGTGTTGGAAATGATTCTTGGGGAAGGAGGATTCTGGCTGAAGAGGAACCTTGCAGCCAGGCTGTTGCCTACACTTCAAGGCAACAGAAGGGCCGAAGCATAGGAGTTTATGATATACCACGTGCATACATGTATATACCACCCTATAGGAGGGGCTGCATAATTACTGTTCTGAGCTTCCTAGGAACTTTGGGAAGAAAACCATAAATCTCAACAGCCAAGAGATTTTTCTAATTCAGACCAGGTGTCAGGTAGGCTGTCGTATGGCTCCAGCATACAGGAGCAAAACATGACTTACAATCACCTTTTTATCCTTGTTCCTGCTGCTACTGACACCCTGTAAGTCTAATATTCTCAGTGGTAGAGGAAATTTGTTTCAACTGAGACAAATCCCATTTGCCTGTCTAGGTAGCGAGAATAAATAGCAGTTGTAGATCATCTTGGGTCGGAAGTAGGTTTTTAACCCCTTCCTGGTCAACACATGAACATGACAGCTCCTTCTCAACCACAATTTCATAAACATAGAACATAAAAATGATTAAGTTTAAATGACTCGTGAGATAGGCTATGACCTATCTTACCATTTGTTTAATCTGGAGTCAGATTGTGACATTAATTTAGGACAGGTGTAAGATCAAAATTATACCCTGCTGGTTGATATTAATTTGAAAGCTCTACATTTAATGTAGAATTCTGGTACTCTTTAGTTTTTATAAAATACCTTCAGAAATAATTCTAACAAGGGAGAGATCCTCTTTGTTCATGAATACAGATAACTACTGAATTGTAGGAGTTTCTGATCCTGACAAGCTTTGCTAAGTGCTCAGCTACTAATTATGAACAGGAATAAAAGGACAGCTGCTGAAATAATTATTAAAGGATATGCAACTACAACCTGTCTCTGATCAGATGGATGGAGCCAGTATCCTACATCAGCAGAGAATGCAGTCTTAACACATTTTGTGACAAATATACCATTAGGTAAATGATTACATCAGTAAGCATATTAATTTAGGTGACTAGCGAACTGCTTGGATTTGAATGCAGAAAGAAAGCAGCAATATAGTTCCACACTAAATTATGTAAAATAAACGTTAAGAGTTCCATGGTGCTGGCATAGATCTTGTTTACCCACAAAAAAACCTGGAATATTTCCACAAAATTCAGTTTGTAGCATTACTATAAATCAGATAGGAGAGCAGGGTTGGACCCTTTCTGTCAGTAATGGTTTAATAGCTGTAAATTAAGGACAAAATTCTCCATGTATTTACCCGTTCTTCTCTACCGATTTGTTGTACCCATATAAGCCTTTTTTTTTAATGAACGCTTAAAATGTCTATTTGTTTAAGTAGAAAAAAGTGTACAAAATCATGTTGCAAATACCTGCAGGACAAGAACATACTACATACGAGCTCTGGCTCAAAAAATCCACCAGGTGAGATCCTGGAAAGCTGGGGCCATAATCTGGGGAAATACTGCTACATGTCCTCCCTGTTCCACTCTTGCATCCTACTGGATGCAAGTCACTGCTGGAGACAGGATCTTGAAGTGTTGGCTCAGATGGTTTTATCTTAGGTAGAACCCTAGTATTATGCTAAGGGCTTGGTGCTATTATGACTCTAGATACCGTACGGCTTGTCCTAGGGCCTGAAACATCCTGCTGCCCCTTTGGCTGGCAGTTCTGGCCAGAACAAAATTGCTTTCTATGCATTTGGCCAACTGCTGCAAAATGGCTGTGCAGCTGTGCCAGCCTTAGCAGGAGACATGTCCCTCTTCTTACCCCAGTAGTTTTGAGGAGCACATCAACTATGTGCCCTGCATGTCCTACTTACGTGCTCCCTTCTGGCTATTCCAGAGATGAACAGGACCAAAGCAGGAGCCATCCATGCTTCTTCTGCTGCTGGTCTGGGTAGTGCCATGCCATGACTTGCCTGTGGCCACGCTGTAATTCGGTGCCAGCAGGTGGCAAGCCCACGGCTGTCTAAAAGCTGATTACTTTTCTCCAACAACTGGATAATCGATACAGAGAAATGCATGCGGTTGCAGATTCTTCCAGGACTCTGGGGCACAGCTTGGTTTCTCACCGCAATCCTACCCCATCCCCATGCCACAAGGCCACAGCTCCAGCCGCTGTAACCAAGAGAGAAGACTTGGCAAGGCCTTATTTGCCCTTTCACCAAAGCAGGTTGAATTTTCAACCTTAAGGCCACACTCCAAAATCATTTGCTTTCCTAGATCAGGGGCCACTCTGGTGACTGTACAGATATGGTATTTTTACTACTGAATTACCAATGAGGCTCACTGATGGGCAAAGGAGATTAATTGCACTATTTTATTTGCACAATGAACACTTAGGAGCGTGTCTGTTTGTAGCCAAGGAGAAGCTCCCCTAATCACAGACTAAGGATGCACTGGAAACTGGTGGAAATTAAAAAACCTTTGGGAGTCACAAACCACTTGCAGAATGTCTCACAGGCATCTCCTCGCATGGGGAGATGTTGCAATCTTCAGTTTCATCGATTTCTTTAAGCCCAAACTGCTTTAAAACTGGATGTTGGTATAGCCCCATGGCTCTGTGATAACAGACACCATGGCACCATGCAGGTGTTGGGGTCTTTACCCACACAAGCATGACTGCTCATGTCTTTTTCACACATACACTCCCTCCAGACCTTCTTCCCTGCCCAAAAAATTCAGGTTTGAGGGGTGGAAGAGCTCGAAGGGGGTGTTTTACCACCCTGAGTAGGGTTGCTCCTTGCCACCCTCCCCAGAGCCTGGCTCTCCAGCCCCACACCACTCGCCTTGCACCACCTTCCCCGCGGATTGCCCAATGGTCCCAGTCAGGCTCGGCTTCGCAGCAGAGCTTCTCTAATGTTTTGGTTTTTTTCCTCCATCTGTATTTATGAAAGCTGTGTGCCAAAACGCCCTCCTCCTCATAGCCACCCCTTTTCTCTCTGTTTTGTTTCCTGCCAGGTATTTCACCCTGACACACCAAAGACATGAAACAGGAGGTGGGGAACATCTGGCCCTGGATGCAGAACATCAGCAAGAGGAGAAGCTCCTATAAATAAAGTCAGCGGGCTTTCCCTCTTTGTGGGACCTTGCTGTGGGATGTTCAGGGCTTTCTGCTGCAGCCCCTAGGGCAGCCAGCAGCCCCCGGCCAGGGCTTCGCTCTCCCTAACACAATTGCAGTCTGCAAACGTTTACAGGCAGTTTCTTTTGAGTTAGCCACATGCTTCAAATTGTTATGTGGTTAACCACCGAGAACAAACCCCCACACAAATACCTACGGATCAACTTGCTTGAGCCAGGGTGGCAGCGGTGGGGGCGGAAGGGGAGGGGGGAGGTTTCCTTATTTTGCTTTTGATGAGAAGAAAATAGTTTTCTTTTGACTTTTCCAAACTGCTAGCAGCCGCTGTGTCATGGTGCGTGCTGGTTGTTGCCATTTGCACATTTGTTCACGTTTACCGCTGATGAAAGGAGCCTTGTTCAACAGCTGTGGCCATGTATGTTGTGGGCCAAGTCCTCTGCTGGTGTAAATCAGCTTGTCTCGTGAATGTGAACTGAAAACGTGACCTCTCTGTGCATGCCGTACAAATGCTGAGCCAGGGGAAGACTTCTGCACTTTGACATTGCCCTATCCCATGTCCCTTAACTCTTATAAAAGCCGAATACTTTTCTGCTGACTCATAAAGACAGATGGATTTTGTTAACTCCAGCCGAGATAAAGGAGGATACACGAAAAGCATCACTGCCTCTTGGCGGGACTAAACCTGGCTTTGACGTTCAGGGAGGACCAAGAGAGGACCCGGTTCAGCATAGATGGAGCTTGGCTCATGGGTACCACACGGAGGAGAGCGATAGGAGGTCCAGGCTGAGCCCTGCAGCTAGCTGGTGTCTGCAGTAATGAACCATCCTGTCATTCCCTCCCCCACCTCGTGCCCTCTCTCTGAAACACTGCAGCTCCCCAAAGCCCAAGAGGGAGACTTAGAGAAACGAGCAATGAAAAAAAAAAAATACCCCCAAACAAGCACAGAGCTCAAAACCCCTCAGTAATGCCACTGCCTTTACTTAAATCTTCTTAAATTACAGAGGTTTTTAGTGAAATAGATTAACTTCCGTTTGCTTGCATTTCCTCTTATTTTTGAGGAGTATGAAGCTGCTGAGGAGGAAATTGTCTCACAAACCCAGTTCTACATGGGGAGAGTTTCCAAACACAGTTGGCATAGCTGTTCATGTAGCACTCATGAGAGTGGACCCAAGTGGAAATATAGATAATTATTTTGCCATGGGACAACTTTAAGATCCATTTAAAGTTTATTTTCATTTATAAAATGGCCAATTAAAGACTCTACAAGGTGGCTAAAAAAGTCTTGAGGGGAAAGCTTCAATTCAAATGTGACCTTTTGCTCAGGTGCGCAACGAAATTTCATTCTTTGCTTTTTGCAAATCACAGTGTGAAAAGGAGGGGTTAAAATCTTTGGATATGGGGAACACTTCAGTGAAAGTGGTTTAGTTCTTCTGGTCCATTTATCATCTGAGCAGAGAAACATTGCTGTGTGTATGAAGTTAGCTCTGCAGGACTCTGCCTGTCAGAATTGTTTATCCATACTTGCCAACAACAGCAAGAGAGGCAGGAGGACTGGCAGTCATGATGGTGAATAAGTTGGACACATGGAGTGAGGGTGCATGAGGTGAACCTCCGCACTGATGCAGAAAGGGAAAAAGAGGGAGGCAAAGAACATTGAAGTATGAAGGGTCTAATCTTAGAGAGTTCAATGGTCCAGTTGGCT
This sequence comes from Falco rusticolus, assembly GCF_015220075.1. Taxonomy (NCBI): domain Eukaryota; kingdom Metazoa; phylum Chordata; class Aves; order Falconiformes; family Falconidae; genus Falco; species Falco rusticolus. The sequence goes on along the minus strand of NC_051189.1, from coordinate 14,827,754 downwards.
ACGCCAAAAAAATGACCTATTTCAGAACTTCTTCATAGGCAACTGAGTAGATAGCTCTTAGCAGGCAGTTAGTTCTTATGCTGCCGAAAGTTCAGGGGTAAATGCCAGCAGAAACATCTACTGGGGGTTATTGGTACATTAACATCATTCATAGAATTATAGAATAATTTATGTTGGAAAAGACTTTAAAATCATCAAGTTCAACCATTAACCCACACTGCCAAGTCCCTAAGTGCCATGTCTATACGTCTTTGAAATACCTCCAGGGATGGTCACTCAACCACTTCCCTGGGCAGCCAGTTCCAATGCTTGATAATGTTTTTGGTGAATAATTTTTTCCTAATATCCAATCTAAACCTCTCCTAGCACAACTTGAGGCCTTTTTCTCTCATTCTAGCATCCTTACATCCACTTGTTACTTGGGAGAAGAGACCTACCCCCACCTGTCTACAACCTCCTTTCAGGTAGTTGTAGAGAGCAATAAGGCCCCCTCTGAGCTTCCTTTTCTCCAGACTAAATGACCCCCGTTCCCTCAGCTGGGGGTAGCTGAGTTGGGAATACTGCACCTAGATAATTCAAAACTAATATGGTAATCACTTATTAAAGAACTATTTAGTGCACGGTATAGTTATATGAAGAAAAATATAAAATTCCCAGCCTAAATCAAACAGAATCTTAATCCTATGTGAGGGCTATAAGGACAGGATAAGGGAAAAAAAAAAAAAAAGAAAAAAAAAGGGGGGGAGGGAAGAGAATTCAGGTTTATAAAAAGAAACACGTACACAATGAGCTGAAGGTTGTGTTTCTGCACTTCCTGGTCTGGGTGTGAGCAGAAGAGGAAATACCAAAATACCACCAGAAAAACTTATTCCCACAGCATTTCCAACCTGACTGAAACCAGAAAGTTCTGACAGTCGTGCAAAAAAAGGGAGGGGGGGGGAACCTCACAATCGACCCAGTCCCAAGCATCGCACTCATCAGAAAGCCAACAAAATTTCCAAAGCTAGGAGATTTGGGTAGTCTTTGTATTTCCCCTGAGTCCTCATCTGTGTTCTGTATTTTCTGTGGTTCACTGATCGTTGGTGATATTTGGACTCTTCTGCCAACTTTGAGAGGAGCACATTTCTGCTATAGCCAGTTTAATCGCATCTGTGGCCACAGACCACCAAATTCCATGTTAACTGCAAGGCAGGGCACCACGGTCCCGTCTAACCCAGGTGACGGGTTCCTTGTCCTCCCTTTCATTTTTCTGAGGGTCAGTCCCCTGCAATGAGAGTACAAACCTGCGTACACAGCAAGATCTGACATTTCAATGCATAAAATGCCATCTTTTTCAGTGTTGCCCCACGTTAGTAAGCAAAACCGAATAGTTGAAGGCTTGCAGGCAGAAAAGAGTTTGGCCTGGCTGGTCTCATAAAAACCTTCCACTGATACCAAAGAAAACCCTGAAGAAGAGTAGCAGGATCACATTCAAAGGGTTGCGTGGAAAGCTGGCACATCAGGCAATTAGTTTAAAACTTCAGATATGGAAGCTCTGTAAAGACTCTGGAAGATGGCTCCTTCCCTTTATCGGCATAAAAAAAAAAAAAAAGGAAAGTATTCTGTCCTGCTAAACCCCAAGAATTCAATGTTAAAGTCTCTTCTTGATTGACATGCAGTGTTGTACACGAGAATTCAGGACATATTCAATAGTCTAAGGAAAATGAGAGCTGAAGTAGAATTACTGTAGAAAGCTGTTTTTCCTACAGATGTTTCCTAACATCTAAGCAATTTCTGAATCAAACTTTTTTCCCCTAAAATTAGAGAATCGAATCCCTGGAGCAGCTCCAAGGAGCAGCTCAGGAATGTTCAGCGCAACCACAGCCTCCAACTATGGGACAGAACAAAAGTTGCAATAGTGATGATGCTTTAACTTCCACATCTTACTCCAGCAACACTTCCATGGGTGCCAGCAAGGAAAATCTGCTTCAAAAAGGTCTGGAAAGAAGGCTTTTTCTTTTCAAATGCTGGGTCACTAGTTTTGAGACTAGTCAACTCATTGCATGTGTGACCGTGGTTTAAATAAAACCACCTAAGGCGAATAATGCCGTCATAGACTCCCACATCCAAAAATGAAGTTAAAACCTTAGCTAAGCCTCACGTCTGAATGCAGCTTTCCAGTTCATTCAGAGCAGCACAGCACTCAGCATTTTTCCCTCCAACAACAGAAAGCCCCTTTCTGGCCTCCTGGAACATTGCTGCATGAAATACATTGTCACTCCTACTTGCAAACTTATTTAAGAGACAATAGGAGAAATAGCTGGCACATGGATTCCTCTTAAAACCGAAATCTAGATCAACAATAAAACATAAAAGGCCAAGGAAACATGCAGAGACACTCATAAAATTCTCATTTTTCTTTTAAGATTAATTTTTGCTGAGATTGAGGCATTGCAGTTTGCGCAGTGGGGTCCCCATTCTGCAAGTCTTTTCTTACACGAGCTCTTTGTAAAGTCACTGAGGTTGTTTACATAAGTGAAAGTTCCTTACGTGAATAAGGACTCACAGAATCTGGCCTTACACATTTTGCTAAAGTAATGTTTGCCTCGACATTATCTGGGGTGTAAAGCAGCATGGATTTTTAGGAATTAAAAATGGACTTCAGCAGTGGGTTTTTTGCTTTTGTGTTTGGTTGGTTGGGGTTTTTTTTTGTGGGAAAAAAAAAAGTCCTAACTTCAGCTTCACCCATCTGCTTTTTGCAGTTTACTCAGCAGCCACACTGAATGGACGTGCTCAGCCTTTGTCCCAGGCTCAGAGCTGCTCATTACAACCACGCTCAGCCCCAACATGCTGCAACTCACCAGGACGCGGGCAGTCTGAATTCCCATTCCAGGTTTGGTCCTCAAACTTAAGGCCATTATTTCATCTCAGACTAAAACATATTCTTCCACGGGCAGCTGCAAAAGAGCATGTTTCTTCAGGTTTTCTTGCCACAAAATGATAAAATAAAGTGAAATAAAATAATAATAAAGAAGGAAATCCAATGTGCGGCGATCCTCAGAGTTCTGGAGTCTTAAGAGTGTTGATCTGCATCCATAAATGTCCTGACCGGTGAGGAGACACAGGCACTACAACTGGAAAAAGAGCAGGAAGGAAAACCTACCATGTGAGCAAAGTAAAAAAAAAAAAAAAAAAAGGAAAGAAAAAAAAAAGAAGGGGGGGTGGGGGGTGGAAAAAGAGAAAGAGAAAAAGGTCTGCTCAGTGGACAGCACTTGGACTGATAGCAGGGATTTCAGGAAATCCAAACACTCAGACAGGAAATCTGAACACTGGATAAACATGCCATAATCTCCGCAGATCGAGCGGCCGCGCTGCGGCTCCCGTTAACCCTTCCCCTGCCGCGGGCAGAGCAGGCGCAGCGGCGGGGGCACAGCCTGCCCGCCCCTCGCTCATCTACACCGTGATGCTTGAGTTACAAAGTGTAGGATTTTCCTCCCCTGCGAAGGCGATGATGTTGCCCCCCCAGCCCGCCTGAGCACCTGTGTGCTGCCTGCCTGCCCGATGGTCCTGAATTCGTTTCTACCTGTTTTTTCCCCTCTTTTTTTTCCTTTATAGGGCTGGATGATTTACTCCAGGGCTGGTGCAGCAGGGGTGGGGGGCACCTTAGAAATTAGAGGGAGAGGCTTCTTAAAGGAGCAAGGGAGTTTGGAAACTCTTTTCATGCCATTTTGTCAAGGAGTTGAGGATCAAACTCCACAGTCTCAAAGAAATCAAGGTGAAGCCTGTTTGGTGGCTTGTTTCCGGAATGTAGAATCTGGTCTTTGGGTCTTGTGGTTCACTCCACATAATTTAAAACATTCCTGCTTTTTTTGGTGTTTGTTTGGGTTTGTTTTTTTTTTTTTCATTTGCAGCTTCTTAATTGACTTCTTTATATGACCTACCTTAGTTAACTTATTAGTGTAAAACTCTCAGCTACAAAAGGAGGAAGAAGCCGTAATATGTTATAGAGCTGACCGCTCAGTCCCACAGATGTAATTAATACAACATGAGGGTTGGCCAATTTAAATCCATAGGACTGTGGCACACCCCCCCCAGAGTTAAGCCCCTGCATGTTGGCAGGGTGGGGACTGCACCCTGTTGTCTGTAGGACAGTTGCAGGCTTCACTGCCTTTCAGAGGTTACTGAACTCCTAAGTTCTCCTAAGGCAAGGGCCCGCTTCCAAAAATGCTTCTTCTCTCTTAAAATTGACTCTTTGGGACAGTCCTGCCTAAAGCAGGTTGGAAAGCAAACATCGTGTCTTTCAATTTTCTGGTTCTTCCAGGACTTCATAACGATTAAAAAAAAAAAAAAAAAAGATAAAAATTAGTAGCTTGAATTTCCCTTTGCCATTTGCTGGTGGAAGTAATTAGACACAGAGGTAATATCCACCGACTGGTGCCCTTGCTTAAGGCATTGGCAATTAGCTCATCTGAAATAGCCTTAATGTAAGAAGTCCCACATGCAATATTAACCTGTATCATTATGTTGAGGTACCCACCAGGAACAAATTAGGAGCACTATAGGAAAAGGCTTCCTTCAGCACCTTCTACTACTTACAGTGTATTTCTGCTTATTATTTCAAAGACAGAAGCTCCGGCAAACCAGCATCGGTTACAGCATTCCCTGGAAGTGGCCAGGCTTGGAAATCGTACCTGGTCTACTGGGATAGGTCACGTTGGCCAAGCAATGCCACGGAGAGCCTGGCAGCAGAGCTGGGGTGGAAAACAAGGCTTTTGGGGCATGCCTGCCTCAGGAAATCTCCTCTGGTCTCCAGCCCAGTTCTGAGTCAGGAAAGAGCTTTCAAGTTGGGTCCTCACATTCCCAGTCATTCTCCTACTGCTTTTTAGGATGCATGAGGCCAGTGATGGAGGCTGGTCCCTACGAGTGTGGCTGGAGCACTGGCGGCCGCATCTGTGCAAATAGCTGGTAGAACAAAGGCTTGACTTTAGAGGCATGAGGTCATTCACCTTGCCGAGCACGTGCTACATGAAACAAGTACCAAATGGTTGCTTGATGATGTCAGGAGGGAACTGGTGGAAAACCAGGGAAAAATTAAAACATGTCAAGGTTGGATTTTTTTTTTTCTTCTTGTTCCATGTACTTTGCCAGTGAGCTATTTCAGTTATTCACTTTTTTCCATAGAAGTTCTGTTGTCACGTTTTTTTTTCACCTTCCCTTCTCTTGTATTTTCCCCTTAGTGCCACACTTTCCAGTAGCAAAAAGAAAGCAAAAATAGAAGAAAATAATAAAGCACTGCTTTTGCTTTTCAGTATAACCAGAAAAAAAGAGAAAATACTCATAAACACTCAAAATATGCATTTTGGAAAAAATAACTTTAAAAAATACCTTTTACCATCGAGAGACTTTTCATTTGAAAACATTCAAGCAGCTCTAGAAAAAAAGGAGCTGGGGAAGTGGAATATAATTTATTACCACTAACATCTGCTGTAAATCAGTTAGAGGTAGGCAAACATTCCCTGCAAGGGCACAGTTAGGTCAAGGTGAGAAGGGATAAAGCAATAATTAAAAAGACCAGCGTCCTCCAGCTACCTTCAATAGGCTGTAAGCACCAGAGCAAGTGCTTGCTGCAAAACTGTGGGGTTTTTTGTCTAGCAAAATTTCAAAGTGGGAAAAACATTCATTGGTGTATTCAATGGAAAACAATCAGTTTATAAAACAGTTCCAACAATTTCCATACAGAACCACAAAAAGTTACACTTTTCTGTTTTTCTAGTTAAAAATGAGTTGAAAAAAGGTTGTGCTTATTATGAAAAGTTTCATTTGATGAGAAATTTCTGTAGAAAAGCTCTACAGAAAGGTGTTATTGTCAGTCTTGGTGAAAGGGAGAACAGGGACAGCATGGTAGGTAGAATAACGAAGCTGACAAAAATAAACCATACAGAAACAGGGAAGAGAGAAAACTTCAAACTCAGGCCAGCAGAGCTATCAAAGCTAAAAAGTGGATAAAGATTCCTTAAAGGGCACAGCAGCTGCAAAAAATCCACCATCACCTGAGAAAAAAAAAGCCAGTGGCCTAATTCAATACAGATGTGAAGATGCTTGCTTTTAAGTTGGAAAAAACCCCTCCGCCACATCGACCCTTGATGCACCCACAGCGGCTGAGGTTTCTGCTCACTTGCTTTATATCCCCAGGGTGTAATGTTGTATAGTCCTCAAGCTGATAACGAAATTCTCACCCCTTCCACAAAGAACTCTATAGCTACTGAATTAAGACGAATCAGTTCATTAAAGATTAAAAGGGTTTAGCTATTTATGTGAAAGATAAAGAACATTAAATTATAATTGAGATTGTGAAAAAAATGCTCGAGAAAGAGTTATTATTAACCTACGAGTCTCCAAGCTCTGTTATTTTTCATGTTTCAATGACAAGCCTTGGCATTACAAATAGTTAGGAATTTATTTTTTTTTTCAGTACAGATTTGAAATAAGGATTGGTCCTTTAATTTTCACCGCCCTACTTACTGGATTTGGAGAAGTCTTCAACAGAATAATTAAAACATTTAGAGAAAGAAATTGCATATCTCAGTTTTGTCATTCTTCACCCTTCAGTCACCTTGTGGCTTTATATCCTTAAAAAAAAGACTTAATATATTCATGTGAAAATAATTTACTTTCCCTTTAGAGCATGGCCAGCCCTGTGTGCTTAGCAATGCCAGACCTCTCACTAGCTACCAGAAACTGGATGCCAGAGAAATTTTGCGACACACTTAAACAAAGTTCCCCATTCACACTGTGACTCTATCTGGATTTACAACAACATACGCTAAAACTTAGCAAATGTTAGAGAAAATGAATAGAAAACAGTAACCAAAAGGATTTCATAAACACTGTCACAACTTACCATAAGCTATAAGTACTATTTTTCTTGCAAAACATCAGGAATTAACAGGTTTAAAGACTTCTTGCTGCTCTACAAAATGTATCTCTTTGTGTATTGGCTTTAAATTCTAACATTTGCATGGAGCTCCCTGCCACCTTTATTACTAGTCCGCTCCTTCCTAAATGAGCAGTCAAGGAGGTTTACTTTTGAGATCAGCATCCCTGCTGGCAATGTTGTGTTAGGAAAAGCACCGAGCCCCCTTCATCCAGCAACAAACCATGTGCTCTTACATTACACAAGAAACGTTGCCACTTGCCCCACTGTTCATTCAGTGAAATACAGCAGGAGCTGTGTTCGAACAGCTTTAACGACTTGTTTGTACATTTATTAAGCAAATAGCACCTCTTGACGTTGCGAAAAGGTCCAGGCATTAGAAACTGCCTTGACAAGAAGCACTTGACCCTTGGTGGTAACTACAGGCTGCACCAATGCGCAGGAAGCTGTGCACATTTCATTTGCAACTGTTTTTATGTTTTTATAGTTTTCATTTTTAATAGGAAAAAACCCCACTGAAACATTTCCTTTTTTTGCCTCTCCTTTTTATTCATTCTTTCTTGCTGCAATGGCAAAAAAGGGGAATTTTTTCATAGTCCTCTTTTCTCCCCGCTTTTGTTTTTCCAAGGTGGCATGTGAAAAGAGGAAACCAAAGACATGTCCAAACTATTTTTTTTTAACCAGCTCTGCTCAAAATATGCTGTATAGAAATACAATCAGTAAAGGGTACTGAGGAAAACAGCTGTCACCTAAAGACATCCCCATGGGGTGAGTGTAGCTTGCTGGCTTCATCATTTGCCAGAGTTTGTGGAAAATTCAGATAACGTTCAGAGACAACTATAAGTTGAATTATACACCACAGACACCAGTAGTAATGAAATGCTGCTCTGTGGGGAAATGGCTGAAATTTGAATGTCTGAGTCTTTTTACATCGTTCTCTATAGGTTCCCAGGCTGTCAGTTGTGAGGAAAGGGCTGGGTTAGGACACCTTGGACATGCTGTGAGTGTCACACCAGGCTTGATCTCCCTTTGCCATCAAAGCCTTCCTCAGCTTGCTTTCTAAAAATGAGTGAAAAAAGACGCCTCCTGGGTGTGTTGTCATTAGTTTGTTGCAAAAAATTTAAATGACAAACACAACACATGAATTCCTGACATTAATAAACACTGTGACAAACACCCACATGATCACCAGATTGGTTTAGCAGTTATGGAATTTTTTAAAAAATGAAATGTAAACCCCTCATGATCTGAGTCTTTGGAAGTCATATGAGAAATAATTGTAAGCATTTTTTACAAAGACTAGACACATACATAAAAATTAGTGCTAAAATTCTTGTCATTGCCTTATCACAAGGAGCTGAACATTTAAAAGTATGGATGGGTGCCATAAGACTTGTCATAGACATGTGAGAGTCAACACTGTTACAAATGCTGCAAACTTCATTTGCTACGAGCACGGTATATTTGTATACAGCACAGGCTGTAGGACAGCCGGCCTAGGGAGCTTTAGTGGGATCTGGAAAATGAAAGGCCACAGGAAAAAAAAAAAAAAAGTTATTTCTAATTCCACATACAGCTTCTGTAAATAAGTGATGATCATCATAGCAACATGTCTACAGCAAGGAAGATAAACTCAAAGCCAAAATTTCCCCCCGACTGTGATCCTTTAGGCCTTTAGATTTTTATGTGTATACGTATGTATGTGTAGTTAAAATCCAAATCCTCTAATGCTGATGAGGAAACAGGACTGAAAAACAAAGCAGAAGGGTGAAATACAAGCATGGCCTGTTATGACCCTGAAGTCTGTAGATGAGAATGAGATGGCCCACCAGAAGATAGAGACTGCTGCAGAAAGGTGGGACTTTTGCAGGAAGAAGCCAGGACAGTGGGGAGCAGGTGGCAGTGTTGCTTCCATTAGGTCCAATGGGTCAGAAAGTGCTGTATCCCATGCTCAGAAGGGCTGCAGCTCCTGTCCTCCACTGCCAATGCAGCTGGGACCATCACTAGAGAGGCCTGATAGCTCTTGAGAAAAACATAGTGGTTAGAGAAGAGACTCATTATTGTCACAGAAAGACTGCAGCCCTTCTCTGAAGGAGGAATGGGCACTGCAGATGTCTTGTTTCCATATTTCTTCCCATCACACCTCTGTTCTGGCTGGTTGTGTTCTGGTTATAGGCTTCTCCTCGGGAGAGGCTCCTTCAGCTCTTCTGCAGGAGGTAGTGGCTGCCCTCATCACACTCTTGCTTGCTGCGAGTCCCTCTGTGAGTGTTTTCTGGCTGAAGCATTCATCCTGGCTCAGTCAGGGTATCTCACTTGCACTCTGATACCGTTATCAGAGGTTACAAACGCTGCAGTATTATGCTGACTGCACATCTGTTTTAAGGCTACACAGCACGTCCATGGGGGAAGGTCATATGACACCAAGCATTAATTAATCGTCTGAGTGACTCTTCTTGGGTTAAACATCTTGCTTTCCTACCTTTCACTTGCAGCACACACTGCCTCAGTAGCTTTGTACTTCAGAAGAAGCTACCCATATCTCCTGGTGCTCAGGGCAACCACATAGTAGTGTTTGTCTGGTGCTTCTCATACAAATGAGGGATCATGGCTTTTCCTCACGTGGAGGTCAGATGAGTGATCTGCTATTCAGTCTTTGTTTACTCAGTGACTAAACGCCGGGGGTTTATAACCTATTCCTAGCACCCTAAATCAGCCTTTCTGCTGCCTGGGGCTCAGAACATGCTCTGCCCCAGTGGTGGCCGTAAAGTTTGGTGTGGGTTGCCCCTTCTGATCCCTTTACAGTCCCAGGTAGCAGATTGAGTTGTTAATGAAGATTCAATAAGCAGATTCATGGATAATGCTGAATTCAAGATCTTATGCTGGCTTTGGTCAACTCACCCAGACTTCCTTTGAACTGACAAACCCCAGGGCACTTCCAAACTGCTGTCTAGTTGTGTTTTGGCTTCATTCCAACCTGGAGCTGGACCCAGGGATGTGCACTAACCCCACTCCCCTCATATGCTGCCCCACACCTTCTGCTCAGGCAAGATACAGCCTGGGTCTCTCTGACTGCATAGCTGTGCCTCAGGGTGGGGTCCATTTTCTTGTTAGGTGCTTTATGTTGATTGTGTTTGCACTGTCCATAAGGACTGCACCTCGATTTGCAGCTCTGTGCCTGAATTTCTCGTGAGTGGTGAACCCATGGTCTTCCCCAGACCAAAGTGTGAGTGGAGGCCGATGCCTCAATGATGTACATGATCAATAGAATAGACTATTCCCGTTAGAAGTGACCTACAATGATTATCTAGTTCAACTGCCTCACCCCTTCAGGGCTGACCAAAAGTTAAAGCATGTTAATAAAGTCATTATTAAACACTGACAGGCCCGGGCACCTCTCTAGGAAGTTTGTTCCAGTATTTGACCACCCTTTTTGTAAAGAAGGATGTGCCCCTCACTACAAGAAAGACTAAGGTGCTGGAGTGTGTCCAGAGAAGGGCAATGGAGCTGGTGAAGGGTCTGGAGCACGAGTCTTATGAGGGGCAGCTGAGGGAGCTGGGGTTGTTTACCCTGGAGAAAAGGAGGCTAGGGGGAACTTTATTGTTCCCTACAGCTACCTGAAAGGAGGTCGTAGGCAGGTGGGTGTAGGTATCTTTTCCCAGGTAACAAGTGATAGGACAAAAGGAAACGGCCTCAAGTTGCAGCAGGGAAGGTTTAGGTTGGATATTAGGAAAAAAAAATTCACCAAAATGTTATTAAGCACTGAAACAGGCTGCCCAAGGAAGTGGTTGTGTCACCATCCCTGGAGGTATTTCAGTGCTGTGTAGATGTGGTGCTTAGGGACACGGTTAGTGGTGGACTTGGCAGTGCTAGGTTAATGGATGGACTCAATGACCTTAAAGGTTTTTTCCAACCTAAATGACTCTGTGATTCTATGAGTCCATGAAATGATTTCTAATGTCAAGCCTAATCCTCCCCTGGTGCCACTTTGAACCATTCCCATGAGTCCTATCTCTGGATCCCAGGGAGAAGAGATCAGCACCTCCCTCTCCATGTGTCCTCCTCAGGAAGCTGCGGAGAGACGACGAGGTCAGCCCTCAGCCTTCTGTTCTCCAACCTAAACAAACCCAAAATCTTTAGCTACTCCTCACAGGACAGGCCTTCAAGCCCTTTCACCGGCTTTGTTGCCCTCCTCTGGATGCATTCAAGGACCTTCAGATCCTTCTTAAATTGTGGGGCCCAGAACACACAGGAAAGTATAATGCAAGCTTGAGCCCTAAGCCACCACAGAGGCACAAACACATGTGCCTCAATTCCCTGTGTACAGATGGGGATAATCACAACTTATGACCTTACAACACATGGCTCGGATACGCTACAGGCCACAGGTTGCACAGATGCTTCAGGGATGGGATTTGTAAGGCCTAAGCATGAGCTGTAAGGATGGGATGCTAACATTTCTACTGGCACAACTCTAGTGGTCAGATTGAATTCCTCACTGTGTAAGAGACTAGAGGAAACGTACAAGGCAGGCTGGATGGTATCAGTTTTCCCTCTCTTGCTTCAACACTTTATATTCATTCAATATGAAAGCTTCATTTTGTCTCATAAAATGTACAATAAGTTTAAAAGAAAATAACATTCTTGTCTGGGGGAGCTCCAAATTAAATGATTTCTAAAATGGGCCTGAAATCAAGAGCCACTGCTGTTTGCTGTGTGAAAAAGGAGAGGAATATTAACTTCTGTGGGAGGAAGAGCTGTACCTTAAAAAAACCCCCGTTGCTATTGAACTCAGAGCTGGTATGGAAAGCTCAGATAATTGGAAACACATGTTCCTGGCTGCAGGCATACAGCACATAAACTGCAGAAGAAAAATAATAATAGGAAAGACATACAGTACTTGAAAATACAGTGAGAGAAGTCAACATTTTACAACTTGTTAATAGTGACTACACCTGAAATAGTGTTTTACTTTCCTATTAAGCTTAACACAAATTTATCTGTAGACTTTCCGGTGTACGCCAACTTTATAATAAAACAGAGACCCCAGGTACTTTGGATGATAGTATTACATAAGGAGAATATTTTAGTAAACTATCTGAGCAAAGATGACTCATAATGATACAGATGAATATTTTATTTTAAACACAAAATGTTGTGAATTACTTAGCACCTAAAAATAACACGCCCCCCTTTTAACTTTCAATGAACTGTGTTGACGTTGCAGGAGTTTCTAACTTTTTCAGTACAGCAAATCACCCGTCTTTTGTAGTCTGTTAACTCAAATATCTCTTTTCAGGCCAAAGCTTCAAAACCAAAGCACACATAAACCCCCTCACACCCACACTCCCTTCGCTTTGCAGCTTTTTGTTCCACCTCGCTTCCTTCTTGGGTAGTAAAAATCACAGGAGGAAGGAAAGGCTGTGAAAATCTGCTCAGAAAAATGAAAATTCAGTGTATACTTTAGAACAGTCTATGGCATAGCCACGCTGGGTAAGGGAGCACAGATCGGTCACTTAAAGCCTTGTGGGCAGAGCTGCTGCAAACCTGCCTCTTCCCCATCTTTGCCCTTCAAGTTTCTTCCCATCCCTGATGGATTTGTGGATATATGTTTCTCTGTCCTTGAATCATCCCTGATTTTCCCTCCCTCTCTTAGCAGTGGTGAATTTTGCAGCTCTCAGATGTCTGTGCACTGGCCCAGTTGTGGTCTAGACCAGTCCTAGTCACCTCTGGGCTGGCATAGCCTGTGTACCAAGGGTGTCTTGGGCAGTTTTGGTCACTGAAACCTAGATTTGTCTGTGTATGTGCTGGCTTTCAAAGATCTGAAAGCACATCTCTGTCCGAAAAGCCATTTCACTGTCAAATTTCAAGTTCTTCTAATGGAGGGAAGGAGTGAAGTTCCATGAACAAGGCCCCCACAGTGCTGTAACGTGGGGGCGGGGAGAGGGGGTGGAAAAGGAGCTTTCCCTGCAGCTTCATCATCTCAAATGACTCAAGCTTTTAAACTTCCAGAAAGAAATAATTATTTCAAATAGATCATCATCCTGACACAGCCAGCTAAGGTAGAAAACGTGGCAGGAATAGATACAGTTAAATTAACTCATTTTTCTCAGAGTTTTGGTATGATGGAGGCTATTTTAGTAATTGATGGTGCTTCCTGCAAAGGATTGTCATCCAAAGGCCACTGGAGTCAACAGGAAACTTTCCCTCAGCTTCTGTGATCTTCAGGTCAGACTTCTGAATCATTTGGTGCCCTGCCTTATATTAATGACAAATACAACACATACAGTGCATCAAAAGCCAATTCTAGCTCTGCATCTCAGGATTAGAGTATTCTTGTGTTTCACGTGCTTTATTTCCTCACTTCACTAATGACGCTCAGCTTCTCTTCATCATGGGCCACCTTAACTATAGAGTTTAATGTTTTTTCATCTGCTAGAAGCCAGGTAAATTATCTCATCTGAAAAAAAATGGAAGGATCTTTAAGAGGTCAGACAGAAATAGATGTTGTATGCTGTGGGATCAAACCCTGCAAAATGACCAGGGTGTATTTTATTCCAGTAAGAGCAGAAACTTATTCCCACGCCTACAGGTGTTTTCCAGCTTTTCTGTGATGAGCTCCACATCTCAATAAAGAAATTGCCTCATGGGCACTTATCCTCCCAGTCGTTGTGTAACAACCCTGTGGCAATTTACATTACATGGAAAACCATACTGTAAAAGCATTTGTGCCTCTTTTTAAGAGGTCTTTAGAGGAATATGGGTATTGACCTTCCTGTAAAAGTTGACCATGGTTTCTGCTTTTGCTGTTTATCTCATCTCTTCTCCTTCCCTTGGCTCTGTTCCTCTCAACTGAAGTTCAGGACGAAAGCCAGCATACTGCAGGCACAGTGAGCTCACCAGTGCGCTGTGGACCACAGCTAAGGAATCTCCATCCCAGTCCTTTTCTAGTGTGAAGCTTCAGTGTGACATGCAAAGTGCTAAGGATCACAGATCATATTTAATAAGCAAAATAAAAGAAAGGCAAGTCAACACGCCCAGTGATTACTTAAGAGAGAGCTTTACCGCCAAGTATAACACCTCTCCGTGATGCATTCCACTGTATTTTTCCAGGGTCATTTGCCTTGTTCTTGCAGAAACAACAGGATGGCACTGGGACCTGAACTCTGACTCTCTGCTGTTTCTGCTGTTCTAGATGCTGATGCTGCTCTTTCACAACAGCTGAGTTGGATCCAGATGGAAATGTAAGTTATCTTTTCTCTAAAGAAGAAACATTGACAAAACCCCTGACACTTTTATATAGTTAAGAAGTTGCTTCTGTCGTTTCTTGGCATGATAGATTGTAGGCTATTAACATACTCTAATTGCTTATGGAAATACCAGATTGTTTCTTGTTAAAGTAACAGATTCACATCAATCCCCATTCATTATAAATCCATGATTTTCAGCACTTTCATGTAAAGAATGTGCAAAGAAAAGGACTTGTAGGGTTGGGCATGTTGGAAATTTCAAAATGGAATAATACGTAGAGTTGACATTAGCTATGACTGCCTGGGAAAAATATTTTAATACATGGAAATGTACATACATGTGGTGAACATTGTTCTTTTCTTACAGCAAAGACAAATCTATAAAGTCTGGCCTGTTCTAAAAGGCTTCTTTAGGATCTGTCAGACATCAGCTTCTATCATGCCATGTAGGACAATCTGGGATAAAAAAATAATATGACAGTGATTAAAGGTAGAAATACATGTATTAGCAGCAGGAAATTCCTATTAGCTGATGTCTACCCCAGCTCTCCAGCTACTTAATGTCAACTTTTGTTGTCAGATTCTTAATATTTGTTTATGTTTTCAGAAAGAGTTATTGAACCAGTCAAAACATGTGTCTGCATGGGTGGCATAAAGCAAAAGCTGAAAACTGAATTGCTGGGAGAAATTGTCAAAGCTTTCAATTTGGGACATTGTCTCTAATTGAAAGGACTCTCACAATTTCATAATAATAATAATTATTATGAATAATATGCAAGGGGGTCATCTGAGTGGTCTTGTTCTAAGAAATGTTGCGACAACTGCCTTAGAAGGAGGTTACAGAAAACAGGAAAAAGGAAGGAAGCCATGGCTAGCCTTCACTTCAGATAACCTAGGACTTAAGTGACTGATTCCTTATCTGAGCTTTTCCTTTCTAGGAGCTCCTGATGCTCAAGAGGGGGTGTGCCACACGGCATCAGGTGATGACAGTGTTGACTCCAGAGCAAAGGAGGAGGTTGGCCAACACCCAGGAATCAGAAGCCTCTCAAGCACGCTGCAGGCTGATAAAAAGATGCAGTGGAGAAATTTTCCTCTCTTACATCCATAGGCGGGAGAGCACAATGCATGCCCTGCTCACATGAAATGCCGCACCGTGTTCTCAGCTCTGCTTTGAGCTCAACTTTAGAGGTGAAGCTTTTGAGGGCTTAAAGGGAACCATTTGCATGTAGTGAAATCTCTGGTTGTTTCAACATCAGTGAGTGCTGGGGAGCTACTTTGCTGGAGTCAAGCATGCTGAGCAATACCTGATTTTAATACAAACCAAAGTGCTCCTCAGTGCAAGCGAAGGGGGCAATGTCATTTCCTCACATCATGCTCCTTCTCTGAGGGTTCCTGGGTCATCTGCTGTGTGTATGGAGACATCTTCCCTCACCTGTCAGAGCTGCAGCAGCTGCTTATTGGTGTTCAGAAATGCAACCAAGGTCGCAAGAGAGCAGGAGCCTGTGCTGGCAGGGTCACCCATGAAAGTTGAAATTACAGCAGTTGGATTCTGGCCAGAAACACCAGGGTGAAAAACCGAACTCTCCTAAAGAGCTGCTGATACCTTACGTGGTGGTCACGGGCAGGATATTTGTTTTCCGTCTCCTCCAAGGGACGACACATCCAGCTGTAGTTTCCCATCTTGAAGCCGTGCTGGGACTTTTGTTCAGTACTGACTCAGAGGAAAGGGTGCCACTCGGTGAATCACGGTGTGACTTCCCCCAGTTTGGGGTTTTTCCTTAGAGACCTTATAGCTCACTCTGGAGCAGTCCTGCCCAACGGAGCTGCTGGGACAAGAGCACAAAGTGTTGCCACAGGCAGGGCGCTCAGCAAGCCCGCTTGTCCCTGGGGGCCTGCTCCAGCAAACGCATACACATATGCTTAACTCTACACTTCTGAGGCATAATCCCATTAATTTAAATGGGATTACTCATGGGCTTAAATTCCTGCAGGATCAGCACTGAGGTCTGTTGCTGCAGCTGCCAGGGGCAGCACAATTAATGGTGTAACAAGTTTTGCTCGTTCTATGACCAAGGGCTCACTGAGCATCAACGCTGCTCGTATCCTCCAGCCTCAAAAATGAGCCTGTCCTCAAGTCAAAGGTCTCATGGATTTTAGCTTTGCTTTGTCTTCCTTTACCTGCAAACCAGACTTTCCCAAATTGAACTCTCCTACGGTTTCTACCTCCTCTTCATTGTCCCCAGGCTGCATGGAGGATTTTAGTGTCTGCCACTGCTTGTGGATCACCTTAACTGCCTGCATCAGTACAGCACAGTGAACCCGTCCTCCCTGCTTATCTTCTCTAAACAAGCATATTTCCTCCTACTTAACATCTTTCTGCTAATCTCCTCCATCCTGCTGGAGCAGACTGCCTCCTAAAAGAAATATTGTCTCCAGTTGCCCTCAGGTCATTTTGGTCATTGGATCCTACTGCCAGCCCAGGGGTAAACCCATTGTCTGCAAGAGGAAAGCTGGGGATGAAAAAATGCCCTAAAATTGCTGCCCTCCCCGTCAGGCTTTTCATAGGGATGGATAATTTCTTTTGTATGTAGTTACAGCTTTTCTATCTGAAATCACCTGGCCACTTGTATTTTAAATAAATCAATAAGGCTGTGAAGTTAATGGCTCTATTTTAATAAACAGCTTAATAAATTAACCAATAGTTTGCTTTTAAAGGCCCATGCACAATGTGTGTACATTTAAGTATGTCTAACACATAGATTTGGGAGAGGCAGTCTCTGAGGGAAAGTGAATTTCTTTTGTTTAACTGCATGTATTTTAACATTTTGCATTTAGAAAAAAAAATATTCTCCCACTGGAGACCTTTTATGCCAAGTTTGAGCCTGGAGCAACTTTTTATGGCTCAGTTGCAGTAACCCCTTGAATATGGGGGTTTATAATGGAAACTCTGACAAACCCTTAGCTAAAGCACTTCTAACAGATGTTTCTGTAATGAAAGGGCTCAGCAGAACAGGCAACAGAGAGCAAACTGTACTTTGTATTTTGCAAAGATTACGGATGATTGTGCACAATTTATAAAACGATGGTGGCTTTAACCCAAAGTCGCAACACTCACACCAGGCTGAGCACTGTGTGCGTGCATACATTAACAGCATAGCATTTTGGTAATGCAACCAGCTGTTGGCCCTAACTCACCGCCTTTCTTGTATAGATTTGAAAATACAGGTCACTTTGCTCTTCTGAACAGTGACTTGGCCATTTGGTAGCAGTGGTGGTGATAGGTATGCTTTTGGTCAAAGTGCCCTGGAGGTGGAGGATCAGTACTCCATTAAACAACTGGTCTGAGTGGAATCCAAATGTAATCCTCCATGCCTGAGAGGAGCCAGTTTGACACCTTGGGACAGTCTTGGCTGTCTCTCTACACTGTGGCATCTCCAGTAGATCGGACCTTCTTGTCTTTTCCCTGAGGTGGGGATGGGTGTAAGTTGAACGCCTGGGGTGTGCTGTGCTGGCTTTTCACCGGCTGGCTTGTGGCCCTGGGGACACTGTGGATTTGAGCAGGTCAGGAGGCTCTAGGGATGAGATTGGGCAGAGGGTCAGGGAGCTGTGTCCTCACAGCACACTGCTAACCCCAGAAACCCAGATGTATTGGTCCATGGTCACTGAAATGTTGACGTCTGTCTTAAAAAAAAATCATTAAAAGAAAAAAGAGCTCAAGCCTATAGCTTCACCAGAAGAGGAGGTTTTATATCTAGAAATGTTACCAGAGGGTATTTTGGGTTTTGTTCTAATCTCCCTGTCAGTGCTTATTAAGTGGAGATCAGTCACTGGACCATCATCTGAGGGTGTACTTGATGGTGCTGCAGAGACCTTGACAGCCAGCTGCAAGCCACAAGGCTTGCGGAGCCTTCACAGGCACGGTGCAAATGGCATTTATATGTCACACACACATCGATTTGTTCCAAATGCCTTCCTTTTTATGATCGTGTTTTGCCAGGCTGAATTCCTTTTGGGTGAGCAGCAGCGACAATGTGTAATTAATGTTCTCCTGGTTAATGCTCTGTTAATGCACCGTACCCAGAAAAATGCAGTCCCTGGGGGTGTATTCATCACTGTCTTGCAGGTAGTTTGGAGTAACTGTGTTCCTTATGTGAAAACTTCATTCTCCTCCATCAGTACAAAGAGCACGGGCTGTGTTAGTGCTGAATGGCTGAGATTAAACTGTACTTACAACATCCTTCAAGCAACAGCGGAGAGAAAAAGCCCCTGGATTGACTTTATCAGTTCACTTTTGATATTGTTGTCATGTTATTTTTAGGGCTTAGTTCATGTGAAAGCATGTGGGTTCAGGAGTACTTGCTGTAGTGGGCTCCTCATTGTCATCACATTCTGTACAGCAGTGGACCAAAAGGACCCATTGCCAAGAAGACGCTGTGCTTTTGTAGTATAGCTTGTGGCATCGGCATGTCATCCTTGTAGCTGAGATGTCCATTTGTCAGTGACTGGCCAAGTGCCTTTAACTTCTCACTTACCTGCTCCTTGGATATGGTTTGCCTGCAGTGCTTTACCCTTTTCCTGACTTTCTGTCTTTGTTTTTCGTTTGTCATGGTCCTGACACAAGTCGAAGCAATGGCCGCCTTCCCAAATGCCACCTTTGATGCATCAGAGCCAAAACGCTGCTCCAGCTGCCCCACGGTCCGTGAGGAACACACAGCCTGCCCTGGAGCAGGAGCTCCTCCAGCGCCTGCCTGTCCTGTGGCCTTTGATTTCCTTGTTATGAGAAGCTCCATGTTTTCACCAGCTGTTCCTTATCTTTATGTGGTGGAGCTATCAAGAAGCAACAGATAGCTTTTTCCTGAGTGAACCCAGTAAATTTGTCGTAACGGATTCAAATGTGGGAAAGTTATGTTTAACCTAGCTGAGAGACAAATAATACAGTTGTAGCCATAAGCATAAAAGAAAGGAAAACCAGAGGAGTGCAGTGCAGGAGCTGTCTCAGGAGAGCACTCCCTCAAGCTTACCCTTCATCAGTCACTGTGGCTTAAAGGGATAAACATTTTATACCTTCCTTCGCCTACGCCACAGCTGCCTCATCTGTTGGTAAATTTGGGCCTGTGCTTTGCTATCTTTAACAGACCCCTAATAATCCTCCTCTGGAGGACCTGTTTTGATTTTTAAAGGAATTACATTCAGAAGGAATAAGCTGTAATTGAGAGTTCGCTGCCTGGACTTAAGAACTGCTGATCTCTGATGTGCCTGCCAAAATTGACTTTGGGTAAGGCACAGACGTGAGTGTTTTAGTTGCCAAAAAAATCAATGGCTATTTTGGACTGAAACTTTCAGTAGCTCTGTTTTCATAACTGAAAATGCAGATAGCCAAATTTCAGCTCATAAAACTACTATGGTCATTAAAATATACTGATGCTCCAGAAGTGCTATATATGTTATTTTAATGGGAAAGACTTGACAGTGTATTCTAATTATTCTTTAAGTGAATGATAGTTGCATCCATCTCAAGTGATCAATATTGGGTCAAATCTGGCCCATAGCAGTGAATGACTTTCACTACTTACATATGAATATTATATGTTTCACCTGGTGCAATGCTTTCCCCCATGTTCAGTATTTTAACCTCCTTGTTCACTGTCTGGCTTCTTGGCAGAAGGTGGTGCAGGTTGCCAGAGGAGTCCGAGTGAACACATCTGTCTGTTTGCTGACCATTTGAAATCCTGGATGTCTTCCAGTTATTTATCTGTTCCTGCCACTGAGGCTCATGTATGAAGAATAAATTAGCTAAGAGTGCACAGTGACATACTCTGAAACTTTATATCTATGTGTGCCTATTTAAGAACATCCATTAAAAGGTATTAGGGTATTGCAGGAGCTGAGGGTGTATTACTGCATTTGGTTTATACAAAGGGATCCTGAGGTGCAGAGCGGTAGGGAATCAAACCCTTTTAGTGCCCAACATTTTAGAACATGAGTGATAATGATAGATTTTAATTAGCAATATCATCTTGGTTTGTGATATCATTGTCTTCAACTATTTATTGTATCGATGCAGTTCATGGTAGTGAAGTGGCTATGAAAAATGAGGATCAAGGGTTAATTTCTGGCTGCCTTTAAGCTGATGGCAGAACTCCCAATGACTTCAAAGGGTGAAGATCTTACCTCAGTTTTCAGCTGGTGTAAGTTGACATACCTCCATATACTTCAATAAAATCAATGAAGCCCTGATGATTTATTGCAAGTGAGAATCCAGCCCTAAAGCTATTAAGGACTGTAATTTATAAAGCTATAATTATGGAACCATAATTCCATCAAGGGCTTCTGGCGATATCATAGACCAGAGTTAAGTGAATTGTGCAAATAAATGTAATGGTCTTGCAGTGCAGTGGAAATGCCTCTCTCTCTAGATAGGATTCTTAGCACAAAGATATTAAAATATATTTTATCCACTCACAGAAATAATTGGAAAAGAAATATTAGCTGCAGACTTGAGAGTCCCAGGGCACTGAAACAAAACATGCATTTTGCATCAGCCACTCCAAAACTGCGGATGGTCCCCTGCATTGCCATAATAACTCAAGGCATAAAATCTCCACTTGAGTCTGATTTTTACGTTAGTTATCATTATCTATCACCTTTGATAGCAGGGCTCAAATTTCAAAGCTGGACACATGCAGATAGCACATAGGTATTTGGATTTGTATAATGTAGCAATGTAAAGTAACACCTGTGTGTGCATGAAGATGTGCCCGAATGGCAGGAGTGGATGGAGCCCAACACCAGGAAGGAGACAGCATAGGGGTTTGGGATGCAGGAGCATAGATTGCATATGATGGAATTGATAATCTACTTTTCTACTTCTTTTCAGCCTTCTTTTTCCATTTTTTTAAATGAATCTGTATCTGGCTAATTAATCTCCCAGACAAAGGCATATACAAATACTCAATCATTTTGTTCTTGCATATATGAACTGGGCCTTTAAAGATGTATGTGCACCAGTGGGCCTTCCCTCATGTAAAAATCTGCCTCTGCTGGTCTCTCTGCAGCCTTTTAGGTCTCTGAAACTGCAAGGAAACCCATATGTAATTAATCTTCATTAGGAAGATGCACCTGAAGCACAACCCTGAATGTGAAACAGTCTGGGGCTTGGATGAAACACATGCAGGCATCAAGGTTTAGTTTGAACCAGATGTGATAATTCTGAGGATAGAGCTCTCTCTTGACTAGGGAAGCACACTTTTTCTGAGTCAGCCTCTTAAAATCAAGGCAGATAAAGGATGAAATGAAAAAAATAACCCTGCAAAAGTGAAAAGCTTTGAGTAATATATTTTCCCCTTCTCATTTGCTCATATAACAGGATTTTTCAAGCAACATACTCAGCTGTGGGCATGAGATATAGTCACAGCTCCAGGTATTTGTAATGTCAAGTGATTGAAAAGTGAATTCAAATTCAAGTCTCCCTTGTGCCACAGTAAACTTTATTTTGTCTATATTTGCTCAGTGAGGACCGGAAAGAAAATAAATGACAGATTTCCCCTGTGGAAAACTCCTTCAGAATTTATTATTGGTGCAACCATGAGGATCTTCAAGGCTGGGGGACTGCAGAAAAAAATCAGCACTACCCCCTGAAATTCAGCAGGTTTCTGATCTATCCTATAGCATTTTATATGTCATTTCCTGTTAAAATTGAAAATATTTAAAAGACCTAAAATAAGCATTGGCAAGGCTGGAATTTCCTATTATGTTGTGAAGGACTTTTCCACAAAGGCTGTGGCAGGTTAACTGCAGCATCTGAAAGCTATGGCAGTGGCATGTGGTAGACCAAGTCACAGCGAGAGCATCCGCCCTGGAAAGGCAGCGGGTCTGCAGCAGCATGGCTTGGTGCAACTCCTGTTCTGGTTTCTAGAAATCAAACAAACGCAGCCAGGCCCTGAATCAGCAGCATGCTTACCATGTCCTCAAATCAGTCTCTGGAAAATCTCATTTCTGAGTCTTGCTGAAGTCACTGAGAATGAGGCACATGGTTAAAGTTAATTACTTTTTTAAGCAGTGCTTTGCTGTGCCAGGCTTAGGCCTGATTCTAAAATCTAGGTGCAGCTTTTTGCTGCCTTCAGTGGGCTCTAGGGCAGGTGCTATGACAGCACCTCCCCCACACTATGATCTATAATATGTTATTCCTCCTGAATTTCTCCAAGGATGCAGAAAAAGCGAGTGTAGCTTAGGGCTGAAGACATATGCATGAGTAAGATAAGGATCATATCTGGGAATTTGCAATGAGGTTGCTTCAGTTTATACAGCTGAAGATCTAATCCTTGTTATCTACTAAAACAGCTAATCTTCAAAATCTTTTCGGTAGACTATTCCACAGGAACCCCAAACTGGCAATTAGATCAGTTTTTTAAATACATTTTAAATATCCGCATATAATTCTGGGGAAATGATTCATAGCGATGCAGGCAGACCTGAGGTGAAAAATATCTCAGAATAAATTGGACAGCTGATGACATGCATCAGTTCCTTTTAGGAACAGGAACCCAAGTTTTATTGAAACCTCAGAAAAGGAAGCCTCTTCTTTATATGGAAACCTCACCAGAACTGAGTGGGATCACCTGCTTTAGTAGGCACTTGTCAATGAGTTTCTCTTACCACAGTATATATTACTGCATACTGTACCACACACTGTACATTACTGCTTCGTGTCATATCGTTGTTTTAATTGACTGCAACATGTCATCAGGCTTATTGAGATATGGCGAAGCATATGGATGCTTAACTGAAATACATTTAATTTCAACAAAGCTCTGAATAAGTCCAAGAAGCAGACTCCAGATCCAGATTTTCCTAGTGTTTGGAATAGTCTGTGTTCCAGTATAGGAAGCAATGCCCAAAGCTTGTGGGCCAGCTTTGCTCTGGGTTTCTGCTCAGCCTGTTCACAGGTCCTGTGCATGGTGAGTACGAAGGCAGTCGCACAAGCAGCGCAAACGGGTGGGTGGTGTGGAAGGAGACGGCATGACCGGCCCGTTCAGCACATCCCCTCACTGACATTGCTGGCGGGCATCCGAGGCACTGCTGGCAGCATCCCAGCGGGGCTGGAAACACCTGCGGTCCCCAGCTCTGGATCCTTCCTCATGTGTAGGAAGCTGGGCTGGGGCAGGGAGGTGCGAGCGCAGCAGAGGTGCACTGTGGTGTGATGCTCGGCAGATGGGCGGGTGTGCAGCGAGAACCCCGCAGCCGCTGGCTGCAGCAGATGTGGCGGATATGAACATGCTGAATAGACTCATGCTCAGATTAGTAATGGCTTTGGCTCGAGCAGTGATAGCTTTCCCCAGAACGGCAGCCCTACAGCATTCTCCTACACTGCTGGTGTTTCAGCTCAGCTCCTTCAGTCAGAGAAGTCCTGCATTCGCCTGCATGTACTGAAGGCAGATAATCTGTATTTTGACAAGTAGTGCTAGAGGTTTTTTCCAAGCACTGTAACTTGTCTGTGCTGTTATATTTTTAGAGAGGTCCCTAGCGCAGCTCAGGAATTAGCGTAGGTCAACCACCTCTCCTGGTCGACAACTCGCAAGAGGCTACGCTGTTTTAGAGAGCAAAAAAGCTTAGGAGTATGGGTGCAGGGTATTCTAAATTGTTTGGCCTCAGTGCTGGAGAAGAGTCCTTCTCTCAGTGCCAGATAAGAGAAGGCATGTTAAATTTGCTAGCACAGGTGCAGTCACTGTGTCCCCTGGAGCACTGCGTGTAGTGAGGAGCCCTGGCAGGGCATTGCTTGCAGGTGGGCATGGGGAGCACCCCCACCACAGGGCTAATGGGGACCGGTCATCACAACCCAGACTCCAAGGGGCTTCCCCATCACTCACACATGATCGCCCATTCTGCAGGCTCTGGCTCAGGGTGGGACACTTAAAAGAGGGCACATTTAAATGCAAAGGTATAAAACACTCTCTGCGATGGTTTTGATCAGTGTCACTAAACAAACCTGACAAAGGACCAGGCACAAGGGTGAAACAAGCACCATCTCAATGAGAGAGCTAATGTGGGGCTCCACACGGTGCTTTAGGGTAGCAGCAAGGGCATAAGGTCTGGCAGGCAAAGGCACCACAAAGGGGTGCACAGCTCATCCTGGTGCCTCTGGAAAGATGTTCTTTCTGATGGTGTAAACCTTGTGGGAGTGCTGGGGGATTAGTCAGTCCCACTTGGGCAGGAGCCAAAGGTTGAGCAATGCCACCCAAACCTGTGCAGAAGCTCAGGCTGCATCACTTGTTTAGTTTTTGTTTCTGTTTTTGGAGGATTAGTGAGGATTTGTCACCGGGGGTGGGGGTGGGGGGGGCGCCACTAGTCTCTCCTGAGCTGCCTGAATACACACCAGCCAACCATCTCTCCTGAGCCTGTCAGGTCATCGCACAGCCCCAGCAAAGCAACACAGACACTCCCCCCTTGCTGGGCAATCCCCTGTGTGGGGCTGAGTGGTGCCCACACGTGCCCTCAGTGGGAGTGGGAGCTGGGAGTGATGGGCCAGCTTGGGGTGCTCTGTTCTGCATCCCCATGCTCTCCCCCCAACTCCCCTTCTCCTCTCTCCCGCTTTCCTCGTCCTCCCTCTGCAAAGGTGTGCTTCCAGTGCAGTAGCTGCCTGTGAGAAAACCAATGAAAGATTTTTGTTTTTAATTAGGGTTTGATACTAATTGCCTTCAATGAGGCTATTTTCACATCACAGCTGACCAAAGCCAGAAGACATTAAGTCTGTCTCCCTAATAAATCATTCCTCCTGCTCCCCAGGGTTGCAGATGAAGAGTGAACACGCAGTGTACACTCCATTGGCCTAATTGTCTCCTAAATTATGCAAGCAACTCCCACAGCAGTCAACAGAAAGGCACGTGTGCATCTGAGGGGGCCTTGTGTTATTACCGATGCTCTCACACCAAGGGAGCCATTGTCAGCTTCCCCCTCCCTTTCCAGCCCTGACAGGAAAGCCTCCAAGTCTGCCAGCCAGGAGGATGAGCTGGAAGCAGATGAAGAGGAGGGGGTATCTCTTTAAAGTGAGACAAAAGAAACCTCAGTCCTCCCCTCGCCCACTCCCAGCTGTAAAACAAAGGCTGGGAATAAATCTTCCACTTCCACTGAGGCCAGGTTTGGAGAGAGAGATGCCAGTTAGAGATCTCTGACACAATTAAAAAATAAAAAGACTTCTGTGGATAAGCACTAGTTTGGCACCGCAGCCTGACAAACCCTTCCCTAATCCATGTGAAACCTCCCAAACTAGGCAGAGAAACGCCCAGGGAAACTCAGCTGCTCTGAATCCATCCACCACCTTCACTACATGTAGCCCAGCTCTGCCGGGAGCTCCTCATCACCCACTCCATATCTCCGATCCCCAGAAGCACAACTTTGTCGTCAAAATCCTGTCCGAACTGAGCTGCACAGCCTGCTGAGCCCTCTGTTCCTGCAAGATACTGCCTGGCCTTGGCTGCTATACTTTGTAACAACAGGGAAGACTTGATCCCTTGTTAAATAACAGACATCATAGAAAAACAGGGCAGGGAGGGACTCCAAAGAGCTGTCTGGTCTCTCTCCCTCGCCTCTGGTTAGCATCAGTAAGAGCTAACCTGCTCCTGGCAGATATGTTCCCAGTGCCACCCAAGGTGATTCCCCTTTGAGCTCAGCTGAGCAAACACCTTCTCTTTCAGCAGCTTGTGCAGCCGATGGGTTTCTCTCTGCTTTGTGATAAACGTATTTTTCATCTCTGAGTGCATATGATAATTAATAAAGGCTGAGGGCCAGATCCCCACCTGGTACGAGTTGGCAGAGCTCTTAGAAAAGCAGCGGAGCTCCGCCAGTTTAGATCAGACGAGAGCCTGACTGTGCTCCTGAAATCCCTGCAAACCCTTTGAGCCGGTGCCATTCCAGACTTTGCTCCTGCATCCGTAGGAATTGTTTAATCCAGGGTTGCCATGAAGGAGGAGCACATTCGGTTTTTAACAGCACAGCTGATGCGATGCTCCACCTTGAAGCAGGAACTAGATTAAGGCAGGGAAATCAAGAACACCTCTTTTCCCAGTCTACCCACATACACTGGAAAAAATAAACCCCCTTATTAATGAGACGAAGGTTAAACACACTCACACACACACACACAGAGACACACACAAAAGATAAATATTAAAAGTACCTTTACATTTTCACAACGATGGGGTTAGATTTCTGATTCTCTTATTTCACAACACTGCAAAGGATCTTAAAGGGATTGATGGCTCTGCAAGGCAGAGGCTGTGGCTCTATTTTCTTTGGAAAGTACCATGCTGGCTGTTGGTTCTTGCTACCAGAGAGAAATAACAAAAAGCTGAAGGGATAAGACAAATATGCTCCTTCAAGGGTTTCTAATAAAATGATAACATTGAGCGAGGCTGCCAGTACGTTCTGTGTCCGGATGCACTGCAGCAGAAGGGAAGAATTTAACATGTTTTGAAAATGCCAATTGTCTATTGCTAAAGATGCATATGATCCCACTGCCAGCAGGGTAGGCGGCAGGGATTAAGATGTCAGAGGAGACGTCATTCTACCCAGGCAACATTGATTTCACTGAAGAAGACAATGCAAAGACAGTCCTGTTTCCTGCAAGGAAGATTCCTTTTTCCCTCGTGGTTCACTCTGATTTCTCCCTTGTGGCAAACCTATATCTGCAGAAGCACTTTTTGCTCACTGGAATATCTTTATGGTGACAGCAACCAGGACATAGGACAGAGCTACTGTTCCACCTACAAACAGGGACTTCTGTGTTCCACCATAGCTGAGAGCATCTCTTGGTCCTGCACTGTCACGTGGGAGGCTGGAACAGATGTTCGAGTCACCATGTTGCAGTGGGAATGCAGCCCAAGGTCATGTCCTGAGCATGAGTCAAAAGAGCAAATGGGTTTTGTGAGTCCAGAGCCAGTGTCCTCAGCATCCACTTGCCCTGAGCCTGTAGGCACGGCATCTGTGTGGGAATGGTGAAGTCCCAGGTGTCATCAACTCCTGGCTGTGCTGCTGCATCCTGGGGAGGTGTAATTGCCATGTCTTGTGGTTAGGATCAAACCTAGCTTGCACTTTTGGCTCCCTAAAGTGTCTCCAAATGATCCTGCTGTTTTCTTCAGACTTTTTCTTCCCCTTGTGGGTCTCCCTGGTGCACTTCGTAGAGACTGGGTGCAAGTTTGGATTCCTGGTCTGGCCAGCCCACACTCCAGAGGCCTTTTTGTAACCCCTGCCCCAGCTCAGAGGTTTTAAGCATGTGTCTAAATCCCTCCCTATTGGGGCCAGCATTAACCACACGCTTAACCTGAAACATGTGATTAGAAACCATATTTCAGTGAGAGTTAAGCATATGCTTAAATTATGCTCTGTTCTAAACGGATACTTTCTTGAACTGGAGCCTACTTCTTTTTTTTTTTTTTTTTTTTGTATGATCCATCTTTGCTTCTCTGCATACCTTTACTGCAAATTATTCTGCAACACACATATGGCTCAGTAACTGTATAGCTCTGTGGCTTTTGCACAAAAAGCCCAATTGATACATCACATAC
Organism: Falco rusticolus; assembly: GCF_015220075.1. Taxonomy (NCBI): domain Eukaryota; kingdom Metazoa; phylum Chordata; class Aves; order Falconiformes; family Falconidae; genus Falco; species Falco rusticolus. The sequence goes on along the minus strand of NC_051189.1, from coordinate 14,800,035 downwards.
TTAACCTCTTGAACAAAGGAGTTAACTTTACAGGATCAGTTTACTTGCAGGGGCCAAAGCTTTTGGATGGAAACTAGCTGTCATGTGGCGTGCAGTCGAAAGAGCAAACAGCTTATTCATTATGATAGCATTGGATTCAGAAACAAAACACAGACGGCAAAAAGAGCCTGCTCAGATTTCCAAATATATCTCCTGTCCCCGCACCGAAGCATGTTTATTTAAACCCTTTCTCTGTGCATGCAGTCACTTGTTAGGCTTATCTCCCAATTTCCTCATGTGAGGTGGTTTGACCTGGACCCTACTGCTCACGCTGCGCTCTCCATCATGTAAGGGCAGTTCCTACCAAAGCGAGCAAGAACTGTACTTCTATGTCAGCAGTACGGCTTTGACACCAGTGCTCAAGCAGAAATCAAACATTGGGCTTATCTGTCAGTGTGGCGTGCTTGTGCAAGAGCACACACCACTCATCGGATCCACAGACTCCCTGGGTTTGAGCATGACTCTTTGAACGACAGTCCCACGCTCTTCATATGGTTTCTTCACTTTACCCGCTCAGTTGTCTGCCTTTCTTTTTCTTTATTAATCATTCTCATCTCTAGGCACCCAGATGTGCTCATTTCACTTTCAATATAATGCCTGTGCAGGCTATCAGGATGATGACTTATGTCTGTTAGTGCTTGGCCATGCAAACTTAACGCCTGTCGGCAAATGCCTGGTCACAGAAATGGTTTCATTAATCTGTTACTGCTGTGTGCAAATCCTTGCTCTATAAAGCTCATGTGGGCTAATTCTGCAGGACCTGATCCAAAATTTACTAAAGTGAGTGGAAGTTCTTCTATCAATCTATTTGGCTTGGCACCAGGGTTATAAGTTAAAAAAAAAAAAAAAAAAAAGCCTAATAAGAATGAATTCAACTGCTTTAGACGGGTGTTATTTATAATGTAACATGGCATCATCAGTTGCCTCCAAATTTAATTCAGCAGGACACCTACAATATTTTGCATGTCCACCTATGGTAGTATCCATCAGAAATACAAACCCAGAAATAAAGTGACTTTAGCAGGTTATTTTCCCCATTTTTTGAAGTTGAGTGTAGGGGGATTTCTGTGCATTTCTTTTACCACGTACCCAGCCTTGTGTTATTGATGGGTACTGCTCTGCGGTGGCGTGTTGGATCAAACTCGGGTGTTAAGCCCCACGTTTATGGCTGTAATGCCATGTCATCTGGAGTCACAGCTGCAGTCAGGCTGCAAGAAGGAGGGAGTCACAGCTGGGCAAACAGACACATAAGCAGCAGGGAGGGAGCGACAAAAATAGGGAAAACATGTTTTATATCAAAACCAGCCATCTGGGCCCACTGCCTGTCCAGTGGAAATGGGCTCTCAGTGGGACAGTGCGCGGTCTCCAGACTCCCTTACTAAGTACAGGGGAATTTAGGTCCCATTGGGAATTCCCAGTTTAGACTCACAGGCTCAGCGCAACCCGCAGCGCTGAGAAGAGTCAGCTTCGGACTCCTGAGTCCAAAGGTCTTGACTACTGAGCCAGGCCCTCTGGCTACACCTAGGCTGGTGAGCTGAACAGGGCCAGGGCACACGCCAGAGACCCTCCCTGTTAATTATTAATTAGCATGTTCCCTCCCAATTAGTTGTCCTGTCCCAAGCAGTGTTGCTGCGGATGCTGTGGCACAGCTCAGAGGTCAGCAGGGGCCAGCAGGTAGCGAGGATTAAGCTGTTCTGGTTTGGGGGTACAGAGCTCAATGGACATGAGCTGTATCGCTTCACTTGCCCTTAAGAACATGCGAAGTGTCCTGGCTTCTTTAATTTGCCAATACAGGTTTTTCCTTTAACCCAAGCATCATTTTTTATGTCTAGTCTGTGTGACAACACTGCTTCTAACCGATACGTTGGGGTCTGGCTCATCTGCCCATGCACATTAGCAGGAGCATCCCTTGGCAAAGAGACTGACCATGAGTGATGCGCTGCTCCCTTCGACCACACCACTATCCTGCTTGCTGTGGTCATTGTCTGCCCACAGAGTCAAAGCACTGGCACTGTCCCTGCTCATACCAAAGTCCATCACTCAGGCAGGCAGTTTGCCTGGTAATGCAGAGCCGGGGTTAGGAAACAGGCTTTGTGTTTTGGCATTGGAGGCATAATGCAATAGGGCTGAATTAGCCAGTTGAGTTCTGCTTCCAGTAACAGCGCTGGGGATCACCACTAACAGATGGAAACCAACTCAGGATGCATCTATGCATTTCTCTTGAATGCCAGATGAATATTTCTCCATAACTGTAACTTGTTCTGTTTCGGAATTTTCTTCCTGCAGACCAAGAGTCTCTGCAGTGATTTTGGCACAAAGCCTACACGTATCTTGCCCCGGGCCAAGTGATGAGCAGGGACATAAATGCTCACACAGATCAGTTCACAGTGTGCCTGAGAGAGTCCTTGCCACAAGCTGTGTGCAGAGAGCCTCTTTTCTTCCAAGTGGGCATAACTAAAGGAATTAGCTGTCCTCCCTTCCTGAAAAACCTCGGGAGGTAGGCATCTAACCCCCTTACACATCTGAAAGTCCCAACCATGGCACCCAACTGCCCTGCTTTGATCACCACTTATAGCAACATGAGTGGTGGTGAGGGGTCACATCTCCCAGGACTGGGAAATGCTACAGACATAGTCAAAAGCAAAATAATAGCTGTAGCTGTGCTAAAAGGCACCTACACAGGGTATGGAAAGAGACCGGGCTGTTTGCATGAAGTGCAGCTTTGCTCTGCAAGCTTTGAAATGCTGCTGAAAGTAATGGGGAAGGAAGCAGGAAACCACCTCGCAAAGCAAGTCTTTTGTGGCCAAGAAAGGATTGGAGAAGTGTTTTGAGTCTTGCATAGATGGGGATTTGCTGTAGGAGTCTCATGAGGTTAATGCTTGTGCTCAGGGGTCTGAGCTGTGTGTAGCGCACAGCAAGCAGGAAGCTGCTCCGTGTACCCAGAAGCTGCCTATGGCACCATCCCCCAGGTTTACCAGCAGCATTGTCCCAGTCATCTTCCTCTGGTTGGATGTAATCTTGTGACTTGGTATTTCTGAGCGGTAACAGCTCAGGTACTGCCCCATCTCCTTGGTTTTTGTCCTCTGCCCTACTCTGCTGAAGAGATGTCATTATCTGGAAGGTCTGCTGCATGGCAATGCAGAGAAACAAACAGAGCCTGTGAGTAGGCTGCTGTGGTTTCTGATTTGCTTGCCTCTGTAATCAGAAATTTTCAATATGTTCTGGGCAGATCAGCATGGCTTTAATGATTGGGAAGTAAAAGAAAGAAACTCCAGTCATTAGCTGCTAATCGCACAATTACTATTTTACATAGTCAGACCTGGCAATGAAATAGCTGTCTCACTGGCTGCAAAGAGATCACCAAATCAATTTTTTGCATTAACATTTTATTCCTTTCCATACTAGACGTTTGTTCAGCTTGTTTATACTCACACCACATGGCCACAAGCTGTGTAGTTAGTAATAAATGAGGGAATAGATTTATCTTTGGAAACTTAGGCCAAACCAAAAAGTTGATCGCCTGTTTTGCTAGGAGAATAACACATGTGAGATTTATTCAGATAAAGCCCATCAGCGGTAATGGGATTGCCCATGTTAGTTGCCCACATAATAAATTCTGATAACAACAGCTAGGATTTTACAGTATACAGGGGGTTTCTAGCATTCAGTATCTGATGATCACAGCAATGTGGTGGGGAAGCACGGGGCTGTTATGTCTCTCTAAACAGAGGCAAGTCTGAGAGCTGGGTTCAGCCTGTTGGACACCAACTTCTAATGCAACTTCTGCTAATCTCCTTTGCAGTCAGGCTGTGGGGTCACGGGCAGACTGCCACCTCCCTGCCCGAGCACCTTAGTACCTACCACTATGAGGGTCTCTTGACAAATTTACGAAAGGGCGAGTTTTTTAATTGTTCCCACCTCCTCCTCCTCCTCCCAAAGTACAGCCATGCTTAAACCCACCAGGGAATGCTGTGTAGTCAAGAGAGACCACTTGCAAGGGTGACAAAAAGCATCCTGCTGTGATTGCTGAAGTGCTCTAACCCTCGCCACTCTTCCTTTTTGCCTAGTTTTGCTGTGTATTTTGGGTCAACTCGGGACAGCCAGCACCCTTGGCTAGTGATGGCGTACACGGCCAGGCGGGTGGCATGTGCATGCCCTGCCCTGTGGCAGCCTCCCTGTCTAGGTGAATGGAAGGATTTCAGCAATTTCATGTGTAAACCGCTGACACACAGGCTGTGCTTCTGCTGCCCCCCCTGCTTTCTCCTGCATTCACAACAGCAGCTCCCAGGACCCTTTTTCCCTTCTTATCAGGCCCAGCTTCCTTGTTTACTTCTCCAGCCCCGTCCCATGCAAAAGCCGACTGAATATGCACGAAGCAAAAGGAGTTCAGTATATGTCAAAGACTGAAGCTTACATAGCAAACGGATTATGCAATTTTCCCTGCCTAAGCTGCTTAGATCTTAGGAGAACAAAACATTCCAGTAACTTTTTTGGAATAAAACCCTGTGATTGAGAGAGAGAACAACAAGCAGTTTGCGCACGCAGCCCCCGTGTTATCTCCAAACTGGTTATTTTACTGGAGTATGGCTGAACAGAGTCCTCCAAAGCCAATGTGTCTTTAGAGGCACACATCTCTCCTCTTCTTACAGCGTAGAGCAGCTCATTTAAAATTTAATTTCCTGAAAGTTGCCCTTCTCACAAACACAACCAGGTGCCCACTCTGTGATGAATCTGTTTATATCTTCAGCCTGAGTAAAATGAAGCTACTGTTCTGAAATCTATAAGGGTAAGTGGATCTGATACTCACGTGGACATGGTCCTTTTCTGCTGGGAATCTCTTACACACAGAAACGTTAACAGGATTTACAAAATCCGTCTGTTTGCAAAACCAGCATCTCCAAGTGCATTCAGTGCATTCAGACTTGTAAGTCACAGCAGATGCATAGACTGTGGCTGACTCATGCAGCATACAGACAGCCTAGTGCTGCTCCCCGGTCCCTCTCACTGACAAAGAGCACGTTTCTACTCCTTGTATCATTGTGAAAAGCGGATTCGAGTTTGACAAGTCAGAAAATTCAGAACTCAAATTATTTGAATCGGTTGAATCAGTAGGGAAGAGTTTGAAATTCGGAGACCAGCAACAAAGACGCAAAGCGCTTCCACTGGCTTTTCCAGAGCCCCTTATGGCTGAGGATCTTTAAGCTCCTTATAGATATTGATGAATTAAAGCTACAGCATTCCTGAGTGCTGGGTAATTTTATTATCTCCTCTGCTAAGAGGAAAACTGCAACAGAGAAAGTAGCTGGCCTGTGGTTTGCCTGCATAGCTGCTGGAGGAGGAGGAGGCTTCGGGATTTCAGTGCAAACCACACGGCAGCCGCGTTACAGGAAAACTTGTTGCCTCTTTTGGGGAGCAGGGATGGTGTCTAGTGGGTAGCTCTCCTTGTGAGCATAAATGCAATATATTCTGCCTTTTTAAGGGTGCCAGAGGTCTTCTTTTTCACCCTCGCTGTGGTTCCCAACGGATCACAGCAGGAGAGCAGCTGGGGCAGTTTGCTCAGTACAGACTCCTCAGAGAGGAGGGGGGACTTCAAATAAGGGACAGCTGACATTTATTTGGACTTAGTTCTGGTATGGGATAAAAAGAGCCCTTTCCATGTATTTGGCACTCTAGAACTGACCAGGGAATTTGTCTTTGCAAACACAAGGGTGAAGAAAAGCCCAGGGCTGCCAAATTGGTTTCATTTTGCTGTTTTTCTGAACAGCCTTTTCTTTCCCCTCCATGTCTTCCCACTGGTGTCTCTTTCATCCAGGTTGTTTTCATGTCAGATTTTGGATGGATGTCTTATGCCAGCCCCAGCAAAGGGGGGAAAACTCCCTTGCTTCAAGAAATGAAATAGTGAAAAAGTTTCAGGTGTCAGAAGAACTAGGATATTATGAAACCAGACCAAATCTGACCAGTCTGGCAACATATTTCAGTTCTCCCAAGTCTTTGGTGACTTTAAATGGAAGTCTGGTGGTTGCCTTCATTCAGGAAATTGCCAGACCTGGACCGGGGGGTCAGTGGTCTCATGGACCATCTGTATTGTGGTGTATGCCAGCCTGTGGGAATGGGTATCTCCCCTTTTGTCTCTGACATGTGCACCTGAGCTTGTCAGGTGGCCTCCCTGCATCACCTGATGGGGAGACATCAGCCCCCTGAGCTCCCCTAGATCTGCTGCCTGCTTTAGGGTGGATGAATTATTGCCTCCAAGTGCTGGTTCCTCTTGAATCATTGCTAGAGGACTATCAATGATTGGCTCAGATGCACTTCTCTGTATTTTAGTTACCTTCTTTTTGGATTAATCCCACCCTTCCTTTCCAGATAAACGCCTGGCTAAATCAGAGGCCAAATTTTAATCTACTGCCAGCATTAGTACTGGTGAGATGTGGCTCTTCACGGCTGCTGTTTACGTGAGGGCTGCAGGCAGTCAGCCGGGGCTTGGCAGCAATATTCAGCTGCGTTTGACTTAGCTACTAGCAGGATATAAGCTGCAGTGACACAAAGCTCGGAAACTCATTTACCCTCTCTCTTGGATGCTTTTTACAGGTCAGCGAGATGTTTGCAGTGTGAATGTGGCCTGACAGATATCTCACTAGCAGCAGTTTCCTGGATGCCGAGATTCACCGCCCTCTCGCAAACGCTCACTCACACTGCACCATGCTGTTGTCTGTATTTCCAAGGCTTCTTCCCAACCACTTCATGTGATGATATTGTAATGAATATTTGTAGAGCTGTCTGTAGCAGTTGGTTTTGTGTCTTCAGCACTTGCTTATTTTCCTGCTGTGTTTCTGAGTTGTCTTCTTGCTGTACTTCCTTTCCCCTCCCCCCTCTCCTTATTCTGGGAAAGAGATCTGTGAAGAAGGTGAGTCATGTGCCATGCGCGCGGGGAAGGGTCATGCTTACAGGCTCATTCAGATTCTGTTTTCCTGTCAGGGAGGTTGAGTCAAGAAGGAGCTTTTGTCTGGAAACGTTTGGTCACCAGCAGAGCTGGGTCAGCAAGTCATGAATGGAGAAACTGCCCAAGCAGGAGCAGATCCTTCAGTTGCCACCTGAAATGGACTGGAAATGGCAGACCACAGGTAGTAGCAGTGACCTGATACAAAGGGTCCTTGGCCTGACTCACAGTTGATGTGCTCCTCCACCTTTTAATTGTCATGATCTGGCAGTTGGGGGTCCTCTAGCTAATGTTCCCTGGGGAACTGGTGTTGTGGATACAGTTGACATCTGTGCCATGATGTGACATGCCATTCTTGCGTGGTCTGGTTGGACGGCTGTGATGCTGCGGTCTAGTGTCACCGACAGCTGAGAAAAGCAGAAGAGGCTGGTTGGATTTGGTCTGTGGAGCAACGCTGGTGCCTTCTGCTGCCCCTCTGCCTCAGTGCCAGAGTCAAATCTGGAGGTCGGTGCTTCACCTGCTCTGCTCTGAAAGGAAGCAGATATGTGGAAAGGGAGGAGATCAGGAGAGATGAGGAAATCAGGTTGCTCTACAACCACAAGGCTCAACGTATTTTCTTTTTGAACATGGCCAGGGTGTGCAGCCTCATGGACACATCACCAGGACCTCTCCTGTTCTCAGTGTGACCCAGCTTCCCATCTGAGGTGAAGCGAGGTAGGTTCTGCTTGGGCTGAGGATGGCATGTGGCCACGCAGGATGGGACCAGGCCCCAGGTGTCCTCATGACGTTCTGCCTGCCGTCAGGGGAGAGGCAGACACCTGCAATGGAGGAAGTAGTCCTGTCTGCTCTGTGCCCCATCTGACGTATCTGAACCCATTTGAAGAAGCAGGTTTTCATCTCACTGTCACCTCTGTGGTGCTTTACATGCTGCAGTTACTTTTTGGATTAAACAGGTGAGACATGAAAGCCAAGCAGAGAGTTAGTGAAAGCTGCTGTCATTTTCTATTGTGCTCTGCTAGATGCAAATCAGCTCTTTCAGGAGAGCACCTCGCTTCAGCCCTCAGCAGCCGATTTCCCTGGGACAGGACAGGGAGAGATGCAAATCAAAGCTCTGTAGACCTTTCCCCCAGCATCTGCCTGTGGCACCCACACAAGAACATGTCTGCTTCGGTGTCCTCTCCTCACCGCAGTGCCTGGAAGTACCACAGACTCCTACAATGCTAAATAACATCTGAGGCCTTGCCCCTGTCTCGGAGAAACTTGACCTAGTTTCTCCATCAAATGTTTCTCCAAAAACCTAGTTTCTGTGTCACTGAGCATACCTAAGCGGCAGATCACAGACCGAGCAAAATCTTAAACGTTAAGAGTTTTTCTTTCTTCCTCCCCAGAATTAAATTAAAATTAAAGAAAAAGTGGCTGCCAAACAAATTCTTATTTCAGTTTGATTTATTCTAAGCTGCCCTAAATACTTTGTTTTCCTCTTCTGTTGAGTGCAGTATTTTTTACGGCAGGCTCATGGAAACATCGCAGAGATCTGGGAGAGATGGAGATTTCTGGATGTGCAAATGCAATGAGAAGCAATTGAGTGCTGTGGAATATGCCCATGATAATAATAACTATTGTGAAGTTTCTGTTAAGATGGATCACACAGAGAGAATTAACAGAATTGACATTTATGTAGGACGCCATGATTAAGGTGGCCAATGTACCTGAAGGTTTGATTGCAGTCAGATTAGAGAAGCAAATACCCCTTCTGTATACAGGATAAAGTCCAATGAAAGAGGTTCACATGTCAAAAGTGCTATTTTTTTCCCCCCAGCTGCTTGGGCTAGGAACTGGGTTTCTTTAAGAATATCATGCTTTGATTCTTCAGCCTGGGTCTACAATTTGTTATTTTCTGACAATGTCCCAGGCCAGGGAGCTGCAGAGCAATGAAAACAGCAGGCCCCATCTTTATGGAGTACTTTGCCGCCATCAAAGTTTGCTTGAAACTTTATTTCAAGCAAAGAAATTAAATAGTGGCCCTCAAAGAGGGGGGCAGAAGAGGCAACCTGCACCTCTGCTTGCAGGGAGGATAGGGATTTGTATTCATATTTCAGTGGAATTTCAGAAAGCTCAGCACCGATATGGTTATTCTTTCAGTTGTGTTGGCCTGAGAGTGATACCATATAGCTCTAATGTTTTCCCTGGGGTTTTACCTCAGCTGACAGACATCCCAGGTGAACTCTATCTCCCTGATGCCCTTCTGCCTGCTTAGTCACCTGCGGGCTGGGTGCAGAGGTTTGGCTGTAGCAATGGTGCTTTCCTGTGCCCTGTTATAAATGCTCTTGCTGGAAAAATCTGGTCTCTTAAGGGCAGAGGCTGTTTCCCTCAAGGGAGTGGTTTTATTAGACCCATGTAATGTAACTTTGCCAGTATAGATGCCAGTTCAAGAGGACTTGACCAGTAAAGCAGTCCTGGGGTAGAGGTAACCCAAGCGCTGCCTCTCTTACAGCAAGATGCACTGCAGCAACCTGGTGAGGATGCTGACAGACATTGAATGTGATTGCAATGGACACAGAGTATATTGTTCAACCTTGCAGAATTTTCCCTCGTGCTCAGCATGGTTTATTTTGGAGTTCACTGCTGCCAGGAAGAGCTGCAGTGGGGCTGTAAGGTTTCTAAGGCAGGTGTGAAGCATCTTCTACCAGCATTTTGCTTATCTCATGCACCACCTTGTGTCAGCCTTGGCTTCTGAGGGCTACCTTTCTGTGGTCTGGTTATGCAGAACTGCATCAGCAGCTGTTTTATTTGGTGAAAGTTATTTTGCCAGACAAAAATTATGGCTGAGGCAGAGAGTGATGGATTGTTTTTCCCTCTGTGTGTGTAACAAGTCTGCCCAAGGCTATCTGGCCACACTTCACAGCACAGCAGAGAGAACTTCCCTCTTGCTCATGAATTCATCCAATTGTCCAAGTTCTCCTGTTGTCTCAGACTCAAGTGCTTCCCTTTTGTCTTTTGAAGGCAGGAAGACTTGCCAATTCCCCACATGCATGTGCTCATATTAGCACAGAGAAAGCACCATTTAATACTCACATGCATTATATTTAACAGCTGCACAGCTTTAGCAAAACAGGAGTCAGACCAAAATGCAGCTCATTGTTTTTAATAAAAGGAATACCAGTCTTGCCAGATGTGGTGTATGTTTTTCCAAATGAACTAGAGTAGTGTCCACGGCTGAGTATGATACAGGCTTGTGCAATAACATCACTTGTTTTTGCGTGCCCATGAATGGCGAGGCACAGACTGACGTGTTTAATAGAAGGCACAAAAGGGTTTTCCTCATGAGAACAGAATGAATTTGAAGTAAATGGAGTACATGCTATTTGCTATACTGCTAGCACTACTATAGCAGTAGCCAGCCCATGGGTCAAGAGATGTTTCTCCCAGCAAAGATAAACAAAGTTGATGTGTCCCTTATGACAGCTATTGTCATGTCATACTACTGAAAGCTGATGGGACCAAAATATAGGGAACAAGCTGAATATGGAAGATGGAAAAGGTTGCTGTCCTGTTCCCTTTGCAAAGATACAAATACCCAAACTGAGCAATGTACAGAGTACACTGCAAAAAAAGGGATGCACATAAGCTCAAAAAGGTGTGTGAAGCTGAGCTGATCAGAGCTTTCCTCAAACCAAGACAAGAGCCAGGAAACATTACTGATGCAGGACCAGGTCGCCACCAGGAGTGGACCTTACTAGCATCATTGACTGTGCCTTTCTAGCATTTCTAAAGCTTTTTCTACTTGAGCTGTAGGCAACTCCAAAGGTTGCCTTGACACTCTTGGTATGACATCTCTAATTCATCATGGAGCTCAGGTTGCATCTCCACAAAGAATTCCTCTCCCAACACAACAAGTGGATGTGGGACTCCTTTCCTGTGACTAGTCCGACTACTGTTTGACATCACCATCCGTTGGCAACCTCTGACATCTGGAATATTCTGGGAGAGAAAAAAACAAATATTCTCAGAACACACCACCTCTGAAAAGGTAGCTGCCGTCATTCTCTTTCCTGCTTGATGTTAGGATTTTGCTAAATGGAGAGGAAAGGAAGGATATCAGGCTCAAGGAGACTGCTTGTCCTCACCAAGCAGCGTAGACCCCATCTTGAGCATCTTTAAAGCAGTTCTGCACATTGTAGAGCAGATGGGTCCTGGAAGAGGGAGTATGTTTAGGGGAAGTCTAGGTACTACTGTGCTGTAAACAAACTTCCTTTCTAAACAGGTCATTTCAGTGCTGGCTGTGGATAAACATCATCTTGTTTTAATCACCGGCTCTTACTGCACCAGCAGTGCCTGCCACAGCCACTCCAGGTCTTGATCCTGACATCATAAAAAAAAAAAATATTTCCTTTCTTTGCTGGTACAGTGGTTCTGACTAAAAAACTTCACAGCCTGAGAACAGATGCACTTAATTCACATGTAGCTGGGTTTATGATGTCTATATGCTAATCTGGTTATTATAATTTTTTTTTTTTTTAAGCTGGTTACCATAAGGGTAGCACAGGCAGGCGTGGCCACGGTGATTTCAAAGGCAGAGGAGAGTACACCCTAGCTCAGGCAGGAGCTAATTGCTTACAGGCAGCTTTGCTGCTGCCGGCAGGGTCCTAACTCCTCTGCTCTCCATGCCTTCTCCAGCACAGCTCGATTTGTAGGATCAGCCTTTGCATTCTGTGTATGCCTGTGAAAGCCATTCAGTGGATGAAAAATGAGAAATGTCTTCTTTAGTGAAGATAAGGTCTTCAAAATACGGAGTTTTGGAGGGAGATTTCTCTCATCTGGGCAAAAGCATCGGTTCAAGTTTGGCTCAGGTGAGGGACAGGCAAGTCCCCAGGCTGGGAGTTCAGATTCTGCCAGAACCAAGTGATTCCTCTTCCAGGATTTAAATGCTGCTGTGTTATCTGAGATCCTTCTTAGACTTGTCATCAGAGGCATAACTAGCAGCAATCACATGTGACTCCTCCTCCATTCTGATCCCCTTGGGGAATTTGGGTGTGTGCTTTTTGTTGCTGTCGCATCCCAGAGTCATTTCCTACCAGGGTAACTTCAAATAAGTTTACTGGGAGTGGGAGTGTGGGTTTAGAGACCCTCGGTACCACCCCTCCCTGAGGTCTTCTCTTCCAATGCTCCCAAGTAGCAGGACCAGGGAAATGCTGTTGCCACACCAGCAACACTATTGGTGCAGAAGTGACCTGGTCTTTCTCAGAGGAGGAATAAAATTGTGTTATAAAAGACTTGGCTGTTCTCATTGATGCTGAAGTCCGTGGAGTTTTCTATTTATATGTTGCTTCCTGTGTCTTCATCGTGACATGGCAACCCAAACATCAGGTTTGCTGTACTGGGACTGCACTTGACAGGTGCTTGAATCCCAGGGATGGATGACCTTGCCCGTCACCCACCTTCATTCTTATTCTGCAAGCTGATAAGTCAGTATAAGAAGATTTTAGTTTGTGTTCAGAACCTGGAGGAAGTTTTGAAATGAGTTGCATACACTGCTTTCTCCACTGTAGCTTACCCATTGCCTGGTGCAGAGCAACATTTAGCCTTGGGTTCTGTACGTCCCCATTTTATGGCAATGACAGAGGCAGCAACACAAACAGCTACTGAGAGCTCTTTAGAGCAAATGTTTCATAACTGTAGGCCATGGCAAAATAAAAATCACTAAAAAAATCAGACTCCATCATCCATAGCTCAGAACTCAGCACTTACCAAACACTGGGAATTGCCATCTCCTGCGCAGGCAGTGGGCTGGGGTGACGGAATGGCAACATAAACACAAATTCGTCAACCCGTTACTTTCGTTTAGCTGCAGATGCTGCTCAGTAAAGTTTTTTCTACTGTTTTTTTCACTGTGTTCCTTGTCATAAAGGTCAATTATCCGATTTTGTGTCTACATTATTCTTACAAGTGTACTAGTGCTCAAGACACAGTACATTTCTGATACTGGCTTTGGAATCTACAATTCCTGTTCATCAATTTTTGATGCAGAGGAACACCTTTCTTTGGTTCAGTCCTGGAGTGGATCTCCCTTCAGGGGTATGTTATATCTTCTTCAGGTGTGATTCCTGACAAACATTTAATCTATGGAAACTTTATAGGATAAATAGGTCTGTCATGCTTATGTACTGGATGTGCAAGGGGGAAAAGTATTGCAGGAATATCACTGCTGTCCAGATATATGTATGCAGCTATAACAAGCCACACTGGTGTTGACACTTCAGATATCTTTACAGCAAGTGCAGAACTGTATAATTTCTTCTAAAGAGTGTAAGAAAGCAAAGCCTGAGAAAATGTCTAAGGAAAATGTACATAGAATGAAATGCAAGGAAACACAAACCAAGCTCCAGTAATAGAACAGATATATCAGGTGAGAGGTAAAAATATAGGTAAAGACCAGGCCATTTCATTTACTGACATTGGACAGAATTAAGAATGTGCAGCAAAGCTTTATTTTTATTGTAGTTCTAAGATAATTATTTTAAACTAATTAGCTTGTTATTTTTAACTGTTTAGCTTATTAGCTCATTACATTATATGAGTTAAGTCTTTTTTGGTACTCCTGATTTTACATCACCTACTCACAGAGCTTTCTTGCTTTTACATACCTGTATGGAATTTTTGTAACAAAAAAAGCTAACGGTGCTGTTACAACTCAGGAAAAAGGTCTTGGAGCCGTCATTGACAGCTCTCTGAAACTTTTGACTTAATGTTATGTGGGAACAAAGAAATTCAATAAAATGCAGGAGCTCATCAGGAAGGATGTTGCAATCATGACAAAGAGTTGTTTTGCTGCTACTTTTTTGGTGATCTCATGCCCTGCGTCTTGTGTGTGATCCTGGTTTCTGCATCTCAAGGACGTTAAAGAGTTAGGGGAAATAGTGAGGAAGACAATCAAAATAAGCTAGGGGTTGGAGAAGCTACCTTAAAAGAAGGCATTACAAAGGCTGGCTTTTTTCTGCCTGAAGAGAAAGATGGAGGGGGGATATGACTGTGATTCACAACCTGAGGGAGCTGGTGGGCAGTGTGACTGCAGAATGGTTACTGACCGCATCCCATAACACTGGAACTACCCGGCACTCATTGAAACCAGTCGAGGACCATTTAAAAACGCATAAAAGAAAGAATTGCTTTACATAGGGCGTACTGAACTTCTGGCATTGCTGTAAAGCAGGCTGTGAACAGCAGCCCAGGGGAACCTAGACATCCCAGTTCCAACGAGCGTCGATGCTGGGGCAGTGTGAGGCAAACAAACCGCAGATAGTATCTGGGCTTGTGTGTTCTCCCTAAATAGCATCTCCTGCTGTCACTGGTGGAATAAATGGGTGATGGATCTGACACAGCAGGGTATTTCTAATGAGCTTATGCTCTTATGCAGAGACAGCTGATTCAGTTTGTCTTCTGGAGAAAACCAGGGAAATTTTTAGCTAAATGGAGACAATTTCAGGGAGAATTTCAGGGAGATATTGATGACTTTAAATAGAAGCTTAGTACTGAGATGAAATCAGGCATCTCTAAAAATCATTTTACCTCTTAATAGGCATTCTACATAGCATACGTTTAATTTTTATATATCATAGAACTGTAGACTAACTGGGGTTGGCAGAGACCTCTGGAGGTCTCTTAAAACAGGGCCAGCTTCAAAGTTAGATCAAGTTGCCAGTTGTCCCTTTGCAGTACACCTTTGAGAAGTCTGTCTCTGTCTTCTCCATACTGCTCCTTTTAGGAATATAATATTCCAGTGAGCAGTATAAAAGCAATGTGAAATTTTTTCCATGTGTATTTCAGCAACAGGCTGTGACCTTGCATTAATACAAGTTTCCTGTCGATGGATATATTTTCTATGAGTGTTCCCTTCCCATCTCTTGTCCCTGCAGGACTTTCTCAGAACAAGTGTTGAGTGAATAACTCATTTCCTTGGAAAATGCACACCCCGTTTTATAAGAAATTCCTATAGAAACACAAAGAGGAGCCTCAGGTCTCAGAACTGCTTCCTCTTTCCTCCCAGACTTCTGCTATAAAGGTGGTGAGAAAACAAAGACTGATTCTGATCTGCTCCATACTCTTCTCCTCCTTGTCCTGGAAAATATGATGAATGTGCCTGGGCTGGTTCATAGCATATGTAGGCAGGAAAACTGCCAAGGCTATTCTTTTAAACAATGCCCTGACAAGGTAGAAGTGGAGCTGTGCCTCCCCAGGGTCTTGCCAGGGTATCAGTGCAAAAAGGAGTTCAAAGAAGCTGGAGAAAGGGGAACATGCAAGCTGACCACAGATCACACCTCTGGAGTGTAGGACGTGATGACGGCTGGCTTTTGAGTAAAACAGACAAGGAGAGGAAAAGGCTTTTTATGACTTTCTACTGTAAAAGCACACATATGGACTTCTGCAGACAAGACAGTGTTGTCCCAAGGACTGTGGGAAAATACATAAATTGCTCTGTGTTGGAGGTCTCATTAGCCACTGCTGGGGGAAGTGAGAAGCAGGTATTCCTGACCCTAAGATCCTGCTGTCTCTGGCCAGGCATCAGAGATACTCTGCAGAAAGCAACCATCAGGGCAGAATCCATATGTTCATCTATGAATATAGGACAGCCCAGCCATCGCCTTAACATGTTCATGTTGTTAGACACCATGGCTGTATAAATTCCGTGGGAATTATTATACAGGGTCTGTTTACACATGAAATTGAAGCTGTAAGAACAAAGGCACTTTGGGCAGCCTAAGATGGGTAATAAGAGTAGTGAGACAGGATTCAGCGTGTGCTAGCAATCAGTATTTGCCCCTTTAGGGCTCCTGTTTGGTCTGTCGGCACGCATGAGATGCTGTACCATCACACGGGGTTTGCTGCCCAGGTTCGTGCTTGCTGGAGTGGGCCAGCATCTCCAGCTCTATGGAGACATGCCACCTGCGGGAGCAGAGGGCAGGACATTTCTTTGAGAAACACAGACGTGTTGCAGAAGCAACAATGACCCTCTCAAAGTGGCTGCTCGCACTGGTCGCAGAGTTGTGCTGCTGGAAGTAATAACACTTAGCACTGACAGGCACGTCATCCAAACATTGGGTAATTAATCTGCAAAACAGCAGGAGATGCTCTTTGTGACTGGTTCTGTAAGCACAACTGACAGGCCAGAGTGAAGAAAGCTATTAAAAACAACACTCACATCCAAATTGTCCCTTGGCAACTAAAGGAAAACCTCCAGAACTTACCATGTCCTCTTTGTTTTATTAGCCCTCTTAATATTCAGATGAAGAGAAAGTTTTCCAGAGCCCGTCCTCAGCCTGCCCAGCTTGCAGGAGCTTGGC
Organism: Falco rusticolus; assembly: GCF_015220075.1. NCBI lineage: Eukaryota > Metazoa > Chordata > Aves > Falconiformes > Falconidae > Falco > Falco rusticolus. The sequence goes on along the minus strand of NC_051189.1, from coordinate 14,783,721 downwards.
GGATTTCAAAGGAGCTGCAACAATGTATTGTGGTTCTTACTCCAGATGTTTTGTGAGGATGTATACATATTCTAGCTGGAAAATAGTTCACTTATAAAGATTATAGCATATCCCAGTTAGCACGACAGTGGAGATTATCTATTTTCTCCCTTCCCTCCCTTGAGTCTTTGTAGTTTAAAAGTTTGGAAACAAAATTGCTTTTGCTACTGAGTTCATTTTCCAGTTCGTGAGCACTGATTACTTTTTTCCCTCAGTGAAGCTGCACAAGAGTGATCGTGGGAGGAAGGAAGGAGAGTTCTGTGGTTGCAGCTCTGCTCTGGAAGCTGGGATGCCAGGGCTCTGCTGCTGGTCCTGGCCTCTGTTTCCATGCAACTCCTACCAAACTGTGTAACTTTGCTTTCCAAAATGCTCTGTAGTATTCACTCGGTGTACCACGTCATGGCATCCCATGACTGCATCCCCTGAGTGGTATCAAACAAATGATTTTCACTGTTTTTGTATAAACTTTTCCAAACGAGCACACCCGTGTTTTGAAGGCGAAACATGCAGGGAGGGCAATTATTTGACCTCCTATGGAAATGGTGGGTTCTCATGCTGATAAGGGTCCTTCCTCAAGAGTCTGTGGTTTAATTCCCAGAGGTAGAATCCAGACTGGTTTAGGTCCAGATCCTTAGCATCCATAGGACATGGGCATTAAAGCTGTGTTCACAAGGGAGTGTAGCTGTGGCAGCCCTTGGTTTAGGCGCTCCAGCTCATCGTGCCATGTGGACAGCTATGGAGAACTAAGTCTTTGGCAGAGCGTTCTCAGAAACTGGCAAGTTTAAGCCTCATCTCTCACTGGTGAGGACAAATCACTTCAGGCAAGTCAATCATTTTATAGTCTCATCCCTGAGCTTCCCGGTGTAGGGTAAGCACCGACCTGCAGTACAGAAAAGGCTCATAGGAAAGAGAAATACTTGGCTCCAGTAGCATAATGGTACAGGTGTAGATCTGGGACAGACCCCTGCATCAATGTGTGTCATTATTTTGCATAGCAGAAGTACTTCTGACGGGAAAGCTGAAACCAGGACAAGAGGTTGAAGTCCTGGAAGGCTTTATAACCGGCTGGTGCGGTTCTTTTCTGGATGGTGGGAGGCAGCAGCTCAAAATCACACTGGTAAGGAAAAGTGTCTGCCATAGTGGCAACTCCACAAACAACTAGAGATCTTGTTTCTTAATATCATCCTCTGAAGTTCAACTGTTTTCCAGGTTCCACCCTGAGCATGTATTTTCCTCCCGTCTGTGCCCATTACACCTTTGTGGACTTAGCAGAGCCTTTCTATGCCATTTCTTGGGGAAGATCTTTAGAGATTTCAGTGACCCTAAGTTAGTCACTTTTGGTCCCTTTGTGTTGCTATAATTTTCTGAATATCCCTCTAATTTGTCAACACTTCTCTATTACAGCTCTGATGCTATCTAGCACATATAATAGCTGGCGGAGTAATGCAGGAGTGGTTGCTCCCTCCCTTTATCATCAAACCCATAAGTTGAAAAATGCCTTCCCAAAGGATCTCCCAGTAAAAATGCAGAGTAGCAAAGCACAAAGTGCTACATAGGCCATTATAAATGGTCCAACCACTTCAACGACAGCTATTGATACGGCTGAGAGAACAATGCTGAGCTTTATAGAAAAAGTGTGTTCTGAAGGAGATACAGAAAAATGAAAGTTACTGATCATGGAGGGAGAAGGAAGATGGAGACCAGCTGGGATCACGGTCAAGATGCCAACCTGGATGGGTGTTTGGGCAGGCACAGTGAAGCACAGGCCAACCACATGGGGTATTTTTGTGTGAATAGATGTGAAAATGCTTTAAAAGCAGAGCGCAGGGTGCTGGTGAGGAAGCTGGGACAGGCTCAGCTGGGTGAGGTGAGGAGGTGAAGAAACACGTGAGGCACAAAGAGGACAAGTTTTTGCTTGTCTGCTCTTGCTCTTGATTTGCCTTTTTCTGTAGTGTGGCCAGGACTATGGCTAATGCCTGTCGCATGCTGTTTCCCCACTCCTGCTCCCCATGGGGACAGAACTGCATTCCTGGGAGCGGGGTTTGTTTTGATGGACTTCTTGATGTCCTTCAACTGGCTGATTTTATCCGTGTAAACTTGTCATTTTCTGTTACTCACTGTTTCTTTAAGAAGAAAGCTGTCTCTGTGGTTGCCATGGAAAGCCCTGCATATCTCAGGAGACTGAACCACAGGATATATAGTGCAGCCGCAGAAAATATCTGGAAATATGTTTGCCTGAGAGCTGCAGTCCTCAGGAGCTTGGCAGCCTAGTAAATGGAGATGCCCCAGCTGGGAAAGGGAATTTCTTTTCCCCAGGCAGCTAATGTGGGCATTGGGATGGGACGGTGCCTGGAAATCCTTCACCTCTTTTAGAGAAGCAGAGGAGAGCTGGGGAGCAGCTCAGGGATGTTGGGGTGGCAAAGTGCCATCGTCGCTGTGGAGTCAGACAGCAGCAGGGCAAGGACCATGGCCGGAGCGTGAGCACATCAGTGCCTCTGCATCCCTCTCACCTCCGCTGGGCGACAGCTTCTAAAGGCTGACAGCAAAAATGCACACAAACAATGTGCACAAACCCTGCTGCTCCAACCGCTAGCTAAAGAGCTGATTCCCACACCTTCCTCTAATCTAAAAACCACAGTTTCCCCTTGCTGCAGCTGCCAAAACCTACAAGTTCCCCCACAACTTCCTTAACACAATGCCGTGTTTCATGCTGAAGTGAAACTTGGAAGTGAAAATCGATTGGGATGAATATTAAATTAAAGATAGTACATTGACTGAACTGTCCATTTTAATTTTATTTTTTTTTAAAGACCATTATGAATGCCTCAATCAATGATAAGATTAGGGGGGTCTAGAACAGAACTGAAGCCAAGCGCTGCTTTAAGACTCCCAAACTGTCCTCTATCTCCGCCAATTACTATTATTTTTTTTTTAAGTGAACATTACCGGCTTATTTTTCCAAACCAAGAGTTAAAGAAAAAGTACAGGGGTTAAAATAAAGAGACAGAGAGAGAGAGAAGAAAAAAGGACAAATGTTCACATCTCAGCAATCTCTGAGAGTGCATTCATCAAGATTCTGGTGTCTCTGTGTTTGATGGCAACAAAAATGTCATTTTAATGCACAGATTTGCCCAAGAGCAGTCTGGGGACACTGAATCCCCTCCCTAGTTTGTGAGCAGGACTCAGGGATGGAGCAGTTTTACACACTTCTCCCACCTTTACAGTACAGCTGCCTCTGCCCATGCTGTAGCTCAGGTTACCAAACACTTCCACTATAGGTCTCTGCTTTTAAAATGGATGTATTTTTGCTGAGAGTCTATCAAAACCAGCATTTTCTAAAAATGACAACTAAGGTGGTTCTGCTGCTCCCAGGAATGAGGATGGGGACGCATGGGCACAACTTGGGTTCACTTTGCACAGGTCTCCAGCCCCTGGAAGTTGCTTGAGATGCCTCATGTGCTCACAGATGGTGAAACATAACCCAGGGCCCCATGGAGGGCAGCTTTGTGGGTCTGAAAGGGACTGATTGGCTCAGAAATAATATAACTTCCTATCTCTGCAGTGCTCGATGCTTTGCACACACTGAAAAACTCCATCTGCAAAAGAGCCACGGGCAGGCCACTGCTTTAGGGGTGTTGGGGAGTCACTAAAATTAATTGTAAAAGCTGGCAAAGTCCCCATTACTGTTCTTATTCCTTATCTTAAGCCAGCTGCTGGCCTTTCATATACACAGGAAGGTCATGTTGTGGCTTAGTGTCTCCTCAGCCCGCGTCAGCTCCTGTTCCGCTCCCCTTCTCCTCAAGGGCTGTAGCAAATGCTTTGGTGAAAACCAAACTCTTCTCATTCTTCAGCCAAGCTGACCAGGCTTTTCTGCTGGTGCTCCTGCCATGCTCCTACATCCACATCCAGCCCATACACACTGTTGTTGGCCCTAAATTCCCTGGAGGCCCTCAAATCCCCCAGCTTACCTCACAGTCCCCCCCTCCTCCCCCCCCACCTTGGCTCACAGCATCTCATTGCGGATGGTTGGCCCAGCTTCTGAACGTGAAAGGGCCGTTTTAATTTGCAATTTGAATTACCCAGTTTCTTCACCAGACCGAACACTTCACAGTTTCTGGAGTCCTAATTTCTTCTTCAGGCTTTCTCCCACCCTGGGTGGTGGGTAGTCCCAGCTAGACCTCAGCAGGTACAACCTCCCTCCCAGCTCTCATCCAGGTCCAAGGCACAAGAGTTTCTGCAAATCCCTCCGCTGTAATTTCAGCCTGTTATTCCAGGACCACTCTGATCTGCATCAAGCTTGCTCCCACAAGTACATTTCTATTATATTAGCCAGAAAGCAGAGTTTTTCTGGGCCTAGGAGAAAGGATGACAAAGCTTCTCTTGTAATATTTGGTCCACTTCAATCAGGTCCTGCTGTCATGCATTGCCTCAGCTCTGGCCTGAGCCCAAACTCACCAGCTGGAAGGTGGGTGAGTGGGCACAGAGGGGGCTGGGTGCTGCTCCCCCTCCAAGGATCAGTTTGTGCAGTGACACTCTTATTTGCTACAAACTACCAAAGAATTTTTGGAAAGTTGAAGAAAAAATGAGTGCTCTGAGGTTGGCTTTTTTTACTTTCAGTTGGCAATTTACTTTCAGTTTCTAAAGACTTTCACTAAGAAAATGCTTGTTACTGAACCTGGTAATATGGCTACATCCCGAACGAGGCCTGAAAACCATTTTCAGAAATGCTTTAATACCAGTTTAAGATGAAACTGAAACAATGCAATTATTTTGCAAATAATATCATCAAGTTCTTTTCAAGTCCTCTGCATGGAAAAGCTCTTTGTGTTTGAGGCCAAAGATTCATCGCATAAACTCATACTTGGTAGCTAAAGAGGCTGCTACCCCCAGCATGATGCACAGGTTCACCATTGGCAGGTACAGACCCAGGCTGGAAAATTTTGCATGTTGAGTATTTTCCTTGTTTCACATTTCAATAAATCCCCTTCCTGTCTCCACTTTCTGGGTTTGAGGGTGCTCATGGCCACCACATGTAAATCAGAAATTCCTCCTGCTAGAAGCCTTCTGCTGCCAGTTAGTCTTTGAGTTAAAAGCCATTTCACCAACTTGCAAGCCACTCTCTCTTTTTAGCAGCACTGATAACACTTGGTTAGCACTCGGTACGCCCAGTAGTAACTAGAGGTGCTGGGTTGTCCCACTCCCAGGTTGGACAACAGCATTACCAGAAGCATACTACAGTGGAATTCAGCAAAAAAGCTCCATATGTTCTATGCAAAAGAAAACATTACTTTTGGCACAACTTTTTGTGCCAGAAGCCAATTGCCACCAGAATACAGATGCAGAACTTGCCAGAAGAAACCTAATTGCAATACTTGGGAGGTGTTTTATATTTTTCTTCCTAACTGCATCCAGGTGTGTTGAATTGTTTGAGGGAAATTCATGGTGTTGAGAAACAGAAAAAGGCTAACTGTTTAACTAATGATGGGAGTTAAACATTCTGCTGATCTTGAATCTCTGAATTGATATTTTGCTTTGTTGTTTCTACTTTAAATAGCATAAATCTGAGGAAACAACACTACGTGTAACAACTGCTTCTGGGATGCTTGCTATTGGAGTTCATGGATGCATTAATATATAAATTAATGGATTATTTCAGAGTAAAGCACTAAGAGGTAAAAAGAAAAATAAGGGAAAATAAGGCAAAGATTTAATGAAAAATTTCCAAATACTTAAAACAAGGCTTTCAATGAAACCCAAATATTTTTAGGATTTTTGATCCACAAGGTATTTTCATTATTTTGATTTTTCATTTTGGTTCAGCGTATTTTTCTGAGTTCCTGAGTTCCTGAAAAAAAAAAATTAAAGGAAAGTTTTGTCTTATAATTTGTAAAGGTTATTACAAATGGGATAACTGAGCAATGAAATATGCTGCAAATAAGATATAGTCCTCCAAAGTTCTCCTTCTGTAGTAGTTTATTCATTGGTAACATGGAGATAACCACAGACTTTTTTCATTGCCAAATATTTTGCAATTTGCCAGCACACACAGAGCTCTGTTTAAGAACTGAAAAGTGCTGCTGTTACCAGCAGTGCCTGAAGTATAAAGAAAAGAAAATATTGTAAGAGGGGCAAAAAGAGAGAGCCAAGAGAAATGTGGAAGATAGCCATTTTCTTTATTTGCGTGTGGGTACACAGAGGCTGTGCGCACACAGGCACTTTTCAGAAAGCCTAGTCAAGCACATGAAAAACTCACTGAGTTCAATAGCTCACTTCAGTTTCATTTACTACCAAAAATGCATGCGTGCATCTTCCTAGGATGGCCTCTATCAGGTGTCAAGAAGCCATTAAAAGACAGTTCTTAACTCTGTTAAATAGGTATTGTGTTTTTTAAACTGACGATTCTCTTTATTTACCTGTGAGATGCTCTGTTTGCAGGTGGCACTGAAATGTGGTTTGGCCCTACACATGCACATCAACTGTACCCCGCTCCCCAACAAGCAAAAGAAGAAAAAAATCAGCAACTTCCAATTCTATATTAAGAATATAGAGACCTGGACAGAGAAATATTTTTAAGGACAGTTAGGAACTCCCGCTTCCCCACACATCAGGGGTGGGTTTGGTTGCACACTGTAGGCAGAGAGCTTGGTTGCAAATAAAGCCATGGACTTCAGCGGAGAAGTGGGTAATTGCCTGTTGAGTCTCCTTTTATCTTGTTTCACAAAACGGGTTACACTACCACAGGGAGGCAAAAGGGAGGAAATTTGCAGGTGAAAACGGTTAAAAAGCTTGTTTGAGCAAAGGGAGATCTTCTGCGCCTGCTCTGTCCGCCAAGGTGCTTGGCTGCCTTGCTCCCGCCCCCCGGCTGCTGGGGCAAGGGAAGTAGGGTGATGGGGAGGGGGGTTTCACTCCGTGCAGCATCAGGGACAGGGCACACTGCCCCGCTTTCCATAACTGCTTCAGCGGGGGAGATCTGAATCTCTGAGGGGCCATAGCAACCTGGCACACTGGTGCAATATAGACCCCAAAGTGAGCTAACGTTGCTGTGGCAATGATTGCTTGGTGTTTTGACATTGGTCCACTTTATCTTTCAAAAGCATTCCCGGGGAAAAGAAATTCCACCTCCTTCAAACCACAGATAGAAGTAGGAAAACGCGGAGACTGCAGTCCCGTCAATGTATCACCCAGCAGCGTTAGTTTTGATTGAGACTGAGCATAGAAAAACCAGTATGAGAACCCCTTTTCCACTGAATTAGCTGAGCACCCACCATGAAGTTCAGGCTGCCTCTGTGTTTTCGTGCTGGGTTTAAGCTTGGCTTTGGGATGACAGGGATCTGTCATCAAGTTAAGCCATGGAAGCAAGTGGTAACTTTCCAGCCTGAAGCCTGTCAGGATGAAGTCAATCTGCCCACAGCTTTTGAACAAATTTGAGATGGCAGAGTGAGTTTTTATTAGGTAAGTGTTTTGTATTAGAAAGCTGCAGTGGTCTTTATTTGATACCAAGTGTCCTAAAGCCAGATTTATTACATGGCCAAGCCTTGCTGTCAGTGAGTTCTGTGTCGTTCCCAGTTTTTTCCTTGTAATTCACAGAGGTCTGATTTTCTCTGAAAGCAGAATCAAAGCTGTGGTCCAAGTAAATGACAATCCATTTCAGCTTGTTAGCGCTTACAGTAGTGGCTCTACCTGGTTTGGAAAATAGCGTGGCAGGGTATATTTGACAGTATGTTTGGCAGAAGTTGTGTTAGGAAGATCGATGCCTGCGATAATCATTTCTGTGGCGAGATGGAAGGCTTTCAATTGCAAGGCTGCCTCTGTTATGTTTCTCTATCATTAAGTCACTTTAAAAGACAAGCAAAATATTGCTTCTAATTTTTCTTAAATACAGTTGGTGCATTTATCACAACATTTTGCCTTTTCTTCTTGTTTGGTTTTGTTCCATGTCTCTCTTGGTTGCGTGGGTTTCTGCATTTGTACGGGCTGTCCTTTGACTATTGCTGTCACAAAAGCTCCAGCTCATTCCTCCTTCAAGATTAGCTTCAGATATTTATACCATAACACAAAGTCTATGTTGTATGCTCCACTCACTGGGGCCATTTCTACCTAATATGCATGGTCTTGAATCAAAGAATGAAGATATTAATGTTTTTTATTAGATATTCTGTGCAACTGTATAGACCAGATGAATATTTTTTTAATTATTATTTTTTCTTTTTTTGAACTTTCTTCCTTAACCCAGCATTTCCTTTCCATTTTCAGAGGAAAACTCTAGAAGGTGAACAGAAGCCCAGCTGCCTCCTATGTTTCCCTAGAGGGCCTAAAATACTGTGGTATTTCAGCAGATGATACCATGGTAACATCAAGGATGATGTTAGGATCTAGGCAGGCTGTAAGAGACCACGTCATTCACAATCTGGATCAGGCTTTGGAGCTCCTTGCTACCAGGGAACATCACGAGGGTTGGCCATTGAGTTACGGAGGCCAGGGGTAGGTCCCCACTGGTGTACAAGCACAGACAATGGTCCAGACCAAGGTGTTTCCCTAGAGTGGTGTGTAAGCCAACTTGTAGATTCACTCTGTACCTCCAGAAGCCCACTGTGATGTCTCTTTAGTGGCTGCACAGGCAACAGCAGCACAGAAGGAAGGATAACACAGAAAATCAAAGTTGAAATACCCATGGAAACAGTCTGAGATCTTATTGAAGGTGTCAGAAAACCACAATGATGAGATATGCACACATTTGTGAGACTAGCAGATGTTCCTCAAGACACATCTTCATGTTTTGTTCCTTATCTGAAAAATCCTTGAGCCTATCAAGCTTCTTCTGTCACTCACTCAGGATAGCACAGATTGAGTCAGTGCTTTACATTTTTTATATTTTTCATGCTGTTTGCCCAAAAATTTGAGAATATTTTGAGAAGAGCTAATGTTCACAGCGTTCCTCAGGCTTAGTGTCCAGGATGTGAAGACAAGCAGGCTGGATAGTAACTGACTTTTCAAAATCAGTCTGCAATAGTTTTGTGGGTGTGCAATTTGGATGTTCAGGTGCAGATCCTCTCTTATACCTCTTTAACAATGCTTGGGTAAAACTATGCAACACTGTCTTAAAAGGAAGGACAAGGCCTGAAGTGATGAAGTTACTGGAGGTGAGGAAAAAAGAAGTGCTGCTTGCTGAAGTGACCATCTGTGACCCTCCTCCCCACTGCCTTCCATTGACCCCAGAGACTCCAGAAAATGAGGTGCAAATGGTCAGGGGAAGTTGTGAGACTTGGAGATCTATAACCTGGAATGGCTCTAGGAATTTCAGCGATGTTTAATTAGAATGAGACCAAAATGTTAACTAAACAGAAATATCCATTTGTCACCCTTCCTAGAAATGTCTCTGAAGAGCAGATGTCCTGTGCATAGAAGATCGGGAAGCCAAATGCCATTCCACCAGAGGAAACAAGATTAAATGTCCTTTGGATAACTCCAGGGCCAAGGGTCACCCTTGCTCCTCAGGGGCAGGTGGAGGTCACTGAGACCTACAGGCTGCTGGAGCGGCTGCAGGGTTGAGCCCCGTGTGGCAGACCCCAATCCTGAAGAGCTGGTGTGCGACTCTGTGGGGCAGATGAGGAAGGAGGGCTGGAGAGGGCTGGGGAAAACAAACCAGCTCTTGCAGCCACAGGCGCAGTCATTCGGAATAGGGGGGCCCTGACGGCTCGGGCTTCAGACGACTTTTTGAAAGTAGTTACCTCATGACCAGAAATGATGCACCTTAATTCTTCTCCTGCCTTGTGGCTTATCGATCTCTAGTTCTTGACATTGGTTCAAGTATTAATGAGATCTCTTTCCTGTATCCAGCAAGGGATGAGCTTGCTTTGCAGCCTTCTCCTTAGCTGAGTCTCTCACTTCTAACATGGCCAACGATGCAGTCACTTTGGGATGCCTTGCTCCCTCCCAGATTTGGCTGAGATTGACCTGTGGGCTCAGAGGCTGCACGCAGAGACATACAGACCGTGAGTCCAAGCAAAGTGGTGTCTTCAAAAAATCCAGTGGTAGGTGTTAAATAGAGCTGGTTGTTCCAGCAATGCCAAAGCACACTGGATTAAGGTTCCTCTGGAAAATGCAACAGAGCTGGATGTTAACAGGGAAACTAACGGATAAAACTGCCTGAACATATGGACAGAGGGAGGGATGATGTGGGAGCAGGACAGGGCAGTTCAAGGAGGGAGGCTGTAACCTTGAGCTGTGACCCCTTTTTTCACTAATGCTATGCTCTGCCTTGGCACCAGGTTGCTGTCTCCATGCCACATTGTGCGCCCTCCTTTGGGTCCAGTGGGCTCCAAAAGCCGACAAACGGGGAGATTAACAACTGGTAGCATATCAGTAACATGAAAGAAGTGTATGAGCCCCCATGGAGGAGAGAGAAGGAGGATGCCCCAGGAGGGCAGGCAGGGTTTTGGAGCTTGTGTTTAATGGAGGGAGGCAGGAAGACAGAGCCGTGTGACCTGGTGAGGGCTTCTGCATCAAAGTGCCTTGTTTGTTTTGCTGCTGGTGTGAGAAAAATGTGAGAAAAATGCCCTGATCTGTACTTTACACTCTGAAAAACACTTCCGTTTGGCATTGGGAGAGGGATGGGGTACCCTGGGAGATATTGGTATCTTTACAGCTGCAATCATAGTTGGTACTTACTGGAAAATTGGTGACCAAGTACTCCTTCGGCTCAGTGGTTTGAAGAGTACAGGATGACCTTGCAATGTGGGAAATAACCTGCCAGCAAAATGACAAAGCCACAGACAGAACAGTGTCTGGGGCAACATTTCATCTGCTGCACTAGGAGAAAACATGCAAGACAACCAAAATAACATCCTTTGGCATTGTGTGACCCAGAAAAATTGAAAATAAAGAGAGAAAGAAACATAATGGAGATAAAAAGCAGCAGTGTTGCTGAAGATACTCACCAGTGGTGACTTTTGATAGTTTTGAGCCGCAGACAAGCCTATGCTTGGAGTAGAGGCTGCTTTGGGAAGCACACACAGCTGCTCTCAAACCTATTTTCCAGTTCACGGTTCTCCTGTTTCCCTGCGGTGCTCAGAGGCCCAGATCGTCATTTTGGGGAGCAGGTCTGCAGCCTGGAGGACATGCGACTGGAAAGGGATTTGTTTGCATGGGACAACTGGCATCTGACTAATCTGTTCCAGTTCGCAGACTGGTGCCTCTTGCTGGGTGTCTCCCTGAGCATCCTGGTTGTGCAGTCTGCAAACAGTATCTGAGTGAGCCTCTGGCATTTCCTCCCTTGCTCAAGGATATACCTTGGCCCCAACTTGCTCCACCACCTACCAGCCGGCCAAATTGGTGCCAACTCTTTATAACGCTACAGTAATTTCAAAGGATCAGACATGAGAGTGGCAGGATCTGGCCCTGTGGGAACGGTAGGAACAGCTCCATTTTCTTTCCCTTAAGATGGCCATGCGCTTGGCATATTTGAACCCATCTCTCATGGCCACCATTATAGTGATTTAACACATCACGGAGTGCTTACCATTGTGCCTTGGGAGACACTGATTTCATAATTGACCATCATGGGAATAAAGCAAAGCAGAGTGGCCCCCTCGCTCCCCACTCTGAGGCTTTATGTGCTGCTGGGAGTGCAGCAGGGAGCAAGAGTTTTTGTGGGAGAGCTGCTGTGTGTGAAGAGAGGCTGAGGAAAGCCCTCTGCCTGAAACACCGGCATGGGGGATTGCTTCCCTGCCCTTGCTGGTCATACAGTATTCTGACCAAGAGCAGCCAGGCGTTTCAGACAAGCAGAAATTTCTCCACTTGTATGTGCTGGGGCAAGGGTTTTGTTGAGGGAAGGGTCAAGTTCCTGCCACACTCCAAAGAAATTCTGGTGTTGAGGAGAAGAGCTCATAGATGGAACCACGAGGACCAGAAAGAGCATTTCAAGCCTTTTTTTTTTTTATATCAGGGCAGTAGAGTCTTGAGGAATAGCCTTTCTTAAAATTTGTGCCAACTTCTTGAGGAGACATCTTATTTTAGACATAAGCCAGCCAGTCTGCACAGCACAACCATACCAGAGCCATACCTCTGCTCTGTCTGCTGGACCCAAGCCCTTATTGTGTTCTAATGCCAAACGCCACATCTGGCTGCCTCCTTTCCCTCTCTGCTGCCTCTGAAATTAAAATGTTGGTCTTTCTTGAAAATCAATGGTCTTGTCCCAGAAATGCACATAGAAAGTGACAGCAGTGGTATAGATTGTGACAAACTGAGTTGTTTTCTGAATCACCTTATTGGAAATCTTTAATAAGTAGCAGCTGCTTCGCTGGTAACATCGATGACCTTTAGCATGGGCATGAGGTGGCTGCTGGACGTGTGGTGACCCTGGCCACCAGCCCTGCTAGTGAGGACAACAAGCAAGTGGCTGGGTATGTTGGCTCTCTGTCAAAACCAGAAAAATCCCGAGTTAGTCACAGCAGGAAGACAGACAGCAACAACATCAGAGCACACTTACATCCAAGTGGTTGGTGACTATTACAGGCTTGACAGCCTTCCAGAGCAAAAAGCAGTATGCAGCAATAGTGTAAGCCCAAGACAAGGAAAGCAGATGTTCCCAGCTCCTCCTCCATCCTTGTTCCCATATGTTGACTAAGTAGGTTTTTTTAAAACAGAACACGCTGCAAATCAGGGCTGGGCAGGGTTCACCAGTTGAGGTAAACATGGTTTTTAGGGTGCATAAGTGAACCACTGTCATTTACAAATAAGGAGGCTACTGCTTTAAGCTTTTCCTGAATGACTGCACTGGGATCCAAATGGAATCTCATATGCTTCATTTCAAAGTAGTCCTTACACTTTCAGGACTATATTCTTATGTAATCCACATTTTCTTGGATTACTTGTGCGTAGGGATCCTAGTTCAGGGTCAATCTGAGCAAGAAGTTTCTCAGTTAAAACACTTGAACCTGCCTGTCTTGTCCTTTGTGGTCAGCACTTCCACAGCTCCCTGCAGTATTTTTTGCAGGATCAAATGTTCTCATTTTGGCCGTTTAGCACCAAATAGTGCATAAGGCTGTGATTTTTTGGGAAAACCAAATTAAAACCAGTGTTTGAATAAGGATTTACTCTTAGGATGTGTATATTTGTCTCTCTCAAGTTACTGCACAATATGGTTTGCAGAAGACTGAGATCTGATTGTCTGGGGATTTTGGAACGACAGGAGATATTCCCAAGCAACCTGAAGTGTCTGTTAAAAAGGTTTTGTTAGCCACTGGTTCAGTGTTCAAGAAGTTGCTTCCTCTTACACATTCCTTGAAATCTTTAGGCTCCTGGTGAGCTGTTGTATCACTCTGCAGCTTGGCCCTTCTTCATAGTCTCAGTTCCATTTCTGCAGAGGGGGCTGGAGCCAGGGGGAAATCCCACACTTGCCTGTTCTTCATGGGGGGGATTCTTCATGGGGGGGATTCTTCATGGTCTTCATGTAAAGATCTTCCACAGCCTGAAGACCTGTTCTTATGGCAGACCTGCCTGGGTGCAATGCTGGAAACCCACAGTCTGATCTTGAAATGCGTGTACTTGAAATGTTTTCTACCTTCCAATACGTTGACTCAATCACTTTATTAAGATTTATAATCCTGTAACAAATCTGTAATTAGCAGTTGAAAGATAACTTCATAAAATCAATATACTCTAATGTAGTTCATGTAATATACAGCCTTTTAGCTGTATATGAATTTTCTTTCTTATGAATGTTGTATCCCTCGTATTTTCCTTTTGCACAGTATAATCTAAAAATAAGAAACTCTAAAAATTAAAATTTTATATGAAAACAAAATATTTTATTGGAGATAAAATTGGGCTTGTAATCTTCCAGTATACCTTTGTTTTCTGATAGCCCAACTGGAAAAAAACCCAACAGAGTTTAGTAAAAGAAGGAAATAGTTCATTTTAAGTGTCACATTCAAAAAAATACCAGGCTCATAGAAATCTGAAGGAATACATGTTGAGAATGAATGATTTTAATCAGAACAACTTATTTTTTAACATAATACATTTTCCTAAACAGCTAAGCAATATTAAATTTTGAACGAAATATTTCAAAGTGACAGATCAGGGAACACATCTGATCAAAATAATTTTTTTCCTTTATCGTCATGAAGAGTTTTGAAGTCTTGCTTTTTTCTTGCATTTCAAAATGGGAACATGCTGTTTCTTATGAATGGGGGATCTACTTCTACGCCCAAATTAGTGTAAAATTTCTTTGTTTTACTTACAACAGGCCAATAGAAATTTCTATTTACAATAGACATTTTATTACACTTAATACAAATTAACAAAAATATTCATTAGAGAAACACATCAGTTACACTTTAAATGGTGGATAAGCATTCTTTTACAATCTTAAACATCCCCTAAATCACAGCATTAGGCCAGTGATTGAGAAACTGAGAAACCTTCTCTCTCTTAAACTGGCTTCAAGCAATATCAGAAACACTGACCACACTGACTTTGAAGTTATTGAGACAACAACAGGGTCCATTATGTTTTGGGTAAATTAGTTTTTAAGGGGTTTTCCTGTTTTTAAAGCCAGTTCACACCCGAGACAACTGTCCACACACTGGCATCTAATTTGTTCACCACCAACGTAAGTATGAGAATCAAATATTTTGGCCTGCCTGGCCAGAGGACGTTGGTGTCCTCATCATTTGTGCTGCAAGACCTGAAGGTTGGGGGTGAATTCATGGGTTGAGCAGGGCTCCCGCAGAGGTGAGAGACAGTCCTTCATCAGGACACAGGGCAGCTGGCCTGCTGAGGGGGGGTTGCCTAAACCTGATGTATGAATTGCTCAATCCTGGGTGGTGCCTGAAGCTGTTGCACACCTAAAGGTTGGGTAAATTGAGGCTGGGTTGGGCTCAGGACCATTCTCTGTTTGTGGGCTTAGGTTATCTGCATTGCAGTTTTTCCTCTGGAAATTAAGGGGTGAGCATCAGCTCCAGAGTGGTAAAAGAGTTGCCCAAGAGGAGGAGAACACATTGACTGCAGACTGCTGCGGCCTCCAAAATCAGATTTTTACCTTAAGCAGTGGTATTTAATGCATCATGGTCTGCAAAAGAGTAAAATGTACTTTTTCTTCCAACCTGGCCATGTGGAGAGGAATCCAGGTCTCCTCCTAATGGAATCCTTCCATCACTCCCCACAGCACTGTTGAAACATCATCCTGTTCTCCTGCAGAAGGCTGCCTAAATCCTGCCTCCAGCCCCAGGGTCTAGGGGCTGCTATTTTAAACCTGATGGTGGGCCTCGTGACATGCTGAGGAAAAAAAAAGTATCAATTTCTGATAACGAATCTTGTTATTTTCCTAAACTCGGAGGAAATCTGCAGCACAGCTGGTGGTCCTGGAGGAGAGTGAAGGAATACTGCTTAATGAGAACCTGGTGGGTTAATTAGTCTGTTGTATGATGTGGTTAGTCAATAGGAAAGAAACAGTTGGAAATTTTGAATGACATAATCATGATTGACCTTAAGGTAGCGGTGGCCTAATAAGCAGTTAAATGCGCTGGAGCAAGAGGGGATGTTTGAGCAAGAGAGGATTAGGAGGAACTGTGCTGATGTGTCTCTGCACAGTTTGAAGCAGAACTGCAAAAAGGAATGTGTTACGGAGGCTTTTAGTAGCAGAAGAGAGATTGCAGCACTTCCAGCTCAGTACAGGGCATCTCCTTGGTCTACTGACCCACAGAGTTTGTAGGTGCACAGAGAAGCAGCACATATTGCAAGAGCTAGGAGGGAATATGGAAAGGAGAAAAAAAAAAAAAAAAAGATAGGGATGTAAGCTTCAGGTTTATGTTTCCTTTTGGCCTACTCAGAGGTCCTGAAAGGGTTTTGTCTTCCTCTCTGGCTCAGCCCCAGTCCCATGCACCTGGACTGCCTCCTCTAGTGACTCTTTCAAAATTCATGCTTTCGTAACCTTTCAGCTTTATGACAGTTGTACTAACTACTCTGGGTTTTTTTATTTTTTTATTTTTTTTAAAAAAAGCATTTGCTAACTTGAAGATCCAAGTATATGGTTATACATTTCACAGTCATTTTGCTGTGGCCAACTAAGTTGAGTAGTCCTTCTCACTCATGGGTCTTTGAAGAAAGCTGCCACTACCTGTGTGTGCTTGCTGTGAGCATAGGATCTGTCTCCCTGCTGCCCCAGGCAGCTCAGTGCAGTCCTTCCTGGGGTCTCCTCCTCTCATACCTCCCCTTTCCTGTGACTCAGCTGACTGCTGAGGTCTTGTAGTGCTGTACTGGCCTTGGCCTTGATTCTGCAAGGGCTCCAGCTCCCTGCCGTTACTCTCCTATTGCTACTGGTTTCATTTCATCTGCTGTCCCAAGTCTGTTGCTATTTCATATAAGCCTGCCAGATTTGCCTGCATGATTGTTCTTTTGTCCAGATGGATGTTTAGCTCAGGCTATTTAGTGCTGATCTGGTTTTCCTATTGCTTTGTGTGTACCCGGGGGAAGAGGTTTTGTATTAAAATTCTGCTGGAGTGCTGAGTCACTTGAACTCTGCTACTGTGTCATGTGCTCGATTGTCTGAGTACGGGACCTGGTTATGTCATATCTTGCAAAATGTGTTTTCTGTTTCCCCATCGGAGTTTTGCCTGAATGGCTTCCAAATTATCCACCTACTAGAAGCTGGGAAAGTTCTCTCTCATGATGTAATTCCCCTCTTAAAAGTCTGTTTTGATCTTTTCCAAGAACCTGGTTGGGATTTGATAGCTGGGATACTTTTCTGCATGCTTTGCTCTTTCTGTATACTGCTGGGCATTCAGGAGGATTTACTCATGATTTGGCCAGCCACGTAATTCCTAAATGCCAACTGTTTGTACTATTGCCCCATCAGATTACAGCCATGTGCTATAACACGAGCTGTGTGCTCGGAGGTGTTCCCCTGATCCAGCAGATTCTTGATGGGACTCTGAAAGATACCTATAAATGTTGCTGGTTGGGCTTCCACCAGTGATTCAGTGTTCACCAGACCCTCCCTATGGCTCTCTGAGGCTAAGCTCAAGTCCAGAGAAATTCATTATTCTCAGCACTTCCCCAAAAGACTTGCCTTGATGCGATGGTCAGCAGACAGTTTTGCCTTGAACAAACGGAGTGCTCTGGCTTCACTCAGTGGTAATCAGCAGTGACACTTTTTTTTTTTGGAGATTTTGTTCAGTGTTTTTGGGTCAACGCAGATATCCAAGTATCTGCCAGGCTTTCAGTGCTATTAGACTAGCAAGTCAGTCCGTGCTAGTTTCCAGAGATGTAAAAATCCATTTTCTTTGCAGCCTTGTAACTTCCTTCCTGACTACACTGCACATTTCTCATGTCCGATTGGCTACATAGAAGCTTATTTATAGCTTCGCTTCCTTGTCTTGTGCCCTTGTCCATTAGAGAGCTTGACCTACAGTGGCTGTTGTCTCACCCCGAGGACATTCTCTGGCTTTGCTTTACCAGATGAGGGTTTACATTGTCCTGTCTCCTGCTGGGTCCTATAAACCCCAGGCAATGAGTTTTGTAAGAGTTCCTTATTGACGGTTTGTATTCCTCTGATGGTTTTAGCATGGCTTTTTTTATATCACCAACACGTAGTCACATTTTTGCAGCCTTATACTGATGTTTATTGCTGCTGGGATAAGCGCTGCAGCCGACTCCACTATTTGCATGGAAATGAATCAGTTGTTGATCCTGCAGCCTCACGGTGGGTGTACTGGTTGTATGACTGGCAGCCTCCTTTACCAGGCAACATGAGGCCACATCAGGCAATTGAATTGACCCAGGTCTATATTGTGTTCCTTAATGAGCTGTAATGTTAACCTGTCTTTGCTGACCTCGTGACTGCTCCTGTCTGATCCTCTCCCTTCAGTAGATCAGCAGCCCCCACAATTTTCCATGAATTGCCTCAGATTTAGATTTATTTCTCCAAACTTCTGTTTCCTTAGGGTGAGTTCATCTCAGAGAGTAAAACGCTTAAATGTACATTACCTGTAGGGGTCTACACATTTATGAGATGTCTAAGCTTATATTATAGTCAATGAAGGTCCAGTCCAGAGAGCTGAAAGAACTCAACTGGACAACTTTGGGTGCCTACTTTGAGGCAGAATGGCTGGGTAGCTCGCCATTCCAATCTCCATTGCCTATAGTGACAAAGGAGGGAATGCTATTGTTTAAAAAGATCTAGTGTTGTTTGAGATCCCTTAGGATACCTGAGACATCTGCAGGGGACTGGTCAATCCAACAGAGAGCAGCACATGGAGACCAGCACATGGAGACCAGAGCAGATGCTCCACAGAACCGAGAATTATACTGGACACATCAACCTCCGCCAGACTTGAGACATCTACCACACATGTGGATACCTAAGTTTGGCTATCTGACTATCAGGAAGAAGTTTGGGACTACTTGAAATGCCCTTAGAATGTCCTGCTTGGCCTACAGTTGCTGTTCCTGGGCATCTCATGGGGCATCTGGTTTGGGCAGTTGCATCTATCTCATCATGTTTGCAAAATGCCAGAGAATTATTTCAGCTGATTAGTTTGCCACATACCTCCACAAACACTGTTATTTGTTTCTGCGGTGTGTTGCTTCTTCCCTTTTCCGCAGCAAGATAATGAAGAGTTTTCCACATTATTTTTTTTCACCAGTATTCAACAGTCAGCTCTGAACAGTTTACCAGCTTTTACTCTTTTCTTCCTTAGGCTTCTTCATTGTGCCTTTGTATTTTCTTTCTAGAGGTCACAGCTGTTCCTGTATTTTCCTGTTTATTTTGCATTTGCTTCTCATTCAAAATGAAGTGGCCAATGAAACCTCACCCTTTTGTTCTGTGTTGCAACTAATAACATTTAGACTTCCATAGCTCTGCTACTAAGAGCTGTTTGCACACTCTTAATAGCAGAGCTATTTAAGAGTGCAATTCATATTCTACCATATGTACTTAGAGAGGGTTAGGGATACCTCCTCCAGACTTTTTCTTCTTCCAGTCTGTACTTCATCTTCCAAGACTGAAGTACATTTATGAAGGGGTAAAGTAGAAACATTTTTGTCGTGCTAAAGAAGAGAGAATGCTGGCAAATATCCTGATAGCCATCTTAAAGGGTATTATTTCTCACTGTTGATACTGTGGCTCCAGATTGCAAGAAAATAAATATTTCCTAATTACACCACATAGAAAACATAAGGATAAATGTGTATACACAATGGTTGTACACTCAAGTATTTTATTTGGTTTTTGGTGTGTCAAATGGAGCACTTAATTGCTCCAGCCACTAGCTTTTGTCTCTGACCTACATTTATGTCAAGAACAGTGTTAAAACAGACAAAAGTAAAAGACAGGAATGGTTTTAGGTAGCTTTTCCAAGTTTTTTTTTTTAAACCTGATGAATAAGAGACTGCCTCTGAATTAAAGACAAGTGTTACCCAAGTCCAGATCTCTGGTAGGTGTAAATGTGACTCACAAAGAAGGGGGCTGAAAGACTTCAGGTAAAGGCAACAGCCCCCCATCTCCCCCCAGTGTTAATTTAAGGAAAGCAAGCATTAGTAGAAGAAAGCCATCCAGCTAGAAATGTTGAAAACACATTTTCCTTGTTGCAGCATAGCCAAAAGAGACAAACTTCCATTTACACAGTATCACGTTCTGCCAAATTAACAGTAACAGTTCTATTAATACTTAAAATTTATATGACAGTCTTATCAGGAGGCCAGTTGGGTCTGATCCCTACTGTGTGTGATGTGCAGACACTAAAACTGATTTGGATTATTTTTATTCATGTTGAGCAGCCACTGTAATGTGCTGTGACCCCACTGTGCCTGCCAGGATGTGGGCCCCAGCTCCAAAAGGCTTAGGTGCATTTTTAGGACAATTTGCTTTTATAACTGTGAGAGTTTCAAGTTCATTCTTTGTAGTTGTTTGACATAGCATTGAAAGACGAGTTTGTATGTTGAATCTGGCAATTATGGGATCTGGTTCTTGAAACACCTTTCCAGGATGCTGCTGAGTAGTGGAAGAGGGCATTTCCCATGGCTGGGATAGAGTTGCAGAAGGAGAGATTATGTATGTATGTTTGTTTTGACATGGAAAACTTGAGCATCATGGAGTTTTACCTTTGTGTATGGGTACAAACCCAGATCGGTTTGAAAGTCCAGTGAAGCTGGTGAGATGTTTTGGTTTACCAAAGCCAGGTGAATTTTTCAAAGACTTGGATAACCACATAAAATGAAACTCCCTGAGTATTGTCTGACCTCTGTGAATGTTCTATCTCCCTCAGTTTAGGCATTTCAAGGCATGAGCTGTTTACCAGTGTATGAGCTGGGTCCTTCAGCACAACCAACAAATACATAAAGATGATAGTATTACTTCTACTGCTACCACTACCACTTTGCCATCAGGCATCTCTCAGGTCATTGTAATATCCTTAGCTTAAATTTTAGTACCTTCTCTTTCAACATACACAGGTTTGATCTGAGGTTCATCCTGCTATTAACTGATGAGGAAAGTTAGTCTCTGGCCAGTTGGGGTGGCTGAGCCTCCAACTCTACGTAGCTGGATAATTCTAGCAGAATATCTAAATTCTTCCTTCAGTATGATGAGGTGACTCCAGTAGCGGTGCCATTTTGGTAGAGAGCTTTACATAAATGAATTCAGCTCCTCCTTCCCAGGGAGGAACTGTGGGCAGACACCCCATGGCTATCCTGCCCAGCCTGGAGCCTGTAACACTCCAGCTGCCATCACAAAGGCATCCAGGTTTGCTCACAGCTACTACAGGAGCTGCACCTGGGGCTGTAAAACACTCTGGTCCTGATTTGGTGGCCTGGAGTAGTCTTTGGTTTTACCCACCATTGTGGGAAAGGAGCTTGGAGGTTTCTATGAAGTACACATTTCTCTGAGTTAACTCAGATGGGTTTGAAGTCAGGAATAAACAAGCTTTTAGCTTCAAGCTTTGTGCTTTTGACTCTCCTGATTGTCCCCACCCACTTTTCATATTTTGGTTTGCATCATTTGCCTCAGAGTGCATGAGACAGATCCCTTCAGATGAAAGTAAGCCAAATGATGTGCTCCAGGCAACCAAGCACCTAATGTGCTCCAGCAATTAACAGGAGTTCTGTCCTGGGGACCAGATTAGAGCTGTCTTGAAGTGAAACCACGAGGCATGCAGCGTAGCTGCTAGGTCCTTAGCACAAATGACTTTGCTGCTGTTGCAATCTGCAATAAGATAATCTGGTGCTCCTGTTGCACCAATTCACTTACAAATGCAGACGTAGCCTGAATCCATGTGTGTCTGTAAGGAGCACATACATGCATGCAAGCTCATTGCCTCTATGTGACAGCCTGTCCCCGAGAACGTCAATGATTCCCTTGGTACTTAGGAGCCTGGGGATTCCTCTTTGGTGAATAAATTGCATTAGGAAGATGTGTGTGAAATTTCTATCATCTAGGATTCTTAGTAAACTCCCCTGTGACAACTGCACTGAAGATAACTAGGTGAATATATCGGGAAAGTGTTTCTTGGAGCTATACATAATGACAGTTCGCTGCATTTATATCATTCCTTGCAGAGTTATTTTACTTGCATTACTTCCAGAATGCTTGCCACAGAACAAATTCAGGCAAAATAAATAGTATAAATAATATAATATCACACAGAGATTTTCCAAACATTATTTTTCTTAGCCAGCTAAAGAGATATTCTCAGGTCTGAAGACAACAGAAGAAATTTTATCCTCATTTAAGTATGCTTATCATTCTGACCCCAGGAAGCTAAAGGTCTGAACATTCAAAGGTTCTGCTAAGTCCTCAGCTATTCCAGTTCTTGTATGACTTTA
The DNA here is from genome assembly GCF_015220075.1 of Falco rusticolus. NCBI lineage: Eukaryota > Metazoa > Chordata > Aves > Falconiformes > Falconidae > Falco > Falco rusticolus. Next base: position 14,761,860 of record NC_051189.1, on the reverse strand, counting down.
TTTGTGCCCCCAAGTTATACTGTATAGACATAAACCCAAACTTCACAATCACATTAAACGGTTGGCCTAAATTCTGCTCTCTCAGGCTAGGTACTTTCAGGTAGGAAAGGAGCACTGAATTCCATATAGCTTGTGAAGAAATACCACGCTGTTCCTTTACTGTGGGCTCAAACATAATTCAGGAAGCCTTACTCACCTTTTTTTTTTTAAAGACAGAAATGTAACAGTGGTTAGGACTTTTTTGAGGCACTTCACAAGGTTTGTACCTCCTCAGCTACCAATCCTGTGGCTTTAATACATCATAGATGAATTCCAGTCTCTGGCACAGTTAGTAATAACTTTCAACTTTAAGGCTGTAATCCTGTAAAATAGAAATCATGAATATTTTTCATAGGTGTCAATTCTAACAGGTCTCTGTTTACTTACAGTAAGACATATTTGGGCTCCTATGCACGACTTTCCTTCCCTCCAACCTACCTGTCTACTTCACCGAATCAGAGATTTGGTCTACAATCTCCACCAACTCCAAACAGGAATGATCACCTACTAGAGGCCCCTCTGGAACATTTTTTCCATCAGTTCACTAACCCAATCTGCAGTGCACAGCCAGACATGGGGTAAGAAATTGGCCAAGTGTGAGGAGGTGTAGAAAGAAGCAAAAACATGATTTGTGTAATGCTAGAGCTGAGCCTAAAGCTGTGAGAAACATATAAATAACACAAAATATGCTCAGGTTTGAGGAAGCTTTGGTTGTTAAGTGTTCTGCCCAAAAGTGGCATTTCAGTGGGCTTAGAACTGTTCCAATAGTCAGAATAAATGTGTCATTTTTGAAGGTGAGAGGGAGAAAAAAAGAAAGAGATACATACTGATAGATTACTTGATTGAAAAGCCACCTGTCTCCTTTCTTTCAAAGGTTCATTTGGCAAGGGACTCATTGAAAATGCAGAAAATAAGGCTTTAGTTTCCTCATCTGCCTGAGGAGACCTGAGCCCACCTTAATTTCCTGGGAACAGCCCCTAATCACCAGACCATTCAGCATCTCCCAGTGTGGGAGGGAGAGAGAAGAAAGGTTGTTTTTTCAATACCTCTGATAGAGTATGTTCTACTTTGTCTACAACATTGAAATATTCATGAGAGTGATGTCCTGCCTCTCTGCTGCAGAGCCTAAACGCCATGATATAGAGTTGTTCTCTCTGGGTTAATGAATATTTCAATATTCTATATACACTGGAACAACATCAACAAGGGGGGAAAAAAACCAAACCAGAAAATATTTCCCAGCAGAATATTCCCCTGTGCAATAGCTATAACTTTCTTCTCTAGGTTCAGATCTCTGTGTGAAAAGTGGGAACCGAACCCCTATCTCCTGGCTGGAATCTGCAACCACTGAGTAAAGAGGTGGCAGTGCCTCAAGAATTTGTTAATTTGCATGCCTCCTGACTTCTAATTAGTGATAAAGTATCAGGGGAAGGTAGCAGGAATTTGCAGCTGTCTAATGTGAAGATCAAAAAGCACTGTTTAGGAATACGATGTTAGCAATTTTGTCTGTGTCCTGATGATATAAAATCAAATATAGTCCATTTACAATTTAAAAGATTTTTTGTTGGTGGTTTTTGTATGTGTGTGTGTTTTTTTTTTTTTTAATTTCTTTTTTTCTTTTTCCTTTTACTGGTAGATACAGAAATTCCATGTAAAAGTTGTCTGGTCCCTCAACATGGGCAGCAGACCTTTCAAATAGGGACTTTTTGAACACATGCTTTTCAGAGTATTGCTGCTGTTTTAGAAATGACTTTTTGGATTTACTTCAAACCTTAGCAGAAAAATATCTCTCCTGGCTATACACCACAGTACCTGAAATGTGAGGTTGTTAAGGGTTGTCCTGCCTCTAATTTTTGATCAAAATAGGGGTAAGAGGGTCACAATCTGGTTTATTAAGAGCAATGTCTTACAGCTTTAAATAGAACCCTCTTAGGTTTTTAGCATTTTACCTTTTTGGTTAAGATGAGTTGCTATTCATGCCAAAAAATGCCCTGCCAGCACTGAGGCTCCCATTTCATTGCTTTATTAGGTCTTGAGCTACATGATTAGCCTGAGGGATAAATTCACAAATAACAGCTGCTCAGCTGGGGTGTTTCCTTAACCATGCCTCTCACTTTCAGAGTCAAAGTCATACCAAGGTACAAGAAAATTATCTCTACCTTACAGAGCTCTACAGACTGAGTAAGGAAGCGAGTAAATGGGGGTTGTCTCTCCTGGAAGTCTTGTAGAGGTTAAGATAAGACAACTGTACTTCAGTGATGGAACTTCTCTCTGATGACACATTTAATCTAAACTATGCAGCAAACTGAGATCTAAACTGTCTGGAGCATTGGAAAAGCAAGCCCCAAAAATAGTTGTAACCAAGCTGCTGTGCAAGCGGTACCATGAAAGTGCTGAGAATGTTTTTAGTGCTAATTATTGTACATAATAAAACATATTTATTTTTCCGCTTAGGAAACCCTGTGGATGTGCTGCATTTGTCCATTCCTATTTCTCTGATACATTGTTTCATACATATTTAGTAATATTTTTTGTAAGGAAAATTATAACAAAATAATATAGAACCCGATTGTTAACTTATTTACTTCGATGAAAATAGCAGTAGTTTCATGGAGCTCAGTCGACCTAAACCTCAATTAAGGAATTCACTCTGGAGTTATTGGTTGCAATAGAAACCTACTCATTTATATTAATTGAAAAACTTGTTAGCTGAGGCTAAAGTGGTATGAAATTAAAGTAAATGAGAAAAGAATCAGTGCCATTTTTTAATTCTTTGCATACTTACTGGGTTTTCTGATACTGTTGTGTGAAATATTTCAATGAATACCTTACAGCCAACTAAATAGAATCTGATCGCAAAAAAATTGTCTATTTTCTAGCTGTAATGAGCCCAAAGCCTTTATTACTAAGATGCCTTTTCTCTGTCTGAAAGCTTTTGGATATGTTTGGGATGTATTTTGAGACAATAGGAATTATTGTGCTACTTGCAGAACGATTTTCTGTCACTTTAACAGCCTGAGTTTTTGAAGTCAGGCCCAGAGGATAAGAAAGGCTGCATTAAGAGGTGAAATACAAAATTGAAGGGAAGAAAAACATGACTTTTAATTCTTGGACTAGTGGACTCATGTGGATATGTACCATCCATGCACAGGAGTGTGTTCATACATAATTGGAGCTCAAGAGAAGGGAGAGGGAGCAGATGCAAGATAAATGGTTCCTATAAAAGCAACATGCCCAGTACTTTTTTGTAATTTTAAAGCATCTCTCTCCTCCAAAGAAATTATTATAGTTATTGTCCCTTCATTACTCTAGAGGTCTGTTTCCTGCAAGGATTCAGAATAAAATATGCCACCGCTAGTGACATAAATAGTGTTTTATTTCTGCTAGCCGTGCAGAACAGCACTTCAGGGAGAGGGAAGCAGGATTCTGCCCTTCCTTTTGCCTCATGGAGGGAATATCTCGTTTCCCATCAGGGCTTCACTCTGTATAGCTATAAAAGTGGTGGAATTAACAGAGTTGTATTTCAGACAATGATTTGAAGCTTTGCACGGGTCAAAGTCAGGCCGTACCCTCTGTCAGCTTGAAGGGAGATGGGTAGGAACCGGCATGTATCTGAAAGTCTGAGGTAAGCTTGTAGCGTCCATGAAAAGCAACTGCAGAAGTTTGCAGACCTGTAGGAAGGCTGTGTGCCCACCAGTCTGCCTGCTTTTTACCCATTATTCTAATTGGTGTGGTAAAGGATATAGCTTCTGCCTATGAAACTCTCAGTATCACTTGTCTTCATGTTAGACAAACAAGTTAAACTTTTCTTCCTCAAGATGTACTACAGTTCTATCAGCTGACTGTTATCTTTATTTTTTTCCTTCTATTTTCTGCTGTTCCTCACTGATAGTCAGGTGTGGGATTCTTTTTTTTTTTCCTTTTTTTTCTTTTGTTTCTTTTCCCTATGTCCCTGTCTCAGGAGCTAATACAGTGCTTGCCTATTTGTCTTCTGGTGCCCCATTACTTTGGTTGTCACAGCTTGATGCTCAGTGATATGTATGTGCCTGACCCTGTGTGTGCTACTCATTGCGCTAATTGCTCCTCCTCTGCATGAAAGGAGAGCTTTAGGTAATGAAGTGCTGTCTCAGAGATGCAAACATTAAGAAGAGCTGAGGTTACTCTATTTAAAAAATTTCATAGCTCTGAATTTGTGAATTGAAACAAAGGAGTCTGAAGTTGATGCTCTGGGCTCACCAGTGCTGGTGGGAATTTTGACATGGGTGTTAATAAGATGCAAGACTCCTTCTTTGAGAACTCAGGATAGTCTGCTGGATTTCACATATTTACCCAATGAGGCCTTGTTTAAAGATAGATCTGTTTCTCTAAATACCATTTGTTATAGCCAGGCATTAACAACACAGAGACGGAGAGCTGACACATAGCTTACAGCACACGCTGCCCTTCTGCCCTGCAGCACCTCCACGGGGGAGCTGGGGGTCTGTATGGGCATATGGCAAGAGATTGCCTTCTTCAGCGAGGCGGATTCACCTAATCCTTAAGTGAAATAACACCACACAGAGCAGGCTTCTTTAAGCTGCATATTTGTTTTTTACTTTACAGCTTACAATTATAGCAGAGCATATGGCAATGCAGATGAGCAGTCAAGGTCTGGACCCCTGGGATGAGTGTAACTGCAGTCCTACCTCAGTGAAACCCAATGACATAAGCCAGGGATGACTCTGGTCCCAAGAGCCATCTGCTTCCTTGCTGGGGGAAAGCTGTGATGGCTGTGCGGAGCTGGCTGATCAGAGCAGCAGAGCTCAATGCCCAGCTCAGACATGTAGCCAGCAGTGTGCTTGGCAATGCAGGGGTAGCACCGCTGCATCTGCTTCTTCGTGCCTATGGTAGTGCCCAGAAGTAGTTGAACCCGGGCTATGTATCAGTAGTTTTCTGCAGTATCCTGGGGCAAGGGAAGGAAGGAAAACAAGCTTGTCAGAATGGTCACAGTTCCTTGTGCTTCTACTAGGTGATTTTGCCCTGTTACTCAATGTGCTGCCATCCCATTCAGTCCAGGAGTAACGTGCAACAACAACAACAACAACGATGATGACAACAACAACAACAACAATAATAAACATAAATAATAATGTCAGATCTGTGCTGCTGGTTGGGGACATTTGCATAGAAAAATTGCATTTCAAAAGGATATTTGCTCCAGTGCTTACCTTTCAAAGATCTGCCTTTGGAATGGTATGTACCATGAATATCCTATCAGGTGAAAAAATCTGGTGCGGGTTGTCTGCCTGCCTTTGCTGCCTGTAAGAACCGCCTGTTAGCTCAGTTTCTAAGGGCAACTTCTAGGTCTGTTGTGGTTTTGATCACCCAGTGCTGTTTCATCTATTCACTCCTATTACAGACATCACTCTCCTACCAGTATTTAATTCCTGTGCAGCCTGTGGACCCTGTTCTTGTGCCACTTGCCCCAGCCATATGTCAAGGGTGACACTGGCTGTACCAACATGGTAGATCTGTTGTCTAGGGTAACTCCACACTCCTGGTCTGGGGGTCTGGTTTTCCCCTGTCACATGTAGGGGAGGAAGGAGGGATGCTCAGGTGTTTCTCTTGTGCTGTCTGTGGTCTTACCACTGCTTTACTCAGTGCAGGTGGCTGTGAGATGCACATCAGTGTGGCTGAGTGCAGTTATTTTGAGAAGGGCCATTGCAATGTGGAATTTATCCTGTGTTTATGTAAATGGCAGCAACGGCTCAATGTTGCTAAAGGACAGAGAGCGGAATTTTCAAAGGAGAAGGTTCCTACGACTAAAAAATCCTATAGAATAATGGGATTTGTTTGGGGGAAGTGTCTAATCCCTTTCATAATAAACAGATTTATGAATGACAGATGTGGATAAATAATGAATGCTTCCAATTCAAGATCAAGGACTGAGCGAGCACAAGAAAATGCGGTCACAGCTCTGGCTGAATTTAACAATCACTTAAGATCTCAGAGTTCAGCCATGAAGAAGACCTGTTCGATCATTTGGTTCTGCCTGTGCTCTTTACTTCACTAGTATTAAATACTTATAATTCTGCAGACACAACTAAAAGCTGAGGTGGGCTGAGAACAAAGAAATGCAAATAGCTAATAAGATTTCATGCTCTATCCAAAGTGTTCTTTAAAGCTGTTTCACTATGAACACTCAAGCACAAACGGTAAGTGTTAATTAAATTGAATTGAGTGTGAATGCACCCATCAGGCTTGTCAGCAGTAGTAAGGCCAAAGAGACAACAGTGAGGAATATTATATCCAAAGAAAAAATTAGTTCAAGAGGCACTCAGGGCTGGATAAATTCTCCAAGCATGTAATGTGCTTGGGATTTGAGCACATATGGTAAAGTCTTAAAACAGAAATTAGAAAAAGGACTACATTTTCTTATTAGGTCATCTACTCAATCTGCTTGTCAATGTAGGATCCTTCTCTGAGGTATTCCCTTCAGGGTTAACTTTCTAGTGTTTTATTAATTCTAATGTGGGGATTTTGTCTGCAGTGACACAGTGAATAATTAACTCCAGGAACTCCTTGCTGAAGGTTAGCCTTGGAGCAAATTGCTTAGTAGTTTTTTAAAAAGGCCTTGATGCATTTGTTAATAGCATCTGCACCTGCGCTATTGGCAAATGAAAGAGAGACTATCAATCTGGCAGTATCTGGTCTCAAGACAATTTCCTTAATGGTATGCTATAGCTGGGTTACAAGACATTTGTATCAGCATCTAAAGCATCTCTCTGTTCACTTAGAGACAGGAAATCAGGTTTTCTGACCGAGCTAATGTATGAGGTTTTCTAGGGTATCCATCAACAATGTAGCTAAACTGCCCATGTCAGTGCAGCAATAAATATGAATGCAATCATGTTAAAGGGTGCACAGGGTGATTAAACTGGCTGCACGCTCAGCACAAAAGATGTCCTCAGACCAATCTCGCAGTAGATGGGCCACATCTGCCATATGCTACGGCAGAGAACTATAGAGAGGAACTCTGGCTGCAGGTAATCTCCTCCTGGGTGTACGTCTGAGCACCTTGCTATAGCTAAAGAAAGGTGAAGGGGTGTGTTCACACCCATAATTTAAATGATGTTGGGGAACATTTCTAGGAACTGGAACTTGATCATTTATGCTGGGAAAATACCAGCCCAGCTGCTGGCACTGTTATGGCTTGGCTCAAGCTGGCTGCCTTTTAAACCTCACCTGAATGTGGTCTGGGGGACAGCATGGGACCGGGATCCTTTTCCACAGGTGGTTTGAATGTGGTCACAATACTCCACAGGGCAGACACAGGTTGTTTTCCAAAAATCTGAGAAATGACCCTGGGCATGTGTGACATGCTGATACAGGTGTGCTTTTGGGTGCCCCATCCCCAGTCCTGCAAGGAAGGGCATTTGGGCTTGGATCCAGCCCTTGCACTGCTCACAGAAGGCTTGGAGCATCCAGAGGTAGAGCATACAAGAAGCGAAGCTTATGAGAGTTCATATGAGGATTTTGGATGTGCTTGCTGTCAGGATGATGTTGCTACTCTTGCAGTCAAGGTCCCATGTGGTCAGCTCCTGCCTCATTGTCTTTTCGCAGGGCTTTTCACACTTTCTTGCCACCACAGCAATTTGCATCACCCTTTGTAGTCTCCAGGCTTGTACTCATGCAGCTCTCTGTGCCAAAAAAAACCCCATCACTGTTCTTCCTTTGCTCTTTCCCATGGCCATCCCTGAAATGTACCCTTTCCAAAAGACCTATGCAACTCAGTTCCCATATAGAGGAGTGTAACTTAATATATTGTCAGTCATGTAAAACCAATTTATTATAAAATATATGGACTGCGTATTTATTTATGGATATGAATATATGTGTATATCTACCTCCACTTTTTTATTTTTATGCATATATATCTCCGCATACATAGATGGGGAGGTAATTGCAAGCCAAAAGGGCAAAACTAACAAAATATTTGAGGTGTTTCCATGGCTTTCCTCTCCCATAACATCACGTTCCTCACAAATCTTGTGTTATTATGCCAACAATGCTTTTCTGACAAAAACAGGAGAAACAGGCAGGAAGAAAGACAAATTGGTGGAGGAACAGAGAGCAGAGCCAGTTTGCCCGAAGCCTGTTCACCAGAGCATTGCAAGTGGCGTGTGCTTGACCCACGTACTCCTGGGTGTTGTAACAAAATGAGCAATAAGAATAAATAGGAGCCACGGATCCAGCAGATTGTCTTTTGCAGTTCATTTCAGGGGATTACATCTGAGGTTTCTATTTAATAAAAACCCCTCAGACCTAATGTCATGTAGACTGTTGTGTAGGACTAGGAAAAATAGTTACCACTGGAGTGATTTAGGGTTAGTAACCCAGACCACCTACATGTTATTGGGCTGAAAATTGTCCAAGTTCAAAATGCTTCTCTAAGAGTAGCCTGCATGCCATATGTCTGCAAATGTTGCCTTCTACAGTACATACAAGGAAATCCAACAGCCTTGGAAAGCTCATATTTCATTTGATGCTGCTGCTGTGTTTATAAGAAACAGAAGAAAAATAATGATCTGATGGCAGAATATGATTTATAGGTTTGTGCGTAGGAGTAGGATGAAAACCCTGCTTCCTGGCAGACAGCCTCTTGTCCTGCATCCTTCCAGCTGATTTCAACTCGGTGACAAACATCTAGGAGGAGTGGAGTTAGTGCTGACTGAGGTTTCCATTTAGGAAGGGCTGGGTAGTGGCCAGATACCTAAAAATTATTTTTGATTGAATAATCTAGGAGCAGACAGAAGCATTTCCGTTAGTCTTCTGCATTGCATTTTACTTTTAACTACATTTTGATTTTGGTTTCGCATGTAATTGCTGAGTATCTGCAGAACTGACAGAAATGCAAAGTCAAACCAGCATCCTGGATTAGACATTTCACATCTGAAACTTTCACCAAACTTCAAAAAGAAGCAAACGCAGGGAATCTGAGTGGCAAACAGTGACAACACAAGTCCTTAGAACTCACTGAGAGGTCTTGAACCTCTATCCAGGACTGAGGCCAGTTTACACCAGCTTTGATGTAAGAACATGAAACTGCATAGAAGATAGGCTAAGCATTTTCACCATGAATGATCAGAGTCAGAGGGGCTTTATTTTCAGTTTTCCAATGGAAAAAAGTGTGAGGGACAGCACTTTAACTCAACCCTCAAGTCTTGCTGACAGCAGGATGATGCTAGTTAAATGGTTTCAGTCCGGACAAGTCACTTGCAAGCCCAGTTTTTTTGGCTTTGGATAAGATGTAAGATCTAGCATCTTTGAAGTCCAGAATTTTCAAATATATAAGGCACCCAGAACCCAGCTGCCTTCAAATGACTTTAGTGGGAGTTAGATACTTGCCTGTTTTGGAAGATCTGGCTGAAGTGATACACAAAAATGGGACTTCAGTTCTGAAAGATCTTCAAAATCTTTAAATCTATTTCTTTTTCAAATTGTGCAGCATTTAAATGTGGTTTGGCAAAACTTTGTCATAAAATGAAACCCAAGGATAACTTTGAATTTTATTTTTTTCATACTTTCCAGCATCAATCGTAACTTTGGTAATTGGATATGACCTGGCTCCATTCCTAATTCTGACACAGAGCAGAGGGTGCTTGATACAAAACCATGAACTATTTTTAGAGAATAAAAGAGAAATTAGCTACACAAATGGCTGCTGTGCAGCAGAGTGCACTGAAGGGTCTTTTACAAAAATACGCTAAGTCTGGAGGACAGGGACATGTTTTCATGACTTGTAATTCCAGTTACTGCAAGGAGAGCATTTCCTTCCCATTTCTTATTCAGGCCCTAAATCAATGACTCTCACATGACCACGCATACAAACAGCCACCAGCAGATGAACAAGATGATTCCTGAGCACCAGCTGAACTGACCCATCTCAGTGCACAATGGCATAGTCGCTACTTCCTTGAAGTCCAACAATGAAGAGTTCCTTTCTGCAACCATTTCCCCAGACTGGCTCAGGGACATATGAAGCCCTTCACAGCACTGTGAAAACAGAAAAGAAATGAACTATTCAACCAACCCAGACATCATTTATCTTTAATATCAATGCTCCTGGTGCCTCGAGCCCAATTGCAGCTGGGTATAAGATGCAAAGTACAAGGCTCTGCCCTATGCTCATACAATGCAACTAATAAACACTTCAAGATCAGCAATGACTAGAAATCTCCATTCTCAACTAAATCAGATCCTGCCTCATAGATTATATCGTCCGTGACTGTTCAATGACCTCTGGTAGCTGATCTCTGGTAAACCTCTATCTAAATCATAGATGCTGTCATGTTTAGTGGTATAAGCCACAAGACCAAAGATGTAAAAGGCCCGAGGAAAGAATTGCTATATTTCTGCACTGTGGTGTTTTCTGTACATCAAAGCGAGGGTGTATCAGCATGGACAGCATGCGTCACCCTTAGGCTCATTAAGAAGCAGTTTATGCTAGAGCAAAACCCTTGTGCAGGGCTGACTGATACAGAGTATCAGGAGGCATTTCCACAAATGTTGTAAAACTTGTTCCCACCCATCCCAAATCCTCCTACACAGAAACCCTCAAACGTGCAAGCAAGCAAAACAAGGACAAAATAAAACTATCAAATGAATGTTTAACATTCAATCTATTTTTTATACAGTTGGAAATCAAACTACTGCCACAACATTGCAACAAACTTTCTATGAATACCTTTTCCATGTATTTTCTACTTTATTTCCAAATGAACAGTGTGCCCTTTAATTAACAAGGGTGGGAAAGACCATTCCGAGGTCAGAGCAGAGATAAAAAATGCACAGCTCTAAACTCTGTGATGAGACACAAGTCATCCATCTGCCAAAAGCCTACATGTGGCATTAGCCAAGTTGCTTCACAACTCCCCTATGTCTATGGTACATTTATCTCCTGCAGTGTTTATACATATACTTAGGGCATCAGAGGGGTAATGAATTACAAGCACAACCTTGTATTTAAATAGTCACAGAAAGACTAATGGCTGGTATCTGAGCCACTGGTCTGAAGTTAGACTGGTCCAGCTCTTTAGCATTTAATAGAGAACTTTAGAAAACATGGAAAACAATTTTTAAAAAAGCAATTTTTGTGTAGATGAACTATAATTGATACCTACTGGCCTTAGGCTTGCTGTACTTTTAGGGGAGGCTCTTCAACAATTATGAAAGGTAAAACATAGGGTAAAAACACAGTTCAAGAAACATTGTCAACAGTAAAATGATATCTGATAATATGACTCACTAGTTCAACTGGCAGGTACTTACAACCAACTCAAATAAAAGACCAAGAATGATTTGAAAATGAAAAAAAATAATAAAAAGAAAGAAAGAAAGAAAATTCTCAAGAAATTTTCTTGTTGCTGTCAGAAGGTGTCTCATCTTTCTGGTTTAGTGCAAGACCGTTCTGCCCCTGGAAGACTCCAAGCATCACCCACTGGCTTCGCTGAAGTGAAGGTCATGCCTGCCTTTCCATTATAAATCCCTCTGCCTCCCTCCCTTCTCTCTCTCGCAGCCTCTTTTTCTTCCCAGAGTTTTATAACTCAGCTGTAAGGAATTGTTTCTGGCTGAAACTTGGCAGCAAAAGTCTTATTTCAGGCCAGTAATGATCCCCCTCCCCTCCTGATTTTCAAAACCCTTTTCTTTTGGTCTGATTTAAGGCACAGAAGAACAGAGCAGAGGGGGAGGGCAGCGCGGTGGATTCAGTACAGGAGCTGGCTGGCTCTGCCTGCTTTCATAATGCTTCAGCGGCTCTTTATTTTTCCAGCTGAAATAAGGGTGATTTCTGCATAATGTGGCAGGGATATTTTTGTGTATGTGTTTGTGTTTAAGCAGAAAATGGCTGAGTCATTTGTGCTCGAAAGCAATTTTGCTGTGTGAGCCGCTTGCTTTCTTTCGGGTTCTTCGTTTTTCTTTGTGTTAATTTTTAAAAGAAAGGTCCAAAATAATGTGTTCCCCTTTGGGTCAGCAAAAATTGCCTTCACAAATGCTTGTGTGTGCATCCAGAGTATTCCTGTGGTGTCGGAGCTGAACAGAAAAACTGAAATGACAGTACAGATACTATTGCAACAATGGCGACATAGTGAAGACCTGGGAGTAATTTAGATGGTTTTCCTTGGATTATGAGAGGGGTTAAAACCCCAGACTAAAGTCACGTCTCATTGTGTGAAAAGGCAATGAGGATATGTATTGATTTAAAAACTAAAGTAAAGAAAAAAAAAAAGAAAAAAAAGCAAGAGGCAAAATATGAGGAAAGGAGATGCAGGGGCTTAGGTTTATGACCCCCATAAGGTCACCCAGTGGCTGTTGGCACATTTGAACCCTGCAGCAGCAGCAAGGGGAGCACTGTAACTTAGCTGGGGGGCCACTACTGCTACGTATTTTGTGCTCATGTTCTATCCATGCCTGCAGTATTAAGGGAAAGTGGCCACTGCTGGGTGGTGCTCACAGAAGGAGAGGTAATGCTGATGGCTGTGCAGCCTCTTCTCAAACACCCGTATGTGTGTGGATGAGGGTCCTGCACTGATTTCCAAGCCCCAGCAACTATTTCATCTGCTCTGGGCAGTTTGTGACCCCAATACCGAAGGTGCACCATCCAGACTTCAAGTGACCCGAAAATACTGCTTCTCTCTGGTGCTTCTATGAGGGTTTACTAGAAGGACCTAATTGTCCAAAGCCTGCTAGAACATGGAGCAGGGTGCTTGAGGTGGGCCAGCCTCGTGACTCAGCTTGCCCCGTAGCGTAGCACCTGCTGGCTTCAAGTGTGCACGTTCCTCTCTAGACCTGGGGGTATTAAGCCACATCTCCAATGAAAAACATCAGTTAGCAACTGGCTATGAAAATACAGGAATCGGTAATTTCCCTACATAGTGTCAGAGGGCGGGGGAAGAGCCCTGCCTTGCTGGGTCTGAGGCTTTGCTTTCCTCAGCTGTGGGAGCATCTTTGCAGCTGCTTGCACAGCTCTGTCCTGTTGTCTCTGCAACTGCCCCCTGCCATATGAGCAGGACTGCTGGGGACACCAGCACTTGCATCCAGCACCGCACCCAATCCCTGCACTGAAAATGATCCTTAGGCCCTGAAAAAATAGTATGTGGTCATCTAATTAAAGATTATACACAGTGCGGCCAATTATGGTTGCCCTGGCAACTTTAGCTCTGCTATTTCCAAACTTCAGGCTTTGAGAAGCCTTTTGTTTCTGTTCAGCCTCTTGGGTTTGTTTTTTTTTTTGCGTTTTTGTGTTTTTTGTTTTTGTTTTTGTTTGCATTTATGTATTGCCCTCTCCCTCTGCTCACACCACCCTCCTCCTCCTAAACATCCCTGTGGCTTCTTCAACCTCTTCTCCTCTCCTTTTAACTCCCACCTATCCACATCCCACACCTTCGTCTCCCTGACACTTGGGCATGGAAAGGGTTCTTGTTTCCAGTATTTGGAACCAAAAATATTTGGGGTGGAACCAGAGAGAATAGCTTGGTCAACCCCTGCATCTGCTGCCCAGAGCACAGCCTGTGTGGAAGGAACCGCTGCTGAATTCAGCTGACTCAGCAAGTCTGAGAGGAATGTGTGCAAAAGGAGATATTTGAGATGTTTTCATGGACAGTAACAGGAAGCATATTCTTGCTATTTTAGTGACCTGTGAGTCAAAGTCCCTGCTTCTTGCTGTGAGAGATACTGCATACCCCTCAAACGACCACCATAACTTGTGGTTTGAAATGCCCAACTAGAAAGACTTTCTAAAGGCACCTCTATATGAAGCCCTGTATGCAAATTTCCCCATGTGTTTCTTAATGACCAACTGAAAGAAGCTGTTAAATTTTTTTTTTTTTTTTTTTTTTTTTTTGCATACCACCATGATCTCCTGCAGGCACAAGGGATGAATACAGCAGATATTTTAATCCATATGACACACTCTGAAAAATTATATATGTATGTTGGGTACAGGATTATCTACACTCCCCTGTGTATAGGCTCAGGTAACCACTTCTTAGAGCTGTCTCTTAGTTGCAGAATCACTCAACCATTGCAGTAAAGATGTCTGCAGTCTTCTAAGAGACAGCTGTTGAAGACACGAGGATTCAGCCTAGATTCATCCAACCGGTGTTTTGGCATGTAATTACTATGCCTAGATTAGGGTCATGGTCATCAGAAGGCTTGCTTTATGGACCAGAGAAACATCTCCAGAAAGTGATTAAATTTACATCCAGGAGAGACCTCTGCTTCCCTTTTCAATGATCACATAGCTGTGGCTCCTTAGGTGCATTTGCTAAACGTTTATGGAGTCTACCTGCCCAGCTCATGCAGTTGAACACCGAAGAGGATGGCAGCCTGGATGGAAGCTGTAAGCACAGCCTGACATTCGGTTTCAAAGCATGTAGGGAGCTGTCCCTGTGGACTGAGGTTTTGCATAGCTCAGGGATGCTGTTGCGTTCATTTTGTGTCTCACTCAGAACTGTTAGGCTCCTTGCTGGCAAGCCTCCCCATCTTGGAAAGCTGGACTGCCAGCCTCAGGCACTCAGAAATCATGAGTCAGGTATCAGAACAATTATGTGACAAGTTTTAAAGCAAGGAGGTTTAAAAAAAAAAGAAGAGAAAGAGATAGCAGAGAAAGAGAGAGAGATATGGATTCTTCTGTGTTTCCTTCTGGTTTCTGGGCTTGTAGGTTTGACTAAGTTCCATGTTTTCCAAGCCTTGTCCTGCAACAGTGAGGTCTGGAAACCTAATTTTCTTCAAAGAGAAAGCTGATATTCTTATGTAATGCATGTTTCCAGGAGCAGGGTCTTTAAGAAAAAAAAAAAAAAAAAAGAAAGAAGAAATAATGTGAGCTGCAATAAAAAACATTGAGGTTGGCAGTATTGCAGAAGAGACAGTAGGCTGTGGCTCTGTGAAAGCAGCAATGATGAGCACAGAGTGTCAGTCTGAACTTGAACTCTTGTGCTTATACTGAGCTGAGCTGGGTCCATAAGAATGTTGAATTTCCTAGTTTCTAATCTATCTTAAACCCTGAATTCTTCTTCACAACCCATCCAGAATCTCAACACTGTTTTTTGTTATTGAAAGAAGATAAAATTGTCACTAAACCAGTGCTGCCCTATGTGGAGAACTCAAAACTATTTCCTCTTCCTAATTAATTGGCATTGGCATCATATTTATTGGATGTGTTTTTAATATTCCTTCCCCCTTCCTTTTTCCAATAGGAGTGGCCAAATCAGCCATCCTCACTTAGCTCCTGTGTCATTTGTGGGTGGAAATTTACAGCTTCTGAAGCTGAGCAGAGATGAGACAGCGAGAGAAGCAGTCGGGATGTAGCTGGGAGATCATGTCTTGGTAGTAATTGCTCTGAGCCCTGGTGTAGAACTAGAGATGTCCCCAAATGTGATCCACGTGCCTTGATCCCTAGTCGGCTGCAAGAGAAATTTCCTGGGGGAGGGAGAATAAAAAGAAGAAAAGGTAGTAGTTTAATGGGATTTAATCTTTCTGTCAGCCATGCTCAGTGCAGTGCTCAGTCTGATGGGAGAGGCAGTATGCTGCACAGCCCCCACGAAGTTTGCAGCTGCATCCACCCCTACAGCACAGTATATCTCTACAAACATCTTTTCTCTGGCCTCTCTCAGACAGTAGCTGGTAAAAAGCACTTCAAACCTGCTCCAACTGGCAGTAAAATCCTCCTTTTAAAATATTGGATGGGGCAGCCGATTTGTATGTTTTGAACAATACTGCACGAGCAATTGTAGATTTTTTGAGAAAAATTACATTGTGAAAAAGCCCCAGAGAGAATCTCTTCGTGACCATTAGGATTTAATTGTGGAAGGCAGAAGAGGGAAAAAGCAAAGGATAGCAAGTAATGGATCGTTATGACTCATGTTGCCTCAGAGGTTTTTTTTTCAGCTGGTGCTGTGTGTATGGTTATTAAGTTATTTTATTATTAAATTTGGACTGCCTTCTTATGGTAAATTTGGGCTTTACAATTACCAGCCTGTTACCCATGAGATGTGTGAAAAATTGTAAAATATTGATAAAAGGATCCACTAAGGAGTGTAGATGGGTTAAGCTAACATAGTAGTTATTTTCACACGTTAAACCTAAAGATAGAGAAGAACTTGGGGATTTACTTAAAAAAAATTTAAAAAATCTCATTATCTAAAAGGCAAAATATCCTGTCTGAAGGAAAGTAAACATTAAAAAGGAACAGATTTGGGGCTTCTACATAAAAAAAATCCCACCCTCAAACAAAAAAAACCCAAGAGACCAAACCAAACCACCCAAACCCAAAAAGTCACAAAACCCAAGAAAAAAAAAGAGAAGAAAATTAGGAATACTAAAGTGTGGGAGTCCTATTTCAGTCCAGATCTATATGAAATACTTTGTAATCTTTTCGGTTTACCCCCTTCTGCCTCATTTCTTATTTTAAAGCGAATTTTTTTCTCCCTTGATGAATCTTATTTTGTGTCCTTGATTATTTTTGCCCAGCTTGTATTTCCCATTCTTTGGCCTCCCCTTGGAAGCTTAGACTGTAAATTTTTTTGAGGAGAGGGACTGTCTCCCATTATGTGCTATACAGACTTGAGCACCACAGATCTCCAAAGGGTCTAATTCCCAGGGAAAGTTCCTGCCAAACTCTTTGCTGGTGGCCCAATTCTGATTTCAGTTTTCAGCTCAGGACTTCATTCCTTGTTTCAAATCCAACTTTGGGAACTATCCTCAGAGGCTTCCCAGAAGTTTTGCAGCCCCAATGATGAGAGGCAGAGGTCAGGCTACAGGCAAATGGGGGTAAGAGAAGGCAAAAAACTGAAACAGAGCTGTGGGAGAGGCTGCAAAAGCTGTACAAAGGGGATGGGAGGAGTGAAAAATTGTAGATTTTCCTCCTGGGACAGGATGTTCCTCTCCATCTTGCTTAGTAGATGCTATCACCTTAGCACCTCCCAGATCCTTCTTGGATGCAGCAAGTAATAACAGTAATAGCAGTAGCAGCAGCAGCAGTAGCAGCAGCAGCAACAGCAGTAATTAATAACAACAACAACAATTTATCTTCTTTTCTCCAGAGGCAATACATCATCAGGTGAGCCCAAGCAGACTTTCACTGTGGTGCGTGCTGAGGATCTTCTATATAGTGCCCTCATAATAAGTTGTTGTGGCCTGTCTTATCTGTCACTCCATCGAGTGAAGGCTGCATCAGTGCTAATATCAAGGTTAAAAGTAAAGAAGGGAGCCATAACTCAATTATCATTCCAGGCACGTGGTGTAATTGTGCTGCTGGCTGCTGGCCATGCAGCTCTTGTGGTAGCAAACAGTACTTTCCCTCAGCTGTCCCAGCCGTCCTGTTTTCATATGGGCTGGGAAGGTCAGCAAAATCAATTAGCAATATGGGATGTTAACAAAAGCCAAGTCCAAATACAACTTCAGAAACACTTTTCTGAAAGATTAAAGTATTTTAAAAAAACAAATGGACATCTGTATAATTTTTCAGAGCTGCTTGTGTTTGCTGCTCCTACTAGAAAAAGCCAATGTTCTCACTCTGTACAAAAACCCTGTCTCTTAGCTGCCGTACGATCATACATCAGGCAGGGATGGCTGAACTTGGTGTTGTCCATACAAAATCCACAAAAATTAGCTCATCGCCAGCTGAGATGGTGTTTCAGGAGCAGACTCGCCAAGTCAGCTGAAGACAGAGACAACAACAAGGTGTGATTGCAGGTATCAGCCACCATATACACCACGATGTACAGGTCTGACAGAAGTGCCAGACCCCAGGGTGAGGGACCGGGCTGACAGAGCTCAGGTTTTATAATTAGATGAAAGAATAAACCTTAGATTTCTGAGGTTTATTGCCAATGTAGTGCTACCTTGGGCAAGTCACCTGTGGTCTCTAATACCAATACCTGGCAGGGGCATTGTAAAATTTAATGAAGTGCTTCACTATCCTACTGTTAGAGATGCCGAAGACTGTAAAGTATCATCAAATTCATTGTAATCTGGCACATCCATCTTCAAGTAGTTTTATCTAAATTGCACCTCTGCTTTCTAAGGTAAGTATTTTATTTCTCTCATGTAGGAATGTACAAAGTAAAATATAATCTTGCTGCCCACAAGCCTTATTTAAAGTCATATATATGGTATTTGTTACATATTCATACTCTTTTCCTCACTGTTTCCTTTTCTTATTGTAAGGGAAATGATGTAGAACTGCAAAAGCTACTTAATTTGTCCCCTGGGCTCATCTCTGAATTTTCCTACCTAGCTGTATCATTCAATTAGAATTTTGCTCCTTAATAGGTGTTTTATATTTTAATGTGATGAGCACTAACAAAACCACACTGGGTGAAATGACAGGTTCTGATGACTCTCTGAGAAAACAGCACTACATTTCCTAGGCTGGGACCATGGTAGGTAAACAAACCACATCTGCTCCAATGGCATCTGCGCCACTTGCAGATCAAGTTGTGTAAAGACGACAAGAAAAGTTGCCGTCCAGCTGATGCACTTCTTTTTCCTGATCCCCTGCAAAAACAATAGCAAAAAATAGCTTCAACTGTTTCTGTAGTTTATTGAACTAGGTGGGAGTATGATCTCTAGTGAAATGAGAATGGAGCGACTGAGTAGGTCAATAACAGTCCCGTGAGGACCCAATCACAATCTTTTAGACTCCATCATGTTGAGCAATGGTTGAACATGCCCATGTAAGAGGAAGCCTTGTACTCAAATGTGGGGTCACCAACGAGACTAAAATGGCTTAGAAGAAACTTGCCTAGGGGAAAGTTTTATAAGAATAACATTAACGGTTACCATTAGGTGGAGATTACTGTGTCTCCTTGGAAAGCTTATTTTTCAGAAGGACCTTTCCTCTCATGACTTTATTAGAGAAGTATGCAAGAAAAAAAAAAAGGGGTGGTGGTGGAGAAAAGTGTTTCACATGTCTTTGAACCACTTGATTACCATTATTCAAACAGATCACTGTTTCAAGAGACTCAAAAAGTGCAAAGGCTCTTTCTATCTCAAAGGCTGCAAAATGAAGAACATCATTAGGAATACAGCTCATTTATGTAATGTAGGGCCAATCCTGATAATTTGTTACAAATGACATTATCCTGGCTGTGGAATAAGCAAAACCTGTATATGACAGCTAATTATCTTAATACCATTTGAAGTTAAACTTTTTTTAGTTACCAGTTGCACACATACAAGGAGAGAGCATCACAGCAAGGAAAAAAATGCAACAAAAACTCTTCTGGAGAAAAAAACCCGTGAATTACCATCCCATTTTCACCCAGTAGAGTACAGATTGTCAGTCATCTTTGGCATTTCTGGTGCAATTTGGTTTTGGTCGGTCCAGTAAAACAATCATTCCTTTAACTATACTAACGAGCAATTTACAGATTATCTGTTTCCTAAAAGCATTGAATGCTGAGTATCCCGTTCCATTTCCTGTCAGATATTCACATGCAATTAGATACAGGCAGTGGGAATGTAATGTGAAATGGGTATTTTGTTCTGAAACATGGCACTGTGCCTGTGCTCTTCCCCATCTCCCTGAGAAAAGTTCAAGTGCCAAAAAGAAAGGCATGTTTAATGCCAAAGGTGATTCAAGTTCAGGCCAAAAATAATTCCAGACAACTCAATTCTGAATTATTTTCCTTCTAAACATTTTTTTGGGGGAAATGGAAATACTGCTGGGTGTTTGAGGCTCAGATGCTAACAGCAAAACCTCTTGCAAGCTATTCAAATGTCAGCCGCTATTGTGTACAAAGTCCTCCATATCACTGTGGAATTTGGAAGAGAAAGCCAACAGACCAGCCAGATTTACAGTGTACTTGCAGAATTTTCCAGAAACTCTAGTGTCCTTTAAAAAAACAAAAATTGCCTGAGAATGTTCTCTTCCTATAACATGTTTGCCTGGCTTCCAGAAAACAGGTTGCCCACATAAAATGTATTTATTGATACTTGACTTTGTAAAATCGCACTTCAAGAAGACAGCCTCGGTAGCTTAAACTTGAAGTTAAGAAATTATGGGTTAAATACTTTGTGTGAAATAAAATACATGGAAAAATCCACATTTGTATATTTGAAGAATCTTGCTGTTCTTGTATACTATTGCAGAACACCCTTAGAGCTTTTCTCTTTTTTCTTGCTATGTAGCATCCAAACCTAGTTATTTCAAATGGCTTCTGAGGCAAAGCAGGGGGATTTGTTGCTCACGGTGATGATATTTTGAACCACATGTCCAATGCAGATGAAACATGAAGCCATGGACTGTTTTCCCAGCCTCTTCAATGTCATATTTTGGATAAGTCCTTCCATCTGAATAGACTTTAAAAGACAGAATGGCTTTGGAGACAGGGATGTGATATGTGATATAAGCTAACCATGGCCCATAAGGGGCCCTCAAAATTGGATTTGGGGTTTTGAATTAGATTGGATAGTACTCTGTCTGAGTCACGAAAAGGACTGACATACCAGTGGTTTTGCTCTCAGCTGCTAAAGAAGAGTCCTGATGAAGATGATATATTTGACGTTTTCTGACCAATTTATCTGAGCTCTGTGCAATGTAATATTTGAGCACAAAAGTAGCAGAGGGAGAAGGAAAAATAACAGACTTTTTGATCAGGTTATTCTCCAACAGGGAAAGGTGAAGCCTTCTGTCCACCTGAAAAGTCTGCTACTTATTTTGTCTGAAGTGCAAGAATTGCCAGAATACAAAGATTTTGCACCTTCTTGATTGTAGTCAAGTATGGAAATGAAAAGATGCAGAATCATAATGGAGAAATCACTCCTTCCAAGGACTTTGAAGGCAAATGTCCCTGCAGGCTTCTTGGGAAAAAGCAAACCAAAGGGTCAGAATTTCAAAACCAAAATACTAAATGAACATAAACTAGGCCTGACCGGAAGGTACAGAGGCAGCATGCAAAGAATGTTTGTGGATAACTACAGCTAACAGAGGCAGAAAAGCTGGCAGGGTGACAGTCTGTGCAATGCTGCTGGAAAAAAGCATCTAGTCCTGAAAGCAGCACCAGATGCTATACAGTTGTGGAGGCTGAGAGGACAGTGGGGATTTCCATCTTTGCTGACACCCCAGAGCCTCAGGATTAGGACCAAGAATCTTGCAGGAGGTGGCTGCAAGGACAGTCATTTCCTAGAGGGGTCTACCTCTGAGATGAATCCCGTAGGGGTGTAGTTGTGCGATGGGCGCAGAGACATGCGCTCACTGACGCTATTCTGAGCTGGCAGCACCTGAGCTGCCTGCAGGAAGAAGCTGTGGTGCTCTATTTCATGCTATGCTGAGCCTGAGTAAGACAGAGTATTGAGAGCTTGGGCTCCCAACAACCCCAGTGAAACTAGCCAATTTGTGCACTGGAATTGGCTTGTCTCTGGCTGGCTAATGTGCATCTTTCTAATTCTCTGAGACATAATGTCAAAGATTCTCAGCAGGGAGACCTGTGAGAAAGCTTTATAAATAGTAATGGATGAAAGAAAGATAGGAATCTATTCACAAAAATGGAATAGCAAGCATGAAACAAAAATTCATTAAACATGTATGACCAGAATAATAAAACTAGCTTTGTTTTGGCATTGGCAGCCTGCAGAAAAAAAAAAAAAAAACCCACAACAAAACAGGAGGGAGAGAATCATATTACAAAGATGAAAAGGAAGGCAGGCAGAAAAACGGATTAAAGAGATAGCTATACACTTTAGTTTTAAGGATTATCCCTGAAAACCATATAAATCTAAGAACATTAAAAATCGGGAATGCCACAAGGGGTATTTGGATGATGCAGAATTAATTAAGGAGAGAGAAAGTCAAAGACAGAAACTGCATTTCACAGGAAACAGGGAGGAGTGTGAAATCTGCTGACTTTGGTGAAATCAGCATCTATATCTCCTTGCCAAGAGGACAGAGAGATGTGAGCAGCTATTTGGAGACTCTACATAGGCTAAATTGCACTGTTCCTGTCAAACTATTCTTGCACAGTCCTGAGAAACGTTTCCCAGTCTTTCGAGAGCTGAGGCTCCGTCAGGAAGATGTAGCCACCCACATCCCCACCTTGTAGCTCTGCCAGGTGTTGTGCCAGATGTTTTCTGGTTGGCATCTGCCCTAACCACCCTTTCCTTCCTGCTGCAAGGAGGGCTGGTAAACTGGTGAAAGTGCTTCCAGACTGTAACACTTGCTCTTGCTCACATTTTTATGACAAGTAAAAAACCTAATTTGGTTGTTTTGGGTTGTTTTTTTTTTGGTTGGTTGTTTTTTTTAAAAGAAATAACAAAATAGCCATTGTTATTTCCTAGATGGCAAGGTCTTTAAATTCCTCTAGCCTGATGTGGGGCACACTACAGGCCACAAAACATCACCATTTCTGCACTAAGCACATCACATATCTCAGTGCTAACTGGCATTTCCCATTAGCTCCGCTCCCAGGCTTTCTGGTTCCTGTTTACTTCTGCCTGTCAGCACAGCCGAGCAGGCAGACCCATTTTACATCGCAAAAAATCAGCTCAGAAGGACTCGGCCAATAAGCCTGGATTATAGCTTCCACTAAAAGTGCCAACTGGTAGCTTCTGGAGACCTTCTTTTGTCACAGTCACTATTAGTTTGTTGTGCTCCCTGGTGCTTTCAATAAAGCAGGGAATTTAACAGGTGGCATCTGTGAAGAACTTGAGGATCCCTGTTACATTTGTCTCTGAAAGAGTGTGGAGCCGAGCAGCCTCCCCTCCCTCTGGGCTGCCTCCCTGCTTCCCAAACTGGGAGCACCCCAGGGCGGGTTACCCACCCAGACCCAAGGGTTGAAATGATCAGACACTCTTGGTAAGAGATGCAGCCTCTGCTCACTTGAGTAAGCCCGTGATATATGAGCCCATGGAGTTAAATGGTTTGTAAAACAGTGTCCATCCTTCTCTTTTTTGCCTCAGCAGAATATAGCACTGCTGTGCCCTTTGCTGTCCTCTCCTTCACACAGCTCCCTTCACTTCTGAGTTTTGTCAGGATGGTAGATGAATATTTTCTTAATTAAGCCAGAGCCAAAACCCAACTTTGTTCATATGGACAGAGAAGATTAAAACAGAACAATTGAGGTTAATAACACATTACCTCAGTGTGAACTTCAGAAATGAGCTAGCTGGATTCCTTGGTAATTCTTTGAATGGATTACAGCTTCTTTTTAGGAGTGAAAACAAACCCAAATCCTCCTTGGCTAGCTTTAACTCTCTGTGTCACATTCTGCAATTCCATATTGAGCCAAAACCCCCAAGTTCACTGTAGTCAGATTACAGAAACTAGCTTAAATTTGGATCTGGGAACTGAAGTCACTGTGTGACTTTCAGCTGACACTACTGCCTAAAGCAGCCGAAGGCTGGGGACTGGAGAACAGAAGCAAGGCAGGTTTTGAAAGCTGCAGCAGAAGTGAGTTGTGAATCCAAGGATAACAGTGCCCGTCCTCAGATCCACTCTCACCAACGCTTGCCCTGCTGCATGGGAGGCCAAAATTAGCAGCTATCTGCCAAAGTATTCTTGATGAAAGCTTTTCAGCCCAACAGGAGCTGTGTTTGGAGGCTGACAAAGAAACATTGCATAAAATTTTACTGTGAAGGCAGAAGGCCTTAAGAGTCTGTGTCTAGAGGGAGAAAATCAGGAACAGGCTGGGGTTTAGGTTTCTAAATACCTAGGAAGTACCATGGCAATCCTAGCCAGCAGCCAGCTTAATATTACATGCCCAGAGTGTTTTAAGAAAGCCAGATTCATTAAGGTCAACTCCAATCCTCATCTCTATCCTTGCAACAGAGAACTAGCAACCTTAGCCTTTCCCTGCAGTGAGTCCTGGTGAAGAAATGGCACCTGCAGCCATGTCTGCTTGGGAGATGTTTCCCGTCTCTACTCCATCAGTTGCCAGCATGGCTCCCACAGCAGCAGACACTCAGTATCTCTCCATCAAGCACGTCAAGCACAACACAGCCGCTGTCCAGATACCCCATTGGTGACAGTTAGAAATAAAGGCACAAAAATGTGATTGTTTACGAAACAACACGGGTCAGCCCCAGTCCAAGTCTGGCTCCTGTTTTGCTGCGTGTACACGGATAGGTAACATTTTTCCTTTAGAAAGTTTACTGCCAAAATAAACAAGGCAAGCAAATGGTGGGGTACCAAGGTTTGGTTTTATTGCATAAATTAGGAAAGACTCAACATACTGTTTGTCGCCTTTATTCCAAACCTTTGCCCCAGCTATAGGGCCTCAGAACATTGCAGTAATTGCTTTTGTTCCAGTTTGGCCCATATAAAGGCTCCCAAATCTTTCCAGAGAAAATCAGTAGGTGTCCTCATTAAGTTTACATTTTGGTGAAATGACATTGATTTTTACAACGAGGGAGGAAAAAAGAAAAAGCAGCACAACTCTTCAGTCACCTCTGGCTAAAGTTCACTCCACACTACCAGCCTGACTTAGAAATGTTTCCTGGAACCCCTGTATTTCTGTTCTGCTCTCTGGTGCATGGCATCCTGTGAGAAGCATGTTTGTTCTCCGGAAGTTGTTTTAGCTAAGTCAGAGTAGGCATTTTTGAGGTAGGACTATGAAAAATGAGAGGTTTTCATTCTCTTCTTGATTTTGCGAGAGGGAGGGGAAAAAGTAACAAACTAAAATTCTGGGTCTCAGCACTAGCATATGTGTGTGTGTGTGCGCGCATATATTAAATACTTCATTCCTGACTAAAATCTTCAACTTTTTACCCAGGAGGTGGATTGATTAATTTTAATGCAATCTGCAGCAAATACTTGGACTTCTAAGAACTTCTTAAAACCTCAGTAGTATTTACAAACTTTTTCATAGCTCAGTGCTTTCAGAGTTTGAAATTGCTGCTAGAATCTCTGGTGGAATTTGCACATTCTGTGAGATAAACTGCTTTGTGGCTCTAATTTCCTCAAAGCTTACTAACATCAAAATTGAATGAACTGTATATAATGAATGTCTGGTACTGATGCCACTCATAAATTTTATAGCCATGTTTGAATACAATTAAATTAATCCTGATATATTTTCATACCTGTGAAATAACAACCAGGCATTTAATTGTACAATCTTTGCACCAACTAATTATTTCATCAGATCTTTCTATAATCAAGAAGGAAGTCAGGCAAGGAAGGACTGTGCTGCATTTTCTGTCATACTTGCAAGCGCAGCTATTAGTAGAGACAAAGGCTCATGAATAAACAAAAAATTACTGATGGCCTCTCATCTATAAATATTTAAGAACTTTTTATGATTTGAAGGAAGCAATTGAGTTAGACCCGAGTAAAAGTCTGTGTTATGACCGCCTCTGAAATATCTGCAGTGAACTTTCAGCTCTACTCCAATGTGCGAAGTGATTAACCACAATTTAAATGCTATATTGCCTTCATTCCAAACACTTGGCTATATCCCAATAACCTCATCTAAACAAACACTTTTTCCTTTGTGTTCTGAATTCTCAGAGAAAGAGAACAACTCCATTTTCTGGAGAAAAGCAATGTCTGGAGATTGGTACCCTCCTGTGACAATAATCTGTGGCTGTTGCTCTTCCACTGAGCTGTCACATTCCCAGGTGAGATCCTGGGACCCCAGGTGTGGCTGCAGTTTGCTGGGGAGAGATGAAAATGTTTTCACTTGCATTTTCAGTCAAGCCAGATGGCAGTTACATGTGGGTCAGGCATGATGTGGCAGCTAACAGTGTCTTGCAGCTGCTTAACCTACCTGAGTCCCCTGGCCAGTGAGGGACTTGAGGACACATTTAACTCTTTGCTGTTAAAAGTGCAAATTAGACATGTACTTAGATATTTTACTAATTGGGATTGAATTTCATGGCATGCATTGCTAAACTAGTGCCTAAGATCTTTTGGTTGCTGATAAAATGTTGTCTATAAACTATGCATTGTGGCCCCAGTCCTTTGAGACTCTCGTCATGCTCCCTCCCAAATGACTAAAGGAAGTAACAAATGTCCAAATTTCTCTAGGTCTGCGATTTTAATTTTTCTTTTTGTTTATTAGATGTTTTGAAGTCTATATAAATGTAATAAAGCATGGGGCTATACCATAATGATAAAAATCATAAATATTTAAGATACTTATACTTCAGAAGACATTCATCGTGATGGCGGAATTGCAGTCAATTTTTATTTCAGTACAGACTGTCTAGAAACTGATGGCATGTTGAGGATAGATGTTCACCTTATATTCCACAGATTGCCCCAAAGTAGTGTCTTAAAGTGAGTTGTTTGCTAGATAAATCTTTATCGTCTGTTTGTTTTGACAATGTTACTCTTTTAATATTCAAAGCTCCGTCTATCTGTCCTCTATTAAATTTACCAGTGGGAAAAAAATCAATAATCTATTGCTCTCCCGACAACCCTTTGATTACACTAGAAGGAAATGCATGTTCGCCTGGGTACCTAAGGGAGTGAGGTGCATGTGCATTTGAGATTTCAAAGCTGCCAAGTGCCAGCTGAGCGTCACTTGCACCATATATGCAACCTATAACTCACCCTTTAAGGGAAGGGCAACATACTGGTGGCACCGTGAAATTGAAAAATGACCATGGTAGTATGCAGTGTCTTAGTTCATCTTTAGTTCATGGCTTAGCAGAGCTATGGTGGGTGTCTTTGGCAGCCGTTAGTAAAGGAAGCGTAGAAGTTTTCCCACAAAGACTTTCCCTTCAGTTGTTTTCTGTCCCTTCCGTTACCCTTATCAGTACCCTTTGCTCCCACAACTTCCACTTGGACTAAGCAAACCCCAAAGCTCTGCCCACATCACAGCTCTATGAAAACGGGTGTCTGCTGCTGTGGGGCAGAGGCAGTCACTGTGTGGCTGCTTTCTTGCACTGTCATCTCATGACTTGTGGGCTGGATGTCATGTGGTGTAACGGGAGGTTAGGCTGGGGAAACAACTTGCCTTTATACTTCCCCTTTCTCCCCGCTAAACCTACTGTTTCTGACTCAGCAACAATAAGAACCTGCCCCTCCCCATAACTGAGTACATAAATATACTTTTTCTGCCTCAATTCAACACATGGGGCAGTGATATATAGAATGAAAATTTTCAGATACTGTAAGCTTCCTCTGTACCCTTTCCTACATAATCCAAAGCATTGAGGTTGTAGATAAGAAAAAAGCCTGCTGGGATCATGGTAAAAAAAAAAAAAAAAGTCCTGTTTATGCTTCTGTTTACTACTGTACCTCAGAGGACCCTGACTTGTAAATAATGTTTACTCCATGGAGAAAACTTTAAAAAATTATTATCGATTATTATCCACAGTGAGATTACTAGCTCTGGGTACAATAAAATGGTTCTTGGTTCAAAAATATGCTGGTTTTGTCTACCTAAATGACATTAAGGACATAAACCCATGGAAATTTACCAGAGGAAAAAAAAATAAAAAAAATCAGAAGTTCACTCAGTGGGAGACAGCAGAGACATGCCAAAACCAAAAGCTGATACCCAGCACCTCTCACCAAATTAAAATAAATAAGACTTCTTCTAATTTCAGCTAATCCATTTAAGTATGTGGATCCAAACAACTCTAACAGGTATCTTCCACTGCACTCCACGTCCATTAACTCCTGTTGAGGTCAACATCTGCATTTACTGTTTTTATTAAGATGGCCCTTAGTCTGCAGCCCAGACTGGACTTTCAGTAAGGTCCCCTGTTGGATTTAGGTGTAGCTAGGATGTGCCTGTTAGACCATGTGGGACCACACAGGCAACTTTTTGGCTCATACATTGCTGATAGCAATTTTTCATCAACATGCAAGTTTGAGGCTATCCACAAGGTTGTTGTGTGGGTGGAAGGCAAACTAGACATGAATATGAAACACAGACACCACACTTTAGTGTTGTGTAGACACAACTAATGAAACTTGGTGGCACCCACTAATGCTAAATGAGGAATAGCTGCCCTCCAACAACTACATTTCTAATGAATAAATATTATTTGGCCAAGAAAGGAGAAAGAGCTTGGCTGGGTCTCAAGACTTGTTGTTTGGGCTAGGGTTCAGATTCCTACACCAATATTCAGAGAAGGCAGAATAGTTTTTATAGGAGATACTGAAACACCATCAGCTGAGAACAGAAAAAGAGCTGCTAAGCTAGTCAGCCAGGTCTAAAGCTCTATTCAGGGTATGTGTTGCAGCACTAGCAAAACTAGCCAGCTGCAACAAGGCTTACCATCCCATACCAGGTTAACTTCAATGAGTAGCTCCTGCGCCTTGGCCTGGCACAGCTACCACTCCCCCACAAAGTTTCAAAAGTTAATCTACTGCCTGTGTTGTTTCTTCATCCTCTTCAGGCCAGTCCACCCTTCTTGTATCTGCTTGTCTCTCCTACATCTGAGACACTCACTCTTTCTCTCTGATTCTCTTCATCCAGTACTCCTCTTCAGTATCCCTTAGAGCTATTTAACTACTTAGCAGGAATAAGCCACAGCTGCACATTATCCACGTCAGCCAACCCACCGCCCCTGAAGCCAGCCCACAGCTGTATATTATCAATGTTAATTAACCAGCCTTCATTCCTCTATAATTCCTCTACAGGTATGGACTGGGATTAGATGTCCTGACCTCAGCAGGTGCCCTAACGATAGTACATTGGCTTTCCAACAGGAGGGAGAATAATCTCTCTTTAGCATTTTGACCAGAAATCCTATACTACCATGGAAACCTTTCTTATGAAAATTTCATCAAAATTGGCATATTCCCAAGACAAGTCTCCACTTCAACAAACTGGCATTTTCCAATGATAAAATATGTTTCTGGAAAATACCCAAATAACTCTACTGCTTGGCACCTGTTTAAGTTGCTAAATATTGAATCAAGTGGTTCACATTACCATGGAACACCATAGCATTTTTCATTATATGATACTTGGAAAAAAAGGCAGCTACATCAGAGAGGAATTTTTTTTCAGGGAATCTCTTTTTGCAGTACCAAAGAGCACTCTGAGCAGGGTGAAAGCTCACAGGTGATCAGACCATTAAGCATGTGAGACTCCCACTGCATGATCAAAATCCTCAGTCTTTGGTTGCCCAGGATGAAGCACTAGCGGCAATGCCTGCCCAAGGTATACCTGTCCCTTTCTGCTCTCACTCCTTTGCCATGTTTCTGCACACCCCCTTGTGATGAACTGTACTAGGGGATTTAAACTGGTTTTAGAAAAAAGTCCAACATGTTTCTGTGAACATGGGCTTGGTCTGCCACAGCTTCACAGACAGTTGTGCCCACACAGCTGAGAAAGTCCAGCAACAGGTCAGGAACAAATTCAGGTGTGAAAAGGGGCAAAGCAGACTTACAGGGGCCTTGTGGGTGCAGGCAACTAGTGAGTGTGGGCAGAAGACCAAAGATAAAAAGTGTTACGTTGCTCCTACCAAAAGTAGGTATTTGATGTAAAGATGTATTTCAACCTCTTCCTGCAGGCTTGATGCAAAACCCACCAATGGCTACAGAAGTCCCTTTTACTGACCTCAAGAACTCTGGTCTCTAAAGTTATTCTGTTTTGTAGCCTATCAGTAAGAACCAAACCAAATTATGTTCGCTTTTGGTAGGATAGAAATAGAAAATCCCTGAGGATATTTTATTGTTTTCTTCAGAGATCATGAAGGTTTCTTACTCAGTTGTAAACCTCAATGGTGAGATTCATCCTAATTTTATGTATCTCATGTCTCTGTGTAGAGACTAATGATCGTGCATGATTCATCTCAGCTACCTGAGATGTCTACTTTGGGATGAGATGAAAGGCACCCCAGGCAACATTGATTCTGTTGCTTATCTCCTGTCTGACCACTACAGATGAATCCTCTTCCAAGTGTTGGAAGTATAAAACATCTCTTCACAGTCATGTTAACATTTGTTCCATGGAGCTCTTAACAAGTTTCTGATTATTCAGATGGCATAGTTTCAAAGGGGTAGGCATGGCTAGGCTGAAATGCTTATTTTCTGTCTGTTTAGGCACACATAAGCACACAGAGCTAATTAAAATATATACATTCTAGAAGTCCATTTTCTTCCATAATCAGAAGAATCTTCACTACAAAGACTTGACTCCTTGATGCCTGGCACCCTGTAGGGTCAGTTGCGTGGCTTCATAGTGGATGCTTACTCCTGTTGTGAGTTTTATAGATGCTTAGCATAGCTGTGAATGGCTGAATTTAGTACAGGATGGCAGAGAACAAAGTCTCCAGGACCTTTATTCTCTTTCACTGCAGATTTTTCTCCCCTCAGTGCACAGCTGCATCAAGGAATTTCCAACAGTCAATCAAAACATGTACTTAACCCAATGAAACTGAGGAAAGAAACATTCTCTTTGACAGCAAAATGCGTGACTAACTCAGGGCAGGTCTGATGAAAACATCAAGAAACCATGAGATATATAAACACAGGTGAAGTTCCTTCCTCCTCTCTCCCCTTCCAACAGCTACAAATTAAATTTAAATGGTTATTAAAAAAAAAAATATCCTGTGTGACATTTATTGGCTGTAGGGCAGTTGGAGGCTAACGTTTTCTGTTTATTCCCATAGCATATGGAAGATAAGCAATGGCACGGCAGGACATGGTGCTGAGGAAAGACCCCCTGCCATTTTCAGCTGGTACCCTAGATCCATGTAAATTCATTGACCTCTCTGCTACAGCTGTTAATGTGACTTCTTGTGATGTGGGCTCCTATTCACTGGAAATGGGACTCTTCTCTTCAGGGTGGTGTATTCTGTAGCATTAGGACATCCCACTGAGCAAGAAATAAATGAATGGCTCTTCCATAGTTTGTTCTCTCTCTTCCTGCTGGTGGGATAATTATGGTTTTAAATTACTGTTATTACTTTAATGACCTGTTTCTCAGTGAGGAAAATACTGTGAGGAGATTTGTATTGGTACTGGCAAACAGCAACTGTCCAGTCCACCTCAGATGCTGGAGGCTGCAGAGACATGGTTTGGTCATTGAGAAAACCCTCGTGCTAGTGGACTTTCATGGTGGGCAAGCTTCTTATTCTCTTGGAAGTTTTCAGGGGCATCCCAAAATGCAGTTGAGGTCTTGTAGATTATATAGGCCTTTTCTTCTCAAATAGGATAAACACTGAACAACTAAACTCCTATTTAGGAACTTCACCAAAGAAACCAACAGGATTTAGGGGTGTTGATAGGATGGAGATTTTGAAATATTTTTTTCCAAAGCTTTGCTAGTATGTATAACTTTGAAGCTATATTCAGCAGTAAGCCAATAAAGTGAGCCAAGAGTAGCATGTCTGCAGAGAGCTGTGAGGCTGAGAAGATCCTTGTGCTCTTCTGTACCAAGGAAACATTATGGGAAGTCAAAAAGCATTGCAAAAGGTCATTGAAGAGAAGGCAAGGCTGGGTTTCATGTCATCTGAATTTGAATGTGACACTTACCTTACACCACACAAGCGTCAACATCTGGGTTAGTCCTTGTGTCTTGACAGGTTTACCTTCCAGCTTTGGCACCTATTCTCACATGCAATGAACTGTCCCATGGAAATTCCCATTTTTCTCCACTGGATACAGAGAGGCTGAACAGTTCAGCTGCAGACATCTATACTAAGGCCCTGATACTAGCCAATGTAGCATTTAATATAACAAGTAAGGTAGCAGAAGAAGCAGCTTATTCACATGGGAATAGAGTCTAAGTTAACACTATTAGCATCAACCCTTTGACAAGCCCATACTACCTGTTCCAAAAGAAACATCACTTTTCACTACAAGAACTTGATGCAGAAAAATGCACTACTCTTGCAGCTGAAATCTCACAGTAGCTCCATGCAATGGTGTGTAGATAGTACATCAAATGCAGGAAAATCTGGGATCTGTGTGACTTCCAGAGGCAAGTGCAAAGTTGCTTTCTGTCCATCATTTTCTGCAAAGACTCCAAAACAGGTTAATGGCTGGCTTATTTCCACTTAGGAATTTGTAGCAGTTGAGTCATTGCTGTCAGGGAAAAGTCTCAATCTAAGGGAAGTTTTTTTGGGAAGGAAAATCTTGTTAGTAACTACTGAAAAACCTCAGCTTCAGCAAAAACAAAATCTAATTTCTGGGAGAAAATCTAATGGGGGAAGCAGAGTTTAAACATGCACATGGATATTTCTTTGTCATACTACTTTCTTTGGGATTCCAATTTTTCCTGCCCTTTTCAAGGCTCCCTTGGGAAGGACTGGATGCATTTTTCTTGGAAGTCAAGGCAGAAATGTGAAAGTATGAACACAAAATGAAAAGCTCTTTAGTCAAAAGATTAGTTCACAGTGAGAGTGAGTGGAGTACATCCTAAACATATAAATATCAATGAGACATCTTTAATATGCCTTGATACACAGTTGTACACCATCTATCAAAGGTGTTAAAGAGACAGCTGAAGTGAGAAGAAAAATCATTGAGTTGAATAAAGTAGAAGTCACAGATCAAACCTTATTAATGCCTGTCACTTACAACACCCACGTCAGAGGAAGAAATTAGCACCTCCTGACACAAATCCCACGTGTACAAAAAGCAAGTAATGCACACGACAAGGCACAAAAAAGGATGAATATTAAAGCAATCGCTCAAAGGGAGGATTCATCTACTGCTCCTAACTATGCATGAAGCAAAAAATAAAATGCCTGTAGAGAAATTTTATAGGCAGGAAAGCAGCTGAGTACACCAGGGACCACAGTCAAAGCGTGGAAGCTGTGAAAAGCAGATGAAGAAGAACTCAGTTTGATCAAATGTGGATGAATAAATATCAGTGAACTGAGAAATAATGAATACTTAGATGAGTAATAGGGCTAAACACTGATTTAAAACTAAGCACCTGTTTAGAAGGAAAAACAATCCTTTTAAAGTACCAACAAAAAGCAAAAGACTGAAGCCAGAGCAGTGACAAATATTGCTGTGACAGAAAGCCCCTACAGTACTCTGGTTGGATAGAGATAATGGAGGTCGATAACTTTAAAGTCATGAATTTAAGGGATGTGTGTGTTTGATTTTCTCTCTCCTTCAATACAGGTCAAAACTACTGGAGTTTGCAATCGTGTTAATAGAAGTGAAAAGACTAGAGGAGAGCTGGGGAAAAGCAGAATTGTTCTATGTCTAACTTATTGTGAGGTAAGGGAAAACATAGTGAATGAGCCGTGTAGCCTTTTTTCACTGTTTTGCTGCTCTGTCCAGCTACAGTAGCAATACTGATATCTGGTCGTCAGTTAACTTTTATTGTCTATAAATATATCACTGGCAACAACGATCAAGTGTCTGAAATTCTGATATCTAAGAGGACTACCCCAGGGACAGCCCACCTCTGCTGGTCACCTGCTCTGATTGGCTTTACAGCCCCCAATATAAGCACAAATCCATAATCTTCTATTGAGTTTGGAGACCCGACAGCCTTTGGGAATCTGCTTTTCTAGCTTATCATGGCTGTGTTTGCTGGCAGTCTCCCTCATCCAGGGCTCAGCTGCTCCTGGCCGTGTGAGGCCAAGGATGAGAGTGTGTGCGCATGTGTAAAGGGAAGTCTGGGACTGTACTTTTTACTGAAGGAGTTACAGATGCTGCAGCCTACTCTCTCTCTCTCTCCCCTCCTCTTAAACTCCTACCCCCACCAGCAGCTAGAAATACTCCAGGGAATGCAATAACCTACGCTGGCTGGGAACGGTGCCAAAGTGGCTGTTGGCTGAGAGTTGCTGGAGCCTGCTTCAGCGAGGCCTTTCATACCCTCTGCATGACCCTCCTAAACCCTGGGGGATTAGTACCCCTCTGAGCCCCATTATACCATCCATCAAAGGATGCCCCACATGAGGGTAAATCTCAGCTGGTCAAGGAGAGCTGGAAGCTGGGCAGCACAAGACCTTCGTTCACTCCCCAGTGGAGGCTCTTAGTTTTTGGGCTTGCTGACTGCATGTGTACAGTGTGAAATGCTCAAAGTGACTACTTCCTGGGATTAGGAATTAAAATAAACAAGTAAACAGAGAAGCAATGTTAGCCTGCTTCTGCCCTACTATTAAAAACAGTTTTATGATCTGAAAATTATACGCCAACTGATTTTGGCAGTGATCTCTCATCTAATCTACTCCGCACATACATGCATCTCTCTTCTTACTTACAGCATTAGCTGTCACCACAGGACTCTGCCTTTATTTTCTTCAACAGATTTTTAGTGGGTTCTTCAGCCCTAAAAATAAACAAGCTCTCCTGGGGTGTATGTTTGCCTCCTCAGCTCCCACGTACAGGTTGCTGGCTGTATGGAGATTTATATTCCAGAGCTCTGTTACAGACCTGCCATGTGGCAGAATGGGAGTGGAAGCCAACAGATGAATTATGGAAGTTACTGGGTGTTTGCAGAAAAAGAAACACTGATTTCCATAGAAACATGGTGACTGACCTTGCTTATCCTTCTGCATTGATACTGAAATGGTCAGTGTGTTGTGGGGTAGGGCCTTCTACGCTGGGACTGCCCTGACACTGGGACCTCAGGACCAGCTCTGTTGCAAAACATGGTGAAAAATAAACTGATCTGCGACACTTTGTGTGCATTGTCTCAGATATGGAAATTCATTCCTTTTTGCATGCACCTTCAGTTCCCTCAGACTGGCAAACCTTCTGGGCCCACAGAACTCAGGGCATTAGAGAACAGGCTATGAGGGCTACTTCACCATCTCAGCCCAGCTGATGGATTTAGGGGATTTAATTTTTTTAATTATTGCACTTGGAGACTTGGCCTACATGGAGAACTGAATCACAAAATCACAAAAATGCCTATGCTAGAAGAGACCTCTGGAGATCATCTAGTCCAACTTTCTGTTGAAAGCAGGGTTTAGATTAGGTTATTCAGAGCCTTGCCAAGCCAAGCCTTGAATATTTCTAGTGAGAAATACTCCACTACTGCTTTGGGCAACCTGTTCTAATGTTTAATTGTTCTCACAGTGAAGCATATTTTTTATATCCAGGTGGAATTTCTCTTGAAGACAATTGTGCCCAGTGCTTCTTGTCTTCTCATTGTACATCCTTGTGAAGAAAGTACCTTCATCTCTATAGCTACCTTTAGTTATTGGTAGGTTGTGATTAGATTCCCCCCAGCCTTCCCTTCTCAAGGCTGAACAAATGCTGTTCCTTCAGTCTTCACTCGCATGTCAAGCTCTCCAACCGTCTGATCACCTTGGTGACCTGGACTATCTCAGATTTTTAGCGTCTCCAAGGGAAACTGCATTTGTCTTCATTTCTGTACTCATCTTGGCACTTACTGGCCATGTTGGGTCAGGAAAAAAAACACAGCCAAGTGTGAATATGCTGAAGAAAATGACCCGTCTCCTCCTTTACCAAGCTTGAGGCACCTTTGCAACAGTGCTGTAGAAGCTTCTTTGGCTGTAAAGCCCGCTGTAAGTCTGTAGTGGATCAGTCCTGTACTCTGAGGCTGCCAGGCTAGTATACAGTTCATCTGTGCTAAGCATACTTACAGACATACACGCACACATAAAGTCCCTCTCTCAGAAAGCTGATTTAACTGATCTGTTTGGAATGTTTAGGCCATATGGTTCTGATTATTTATATAGATAAGCATGTGTATTTTTCTCTGCCTAAAAATAAACCAGATTTAGAGAAGGAAGATGCCATTGTGTAAATTATTTAAAAATAGGAAAGCTGCTAATCCCTTGAGAAAACCCTCACTAGTGTTGCATGTGGTACCAGGAAGCCCCTGAGACAAGAGGCCATGGGGTCTGGCTGCTCAATCACACTTAACCATGTTCTTTTACACCCTCGATGTGACCACCCCGGCTGCTCTCTCTCAAGTTAGTGATCAATCCTGCAGAACAGCTGATGAAAGGCAGCTGCAGGGCAAATATAACTCATGGTCTTCTCTGTTGTGGCTTCTTTTCTCCTTTTACACTCCAAGTTTTCAGCAACCCCCCTTAAACTCTCACCCTATGAGGTTCTAATGAGGCTGGAATGCTGAATGCTAACACCTGTGACTGCTCATGGTCTAAGTTGCTGTGGTAGAGGTTGCTCTAAAGTGCCTAGCAGCCTTTGGAGGGATGAGCAATGGGGATGTATATGGTGAAGAAATTCAGGTCTAAGGTGGGTGGGTATAAGGTTTAAACTAGGTTGGATGAGGGCCCCACAGGTATGGTTGAAGAACATGCAGAATCCTCCTCTTCTGCTCCTCCTCCTTTGTGTGCTTTGAGGCTGGTTAGTGTCTTAGGCAGGGCAAAGTATAACCCATGGCTCCTTGCAGCCACCATGTTCCCTCTCCATCTCTTCTATCCTTGGTTGGCTATGCTGCATCTTGGCATAAGTGCAGAAGGCAGCTAGGCCATGGCTGCCTTTTAACTGGGGATGTTTGTTGTTCTTGGCATTGGCTGTCCTAGAAACGGTGTCTCTAACTGTACCTTTGCCTACTGAAGGATTTCATGAGTTAAACACAGTAACGCTGGACAAGGTCTCAGATGCAAGTGTGAACATGATGAAGAATGTGCATACTCTTCATTCTAGTACACATAAACAAACAATTAAACTTTGAATTTCTCCTCAGTTACGGTATCTTCCCTTGTGACATTCTTCATGGAACAGTGTTGCCTTTTTGCTGATGCTGAGGAAAAAAATCCTCTTTACAAGATCTATATTTATATTGAGCCCTCTCTAGCAAGGACTTTCTATGGCACAATTCATAACCTTCCTTCACTCCCTTCCATGCCCAGTCTCATCCTGTACGAAAGTTTTTCTTGAGGGTGAAATTGTGAGGGGACCAGCTATTTCTGTCTCCCTGACATTTCTCATTACAATCTTCCTCATTCCCCTAAACGGTTTGTTTTTGACTGTCAGCATTGCACAATCTCTTTCATGCCAGTGGAAGAAATCTGACATTTAGCTGAGCTTTGTATTGGTTATTTGGGTGTTACAGTGCAGTGAATTGTTATTGTTAATATTGTTATTATTTTCTGAAGTGGCTGTGGGAATGCAAAAAGTCATCATTCTGCATACCAATTTCTCTCCTGTGTTAAGCGTTGGCCTGGCACACTGCTGAGTCATGCTAGCTCCCTGCAGTTTCACAGAAGATCCAGACTTGTGTCCCACCCAGGGCTTCAGATCCTACATGCTTTTGTGGCTGTCACTGCTGCTGTATGGGAGCACCTCCCCATTTCGCCCTCCCAACACTTCTCTGAAGCAAGGAAAATAGAATTATACCCATGCTGTTCATGGGGACCTAAAACATGACTAGACCATCTAATTTGTCTTAATTTCCACACTGGAAGTCTGTGGGAGGTCAAGAGCTTAGCTCAAATTCCCCCTTGGAAGCAAGCGATTTCGCTGCTGCATGACCTCTTCATCTCTACAGCTACCTCCTTCAAGCCTACGGGGACTTCATCTTTTGCTTCTGTTTCTCAATCAGTGTTTTCACAGCAGAGCTCAAGCTTGGAGATTTGCTCTGGGCTGCATTACAGAGCACTGAGCTGGCACTTGGTTAAGGAGATGACTGCCAAGCAAGCGGCATCCACAGCCTCTCAGCAGCCCAGTGGATGCCAGCCAATCCCTGCCATGTGGTACCTTCTTCCTGCCCTTTGGGAGCAGGGAAAGGGTATTGGTCTTCCTAACTTGCCTTTTGGTGGCCAGCAATGTGGAAGTGATCTCACTCATGTCTCATGAGAGACCAGATCCCCTTGTGCATCCCATCAGAACTCCCTGGGTTCAGCAGATGAACTGCTGTACCATACCACTGGGGTATAAACATGCATAATAATGATTAATATGGTGAAAAGAAAATTTGAGATAAAAATCTGAGGCTGTGGTTTGATCTATGGTAGAAGACACCACAAAGTGTTGACACAGGATCCCCAACTCATTCAAACCATGGTGACAGGGGAAACTGTTCCACTTGCCACCTTCTCTTGCTCAGAAAGGCCTTATGATTAATTGCTGAGTTGTAGTTAGAAAAAGAGATTTCTTTGCTGAACAACAGCCAGATTCTGTTTTCATGCTAGTGGCAGAACTGGTGTTATTGTTTCAAATCCTCCAAGGATATACACTAATGAATAGCATCAGTGAGTTCCAGAGATCCAGTGCTCAGTCCTGACCCATTTCTCCAACGCAAGGACTGTCACTGACAGTTCTCCTGGGAGACTTAAAAAAAGCCCCAAGCAAAACCAAGCCTTCTAAGCAATGTGTTGCAGAGATATGTTCAATGCTGCAAGGGATAAGCAGTATTTCTGTGGGGATCTGAAAGTCATTCTGGAGCTGAGTGTGCATCACAAAAATAGTTAAAGATACTCCTTTGATGTGAACTCCTAGTTACCTTCTTCCATCACAAGCAATTCCTAATTGTCAGAAATCATCTTTTTTGTTGTTGTTGCAGTTGATTTCAAGGGCTAAAAAGAGTAAGGAATTTTTCTCCAGGCAAAGAAAGGTAGCTGGAGATTTACACATGTTTTCAGTGGAAGTACACTAAATCCGTGTGTCTACATTTGGAAGCATTCTCTGTTGGTTTTGGACATGAAAATAATGGTTAAGCTTTCTGTTTTACAAAAAAATAAGGTCTGACGGAAGGAAATTAGTCCATACAGCCAAATTTGGATTTTCTCCTACATTTTTTTTAGATTTAAAGAACTTCTAGAGGTAGGTTAACTCCAGTCCAGAGGAGATGAAAAACCTGAAAAATTCTTATTTCACTTCCAACTAACTAGGACAAAATAGTGCTGCTTTGTTTCAGGTTTGTTCCCAATACATTTCCCAAATTCTTGTTTTCTCATATATTTTAGGATATTATTCTTGCTTGAAATTATTTCTTTGTAGAAGTGTTAAAGCCTATCACTAATTTCAAAATCAGTATGGAATCATGCTGTCCCCAGACAAGCCTCAATAACTTTACTTAAAAACCTCTGTTTAAGGATTAGTCAACTGCAGGGTCTGAAGACTGGGAAGAAAATACATGCAGAAGAATTTTTCAGGAAGCACACCAACAAGTCAGGTTAGAGCTGCATTTAAGTTCTGTGAAATGAAGATTCAAACCAATAGAAATGTTTCCGTGTTTAAGCATTCCAATGAAAATAATTTTAATTGGAATTATTCCCTTGCTGGGTTTGTAAGCCAAACACTGCATCATTTTGCTAGAAAAGAAAAGCCAGATTTGTTAGCTTCCAGTTAGCTTCCAGTAAGTTTCACAGTCTATTTTCATTCTTTATGTGGAGTGAAATACAGTGGAGTGGAATGACAAAAATTGAAATGCAAATTAGGTTTTTGAAATTATTTGCTGTGAGTGACATAGAAATGTAAATGCTTAGAAAAATATGATCTCAGGGCTGAACATTTTCCCTGCTTAATTTCAAATCAGAGAGGAATCTCTGTTCTTTCAAATTGTATTTTACAGCTGATGTTTGCAATGCTGTCCCAGGTGCATAATACAAAGGAGTGTTAATTATTTAATGATGTGTACAGGCAGTCCATGGGAATGGGGAGAGTGGGAAATAAGCAAGATGAGTGAAAAGAAACGAAGTGTAACAACCTAATGTAAATAATAAAACTTGTAAAGCTCTGTCCTAAAAAACCTTCAGGATTACCATAGCAACAGAAGACAGGAGCACAGTATGGGCAGCATCTCCATCCCCCTCAAAGACAGCTGCTGCTGAAGGGAAGTGAGCTTCTGAGATGAGTTTTGCAGAGGGGTTTTTTTGGATCCTTTACCTAGAACGTTGGAATCTGTTCCCTTAGGTGCAGATGCTTTCCAGGAGATGCACAAATGTCCCTTCTGGCACTCATTCCTTTTCTTTGGCGAGGCTTGGACCCTTCCCAAACAGTGACTGCTTCCTGGAAGAGTACTGTCTATGCCAGTCCTGAGGAGTGATCTTTCATGTCTACTCCAGGCTGAAAGCCAAAATAGACCTTCACAGCATGTAGTTTCTATACTTAGACCATAAATATTATACCAATGCCCTCTCTCAGATCCCAGGCTATAGCTAAGCTTTAGCTAGTTTGGGGGACCAAATCAGAGAGGACTGGAGAAAGTGAGGTTCCAGTAACGCTACAAGACCCTGCAGTAGCAGGAACTTATTTTAAGAGTTGCACCAGAATGTTATTTGTCTACATGGGTCTTGAAAGCCAGCTCTGTAGATAACATTGTAATTCACCATGGTAATGAAGCAATTTCCATTTAAACAACCCTTCAGTTTAATGCAGCTTCCATTGAAATTGCCAGGGACTAGGTTTTTGTCTTCAGTGGAAGCAAGTCTAGATTTTTATTGCTTCATAGCATTTTTTTCATACATGCTAGAGCTTGGGAGAATTAAATAATTCATATACCAAGTTGAAATAATAATTAGAGAGGGGGGCTTCAAATTCACAGTACCTAAGAAAAGATGGGTCATTATAGCTTATTATAAAGCTCCACTTATAGCCAAGCCTTGGGGTTCAGTGCCATAACATAATATAGCCAGTGAAACTGTAATTAAACTCTGCTTCCCTAGCCCCTTGAAATTCAGATGGGAAAAATGCAGGAAGGGAGTATGATTCAAATGGTGATGGGAGGGAATGGTAATAACACAGAGTCAAAGAGAGGTCATTCTGAAACATACCTTGGGGACAGCAGGTGTGGTAATAAATTAACTGTATATACTTCTTCAAGGCAGGACAAAAGAGACACAGAGGAATTCCAAGGAAGAGTAAATTGCACATGGCAGAGCCTGCCAAGCAATAACCTGCTGATTTAGGGTCCATTCTTGGAGGTGCTCCATGCTCAAAATGTCTACAGACAACTGAACAAACAGGGCCAGACTTGCTCTTGCACTGCAGCCCCCTTCCTATGATGATGTCTTTCCAGTATGGTGCATTGATCTACCAGCGACTGAGATGGCTCACACTGGCCAATGAAAGGCATCAAAAACCAAGGTGCTGCTGGAAGTGTTTTAGATTGATCTCTCCTTCCATATGTACATCAAAATAATTACAGTACCAACTAATCTATTCAGTGGCCCATGGCTGTGGACCTGACCTCCTATTCTAGAAAATACATCTTGGGCAACTGTAGTAGCCTGCCCTCCCCAGCTAATCCAGGCAGGAGGGTAGTTCATCCCTTTCCCTCCCTTATCATAGAAAGCAACTCAAGGGATCAAGGTTTTAAGTTACAGTAAAACTCACTCTGCCCTCCTGTGTACCCTCATCCTGACAGAGAGGAGCACAGCAACGTGACGGTGCAGACACAAAGACTAAAGACTGCAGTAGCTTGATTTTTTCACCCAAGACTCAGATTGACTCAATGAGGCACACAAACAGGCTCATTACTGCTCATTTCATCCTCCTCAATGTTTTATATTCTAGGTACTGAAAATCAATGTATGAATTGCACCATTTTGAAAATAGTGTGAACCCCCCAAACAATCAGAAGAAACCCAATCCAGCATCAATAACTGCTGAACAGACAGTTTTATGACTGCAGCCTTAAGGCTTTGGAACAAAAGAAAAGATTTCACTTGTAGCAGTTGCTGCAGTTGAATGTTAATCACTTCAGACTATGAAGTTTTTTTGACACTTGCAGGCTCTGAAATTACATGACCTAGATTCTGCATCTCCTTTTCCTCATTTCAGAAGTCCAGATTCCAGAAGCAGACCTCTGTTTTTGACATTTTAATGATCTGCAATTTACACAAAAGAATAGGATACTCAATAGACAACTTTTGACATTACATTTTTTGGTGGGAAGTTTTATTGTGCACTCCCTTTTTTGATCTTGTATCCATATGCTGAAAATATGTGAAGGTTTGTATATGCAAGGATAGTAGGATTGAATCTTAAATGGAAATCAGAGTGCTTTTCCATCTCTTCTGCCCCAGTGTACATTGTTTATATAGACGCTATGGTATGCTGAAATATAGTCTTCTACTTGATAACATTTACAAATACATCTCAGGTGAACTGAGGGAAACTGGCTAATTTATCTGTCTGAATTTCTGGAAATAATGAATTTTATGGTGAAATAAATTCAGCTAACCTTCTTGAAGAGCTACATTTTGCTTTAGATCTGAAACATCAGTAGTTTGCTTCAGTTCTCTTTGAAAGAAAGAGACTATTTAGCATTTTTGTCTAGTCTCTCCCTGCTCAAGGATGTAAGGGGCTATGGAAAAAAAACCCAACAAACTCAACCCTCTTTAGTTAATGGATTAAAAATGGGAATTAATGGAAGAAAGATTGGTGGTCTTGTTTTCTACGTACGAATTTAATTCATTATCAAGGGTTGGTAGAGAAATCAATGGTCATGACATGCCTTGGATATTATTGCCTGCAGAGGAAGAATCTGAAAAGACAAAGGCATATCTTGGCTTATAAGATATAGAAGAATTATAATTTTGAGGAATAGCTGATCATCTTCTTATGTGTCAGGAGTAGAGATGACTTCCCTGACATCCAGATCCAAGCAATAGCACAGCACATCCTATCACAGAAATAGAGATTGTATCACAGTGGCAGGGAGTAAGAAACAGCTTGGAAAAGGAGATAAAAGGAAATGGTGTCTCCATGTGGTTAGATAGAGGAGAACAATACCTAAGAACTAACCGGCACACAGGTTCAAAAACATGGGAAAGAAAAATAATCTCTGTCCAACTCAGGAAGTAGCTAGAATTGGCCAAAAGAGGAGAAAAGTCTTAGGAAAATTGAGCCAGTCTCCTGCAAGAAGAGTAGGATAGTGCAGCTACTTTCTAGGAGAAGGAGGGGAAGCTTTTATTAACTACAGATGAGATCCTGAGGTATGAAGGGACAGTCCCCTGGCAGTGATCTGCACTGGAACTGGTGACCTCATAGGAAGCACCATTGCACAAATCCTGAGAGACACTGCAAATGGGAGGAGATGTCTCTCTCAGTAGCAGAGAAGAAAGATGCTATAGTAGATAAGAAGATCCTTTCAGTTATGTAACATTGGAAGGGAAAGGAAAAAGAGCTGAAGCTTTACATCACAGCTCATGTTATGGTTATGTGGCTGTATATGATTCCAGGTCCGAGAGAATGCTTCAGTACTTATAGATTTGAAATGCTGAAGTGTAAGATGCCTAGCAGTTACAACTTCTGCCTGGCTTTTATTGGACAACACAATTGTCTTCTCTTTAAACATCTGTTTACAATATAGGAACGTAAGTGGCAAATCTTAATAAACACTGTAAACTGGTTGTATGAATACTCCTGTAGGTCCATAACATGATCCTCTGAACTCAAGAAAGTTGTTTTTTGGGGAAAAAAAAAAGGCATCCTGTAGGAAAAAACACCTGTGAAACATAAACATTCCCAAATATAAAGAACTGGAAAGAAATGGGATTTCATAACCATGAATGTAAGCTACAAGTTTTAAAATGTAGGTAGTTGATAGAAACTGCTAAAGAATCGGTGGAATAGCACCAGTTGTCAGGATTACAGACAGTAAGAACAACCATTTTAAGGGAGAAAATAAAGCTAATTTTGTATATGTCATTTACTGGACACAGACGTAAAATCATAAATAGCAATGCAAAACTGTTCAGCAGATATTTATCTTCTATATTTGAAGGAAACAAAACAAAGAAGAAAACCCCAGCCCAAGTGACATTGTGGATGAAAAAGAAGTTTTACTATCTATATCAAAAGAAGCTATGAAGTCCCATCTAATGCCAGACTTCTTCAAATAAACAAAACAGGAAAACAATTTACATTTAAGAGTCAATAGGGGCTGAGGTGAGAATGACCCTAACCCTCTGTGGTTAGTTGGTAATTCATCCTGGTAAATAAGGCAATGCTGTATCATCAGAGAATCCTCTTGTGATTCCTACAGTTAGAAAGAAACCAGGTATCAGTTAGCCTGATGTTCCTTGAGGCCAGAGAGTGGGGCAGTGAATTCAGGACTCTGTCAATGAAGAGTTAGAGCTTAAGAAGGTAATTGATGCCAGGCAAAATGGTTTTAGTGGAAGGTACATCTTGTTAAACAAGACCGTTATCTCTTTTTGATAAGATTATAGGTTTGAATGATTAAGACAGCTGTGTTGAGGTGGTACCTTTGGATTTCTCCAAGGTGTTTCACTTAATACTGCCTGACACACTGATTAAAATCTTACATTAAAAGGAATCAACAGGGCACAAAATAGATGGGTGGAAAAAATGGCTCACTGACAGACCTTGAAATGGAGTTGCTAATGTAGCTGTTCCTGAGTGAGGCCATTAGTACAGGACTTGTCTGAACATCGGCTCTTTGTCTGATACCATATGACATTTTCATCACTGGTGCAGCAGGTGATAATAAATATCTGCTGGTTACTACACGTTGTGGGAAGGATTGGAAATGTCTGCTTTTTTAGTTTTCATCCAGAAAATTAAGTTTCATATGGCCTAA
Source organism: Falco rusticolus (assembly GCF_015220075.1). Taxonomy (NCBI): domain Eukaryota; kingdom Metazoa; phylum Chordata; class Aves; order Falconiformes; family Falconidae; genus Falco; species Falco rusticolus. Next base: position 14,717,485 of record NC_051189.1, on the reverse strand, counting down.
TCAAGGTAGAAGGACAGGAAGGAAAGAAAAACAAATGTCCCCACAGGGCATATGTTAAAAAACAGAGTATGGGAGTGATACTTTCTTTGGACACAACATTGGGTAGTTAATTAACAAAGTATTTCGTCCAGTTGAGCTGACAATCCTTCCAGACAGATATGGAAAAAACAAAAAAAGTCCAGAAGCATCAACTGGGAACTAGGAAATTAGCCTCCCTTTAGAAGGTTTAAAAAGCACATTCTATTCAGGTCATTCAAGAGAAAGTGGGAATGAGGTGGCCCTGGAGATTGTTAAGGACAGATGTCAAATACATCAGCAGTTCAGGTAAAGCTGATCCCTTCCTGGAGCAAGATGAGCCAAGACACCTCTCAAGGTCCCTCCCGGCCTTGCCCTCTACTATGTTGTGACATGATGGGTTATGAGTTAGAAAAAACCCCACAATGTCCTAGTTGTGAGATTAATTAAACATTGGATCAATTACCAGCAAAGATGCTGAACTTGCCTTTTTGAGGTCTTTACAAAGACAGTAGCTATCCCTGTTAAATACATGCTTATTTTTGTTATTTGGGAGGAATGCAATGGCCTGTGCCACCCCGCAGGATCCTGGTGGCCCACCACCTCCTGGCCTTGCAACCTAGGTGTTAACATACAGAATGGTAACATTCTTGTTAACTTCTCTTTGCTACTTACACCTCCATGCATCTTCTTCCCTGACTGACTTTAGGCAGTACCTGAGCATCTCACTGTCTTCTATTAATTTAATATTCAAAGTCCTGAGGTGAAGTCTCTTCATGGTGCTTCTTTAATACACAGCACCAGCTTTACACAGTTACCTTCAAAACTATAAATCTGGACTTTTCTGGGAGCTGAGGTATTTTAGCAAGTCTGATGGGGTGGCAGAACATTCAGTTGTGTCTTCAGGCTTCTTGGTGTATCCCCCGAAGTCTTGGACACATCTCAGCTACTTCTCTCTGTCACCCTTTGTGTCTGGCTTGGGGCTTCTCATAACGTAGTATTACAGTTTTCTTCAAAAATGCTTGTCTCAGGGATATCTACCTACAGCTAGATGACATAAAGTATTTTGGACCTTGGTAGAATAAAGAACATAATGTTAGAATTCAACCCTCCTTTTTTAACTGAAGGGTGAATAGACTGGTGTTAGGGCTCAGCACTGAACTACTGCTCTGTGTGTTGTAGCCTTTCTCTGTCCCTGCAATGGGTTGCCACAGGGAAGCAATCCCAGTGGTTCTGGTTTCCCATTTCTCATACTCATTTCTGCAACAAGGGCTTCTCTCTAACATATGAAGAAGTGCCAGTCATCTTTAGTAAAATTCCAAGAAACTAAGCATCTTGGAAGAAAATTAATATGTCTTTGCTTCTGAGCAGTCATGTAATTAATATAATACAATCTTGTTTCATAGTTGTAGTTTACTACATTATTTAATATTTATAAAGGAGTTTGGAAGTAAAGTAAAGCACACTTTTATTTGCAGAACCCAATGATCAGAAATATTCTTACAGTCTAGTTCCAAGAAATAATTTAATCTTGTTTGTTTGGAAATAACTCAATCCTAAATTATTGTTATTTTTTCATCAAAGAATTTTTGCTTCTTCTTGTGCTTTATTTTTTCAAGTCATATCCCAAGCAGTGTTATCCTGTAATAATTTAGCAATATGGCAAGGCTAGACTGTAGCACTAAGAAAAATGTGTGGCAAATTTGGATAATGTGATGCAGAGAATGCAGTAAACAAAATTCACTCTCTCTGCAAAGACTGTATTGCAAGATTCCCTCACAGGAACTCCTGAGACTGAAATATTACTGTGGGTACCAATACTGGTTTAGGGACCAACAAGCTAGGAGGGACCATTTTCTTTTCAACACAGTTCCACTTGGCCCTTCTGACTCAGTTGAGAAAAGCTAGAACTTTTACATTATCATCAGTCTTTTCCTTTTTATTTTTTTTGTTTGTCCGTGCATCAACACCTTTTCCCTTCACAAATAGAAGATACAGCACAGGGCTGCTCCATTAGTAAAGCTTTTTTAAAAGAATGGATGCTGTCAAATCAGTGTGCATGCTCATTTTATTTTCTGAATTCATTACTAGGTCTCTAAAGGCAACTTCTGATTTATTACTCCAAGAATAATTATTAGAACTATTAAGGCTCATGGTGTCTGGTGTCCTGCTGATAATGTTTCTATTGTAAACATCTTAAAAGAAAAGTTGATAACTTAGTCTATTGTATACTACAAAACCTCATTCCCACTGATTTCAGTCAGAGCGGGGTAGCATCAGTTGATTCCTACTGATTTCAGTGGGATGTTAGGAGCCGTCTAAGGAATTAGAAACCTAAATACTTTGTTATAGCAGAGGCTTAGGGAGTAATAAGATGGATTTGTATTATAAGCTGGGAGCCCATCAGCAGGAAATAACTAAGGACTTGTGCATAACAGTCAGATAAAAGCTGAGCTGAGCCACAGAAATGATGCAGGTGTGAAGAAGGCAAAGGCAGTCCTGGAGTGTGTCAAGGGAAGTATTTCCAGCAGGAAAGCATTAAGAGATGCTGCATACTGCACAGTTCTCATTACCCATTTGAAGAGAAAGATGGTTTTATACTGCAGCAGTCACAGGGAGAGATCATGATGGTGACCAGGGAAGGGAGAGTTCATTATCTGAAAAGAGTCTAACTGAGCTGGGAGCTTGTCTGGTCTTGCAGAAGGAAGAGTGAGAAGGGATGTGGCTGTCATCTATAAATACACCAACAGGTAAACACAAGGAAAAGATCAAAATGAATTAATTTAAGCGATACAGCTAGAAGAACAATTAGGTACTAACTGCTTATGGATAAAACTGGCTGGGAGTTAGGAGTGCGTCTAATAATTGCAGGAGTGAGCTTCTGGAAGACCCTCCAGTAGCAGTAATGAGGACAAAATTCCCTCCTCCCGTTTGTTTGTTTTTTTGCTTTGTTTGGGGTTTTTTGTTTGTTTGGTTTTGGGTTTGGTTTTTATTTTGGTTTGTTGTTGTTGTTTCTTTTTAAAAAAAAATTGAAATGTGATCAGCTTATAAACTGAACTCTCTGATGTGTAGCAGCTGGGAATGATGAGACTTCACCTGGGAGATTCTTCCAGTCTCCTATACCTAGGGTTTTTTCAGGATTGTTTAAACACAGGATTGCCTTCTCTATCTCAAGCGGGCAGGGATTTCCAATGGGGCCTAATTCTTGCCAACATTTTTTATATGACAAGAAGAGCCTGGATCACAACAAAGCTTGCCACTATCTCCAGTGTGCCCAGTCCAGGGAGATCTCCCATTTTTCTTGGGTACAGAGTCATCCCTGAGGATGACTGAGGAAAACTCAGGAAGGTAAATAGAGGACAGTGCCATTCTCAGCAAAGATGCTGCTGCAAAAAATAGGACAAATGAACAAAGAAAGAGGATGAAACCAGTTCTTTCACAAGACATGGGAAATAATCAAGTCTGTCCTGCATGTCCCTTTGGGACTATTTATCTTGTAAAAACCTGATGTTTTCTCTCACGATTTATTACTGCTTTTTCCTGAAATAAGCAATACTGGATCTGGAGCCCAAGGTGATGTAAAACTTTGTGTGCATTTAAGCAGTCTCAAGGCTATCGTTCTGACCTGCTGGCCTTTGTTCTGTCATTTTGGAAATGTCACAGAGTGGTCAAGTCAACCCTGGCTCCGGGGCTTACTTGCTTAGCTTGAGAGACCTGTGTGTGCCCAGAGGGAGGCTGCTTATATGTTAACAATCTGAATATAGCTTGTGAAATCTCATCATTTCCACTGAACCTTACAGTGCTCAAAGTTGTGCAGCTTAGGCAGGTGTTTGCTGAATGAGGCTTTAGGCAGATTTGCTAATGACCTTGAGATGGACAACACTAGAGCAGCATTGGATGAACGAATTTCTGTTTTGACACGTGTCCCCTTGCAGAGCACAGGTCTGCTGTGACCTTTTAATTTAAGGACAGGGAGACTGAGGCACAGTGGTAGCTTACAAGAGCCCACTTTAATTAAAAAGAAAGTACCTGTGTGAAGGTATGGTGATGCTTGGTTTGTTGGACACATCTACCCACTTCCTTCAGTCCTTCTTATCATCCTGAGCTGCAGCTGAAGCCGTTCAGCTTCCAGAAGCTGAATTTTGCCTTTAGGAATAATGGGCAACTAAATTCTTTAGTATTCCTTGCAAGAAAGATATTTACAGAAGGTGTTCGTGGCTGATCATATGATCAAACCAGTATCCACCAGGGGCAATGTGCGTGGCCATTTGTATTATATTTAGAAAAAACAAAAATCTCATTTTATTCTGGTATTATTTGTTAAGACACACCCAGGGGGTCCTTAGGCAAACTGGGTTTGTTCTGCTAGATTCTGTACATAGGTACTGTAGAAGTCAGGTTCAAAGACTGTCATGATCAAAGCAATAAAAATGTGAAAGTGGGCCAGAAATGCTGGTAATTAGACTATTCTATGAGCTTGTTTAGGTGTTGTAAAGATTCCCTACTGTCTGTGCAGATCCTAGTGAATGAGTCCTGATCCAACTCATTTATCATCCCCTTCTGTTTCAGATGTCAGAGTAGCTGCTATAGCTGAAATTAGGTATCTGCTGCATCTGTACTTGACTTTGAATGGGGCTGTAATTGGAGAGAGATAAAATGGGATTAATCTCACGCTGCTTTAGACACCTATACTGTAGAGTACTGCCACCAGAGAGGCAACCTCTGCTCCTTTCAGTCAGTGAAGAGATACAGCACCTTTAGGGAGTATCACGGCAAGACAGACGCCTAAAGCAGACCAGACAAAACTCTCCCTGAAGTGCCCATTACTTTCTGTTCACTCTAAAGGGAGCCCAGAGGTTGATGCCTGTGTGGGAACGTCCTCCTTTTCTTCAAGTGAAATATGTGCTGTGGGAGGGCTGTATCCAGATTTGGTTTGTGCCTTGATGGCAGATGCATTTTGCCTTAATTTCTTATAATTGACAGGTTTTTGTAACAAGGTGATCACTCACATGACCTAGGGCAGATGACGGGCTAGAGCTTCTGTGCATGCTAACGAAACCAGAAAAGTAAACCACAGAGAAACAGGTCAGAAATACAGAACAAGAAGTAACACAGTGTCAGAAAAATGCTGGGTGCTCTTATCTAGTGTGTAGAAAATAGTTTGAGCACAGACATTATGATGATGGAGGATATATAATTTTTCAGTTTGATATTATCAGCAAATTAAGCAAAACAGAATTGCAGTTAAAGACCAAAGAGGTAATTGAAGCCCTTTGTAGCTCTTAGAGGCTTTGCTGTAACTGCACTGGGCATATTGCATTAAGTTCTAACTACTGGAAATTAGAAGGCATTCAGAAGAGCAATAAAAATGATTAGGGGCCTGAAATTACTGACCTACGAAGAAAAGATGAGGTAGATTAAAGCACATCCTTGGAAAGATGAAATGATGAGCTGATTGCTCCACAGAGGGCTTCACATGTGGTTTTCCACACCACCTAGAGCTTCAAGGGACCACAGCACAGGTAAATGGCAGTTCTGATATGTTATTAATGTAAAAACCCAGTTTAATCCAGAAACGCAAGCTATATTCATTCTGATGCCTTCTGACCCTGAAATGCTGCTTTTATAACCACAAACCCAAGGGCTGGAAAATCCCTTTGAATTTCTTCCTTCACCCTCTTCTTTTCCAAGTACTCAGTGCCTTTCTCTTAGGACAGAAACTCAGATCATGTTGGTGAAACACAATGCTTTTAAAATCTTTATGCAATACTGGCACAAATGGTTCATCTCTCTTCAAGGGCCCTTGGGCAAACTTCCTGTATATGTCAATAGAAATTCGATGAATAGATGGAAGTGAAAATATTGTCCTGAGCAAAGAAATTTTTTTCACAACTCCAAATTTGTCACTGCTCTATTTTGAGGTTTAATTGCCACCTAGAGCATTTGGATGCCAACAAAAGTCAAAGAATTCATCTGTAAATATTTCACCAATGCCAGTGGCAAGAGCCTCTAAAAATATACAGTAGAGGACAAAAGGCTCAGGCTGAACATCAAGCTTATGTCTGAAAATGCTGACAATCCAGTGAATTAATTTCTTGATTGATGGCATTGTCCTGAGCGTTGACCAACCCACAGTGAATCAACCTGGAGGACTAGGTATTGTCATTGTGCACGCTCCCAATACGGGTGGTAGAAAAGTACACAGATAAACAGATCATTTTTCTGGAGGGTGAGTAGCATAGGGTGAAGAACTTGAAGCTGACTATGAACTCTTTGAAGCAGGAATTATTATTCATAAGAGCTAGCTGTTATAAATAAACTAAACCACATCAAAGCTGCGGAGGTTATGTAAGAATCCTAACATACCCTTGGCTTTCCAGAACCCACAGGATCTGGACTGGCAGACCTGAGCCAAAGTTACAAGTGCAAACTTAGGCTGCTCTTCTTAATGATCACGCCATGTTTAGTGATGATGTAGGAAAAAGAAAGAAATAAGCATCCAGTTTACCGGCATGGTGAATCCCGCCTTTAATATAAAACAAATTCAGATGAATCCTTTTGCATGTTCTCGTGTCACTGAGGAGTTCATAGCATTTAAGCATGAGTCATTTTGCAGAGTAAGCATATGGCTAAGCGTTCTTTGAAATAGAGATGCTTCCCTGGAACACGACTGAAATCAGAAAGCGAAAATACTAAGACTAAAAAGAAATGCAAACAAAATGATCCAATCTTCTCTCTACCAGCTGCTATAAGATGTCACTCATTGGATCCTGCATCACATATATACTTCTGTGGAGAGCTGGAATATAATTTTCTTCTTGATTTAAAGATCCGCCATGATGGAGCTCTGGCCTTGTGTTGGTTATGCAGTGATTAGTTACGCTGTCAGAACATTAAAAAGTGCCTTATTTCAGTAGTTGTTTATTGGTCTGATTATTAAAAAAAGAAACTGCTGCAACACCCCAAATGCCTTTTAGGGACAAATATGTAGGTTAAGAGGTATTGCTTGAGCAGGGCCCATTAACCCACCCTTCCCACCCTCCCACTTCCTCTCTGGTCACACCTTTTAAAATCATTAACTCCTTAGAGCTGGGTTTGTTCCTCTTGCTTTGGATTTAAATCATCCAACATGCTCAGGCCGTTATGTTAGTCGTAGTTGATATCAAAGTCCAAGTCTCAGTGTCACAGCTCTAAATCAGAAAAGCACCCTAGGAGAGAACGGATATAAAAGAACATTAATTAATGGAGTCGCAAAAGTCTTCTGAGCTCCCAGCAACAGCAACCAAATATTTGACAGCTGCTCCCAGCAACAGCAACCAAATATTTGACAGCTTTGCCCTAAATGTGATCCACATTGTACTTGTTCTGCGTGTCTGCTGTGTGGAAAGTATGTTCTGCCAGGCTTCTCCCAGGTAGTTAAAATTCAATATCATTCTATAAATTTGAAATGTCAAGTCACATCAAAGAATCTAAAGCCATCCATGGAGTGTGCTGCTAACACTAAGTGCCCACAGGTTTCCACAACCTACCAGCCAGGTGTCTTTTACCTGTGCACACACTCACAAAAGGCAGGGAGTCATTGAGGAGGCAGGTGGAGGGATAATCCTCTACCAGATCATTCATTCATTTTCCAGAGGTGACAAATTTGCAGGTAGTATCAGCGTATCAGGTCTCTTCTGCCAGTATCCAGTGTCGAGCATACTGACAGAGGTCAAAACAACAGCACGTCACTCTAGTTCAGCATCTTTAACATGACACCTGCCCTGCAGTCCTATGGCAGTGAATAACAACTAATTCCCATAGAGGAGGAATAACAAAAAGTCTTTGTGTTAATGTTACCCCTGAGCTGGCTGTTCTGCACTGTGTATGCTAGATGGACCTACTCCTATTCCTTCTTTGAAGGCATCAGCAGAACGAATGCGCCTCCTTTTTCCCTTTGGGAGAGGTCGTGGTGAAATCCTGGCACCTGTGAAGCTGGTGGGGCTGGTGCCAGGGTGCTCTGCAGGGCTTTGGGACTGGGCAAAACAACGACCCAGTTCTATTAGCTGAACCTTTGTAGGTGCGCTTCTGAAAGAGATTGGCTTAAACAAGTGTACCAGGTATTAGAGGGTCACTGCTGACATCAAGTGTGTTTGAAAAGTGACCTTTACCACTGCATCGGCTGGGAGAGCTGAAAATGGCCTGGGTGACTCACATGGTGCTTTGGGAAAGCACAGCAACTAATTTTTAAGATGAGAGAGTGACTCTTTTTCACAGATCAGCTCTTCCCCCTTCATGTGTCCCCAGAAATTGAAATAATTTTAAAACTTCAGTATGGTTTTCTTAGATTAACATTTTTTACCTTCACACACACAAGAAATTTTTAAACTGAATGTGATAAAATATGACTGTCAGTTACTGAGATGTTATTTTATTTTATACTCTGTTCCAACTCCTCTGTTCCTTTCCTGCCCTGTCCTTTCTTTTTACTTCAGTTTCTCACTGGATTCTTCCTTTGATTCTTTCCCTGTTCCTCTTTAAATTTTCCCCAAAGTAAAGACTGAATACAAAAGGTCCAGGTTCTAATCCAACATTTAAAATCACCAAGCTGACAAGAAAATGTTCTGTGAATACATTAGATATATAAAGAAGGAAAAAAGAGTGCTTAGTGGCCCACCATTTAATGCGAAGAACAAAAAAAAGGGTTATTGCAGAGAAGACTGAAAATAATTGCCACCTTTGCTTCACTTTTCTCCCCCCAACAAGATTACTTATGCCTAGATACATGACAAAATTAATTTTAACAAAGAGATTGACATGCAAATGAGATCAGGGAGTAAACCAAAAGTCTTTATAAAATTATAAAGTTATTTATATAAAATAGATATGCTCAGCTTAGCAGGGACTGATAAAATTGAGCGGATTTGAGGAACTAGTCAAGGCAGCTCTGAATTGCTGGTGATTATCTTTGAGAACTCAGCAAGGGCACTCTTGTCCCAGATGACTGGAGGAAAGTGTACATCAGACAGTTTAACTCTGTTACCCAGGTAGGTACCAGAAAGAATTATTAAATAATCAATTTCTGCAGGGTTGTAGAATAATGAAAAGAGGCTTAAAAAGCAATGAGTGTAGGTGTGTCAATAACAAATTGGGCAAAACTAATTTAATTTCCTTTTTTGAAAGACAATTGGAAAATCTTCTGGACACAGATGAGATCTGTTTAGCAAATTATAGATCCAGCTTAAGTGATGCTATTGATGATATCCAAATTGACAGTATTACGTAAACTGGGAGAATAGTTATGATCCCTGACAGCCAACATTCACCAGCACAGGAGTGGGGCTGACAATTGATGGCTTGTACTAGTCTGTTCTCCTTCATTTCCAACTCCTCATTTTCTATTAAGAGGGTCCTAGGTTAGGGACCAGGGTCTAAATGATGTCAGTTGAAGTAAATACAGATGGAAGAGCCACAGAAAAAGAGTAGATTTTCACAGTGAAAGAGGAGTTCAGTGGGGCCAAGTCTGGGCTCCTGTGCTGGTCATTATTTTAGTGAATGATTTTGATGATGAAGAGGCAACATGCTCAGGACAGCTGAAAAGACCCCTGGATGGAAGTGGGCTGTAAGGTCTTGGTAGGAGATGAGCCTTGAAAATACTCTTGATGAATTGTGGGGGTGTCTGAAACCAGTCAGATGAAATTCAATGAAATTCAGGCACCAAGTTTTAGGAAGAAAAATGGACAAATACAAAGTGGATAATGCTTGCATTAGTACAACAACTGCCAAAAAGAGTGTGGTGAGTATAGTGGATCACAAACTGAAATCATGTTAAAATAGCATGGTGTTGCAAGGTTGATAAATATTCTTCTGAGAGGTACAGAACACAGTTTTGGATGTAAGGTCGAGGAAGTGTGACTTCCAGAACAACTTAAAAAAAGGTATAGGCAACGTCAAAAGAATCCAAATGAAATCTACAGAAACAAAGGGATTTTGAAAAGGCTGGAGAAAGTGAGAAGCAGGTCAAGTCATGGTCAGTCACTGTGCAAAATGGTGTGACAAGGCCAATGAGAGTGTCATCATTTGCGCTTGTGGTAGGATAGGAAGAAATCAGTTCACTTTAATCAATTTAAGGTAAATTACATACTAGGAAAATATTTCTAAATACGAAAGACAAAGGCACAGGGAATGTGCAGATTTTGTGGGATCTTCTCCACTGAAAATTTCTAAGAGTAATAGGACAAAAATTTTTCACAGTCATATATGTATATACACAAATACCTGTCCTTAGGGTAAAATGGTCTAATGTCATTCCTTGTGGACCTATACTTCTATGCATGCCTAATCAAGTGATGAAATTAATTTACCTATCCATGCTGGCTGCATGCATGTAAAACATTGTCAGGATGTGCTGAAACAGGGAAGGGGCTGGAGAGGCTGCAGTGCAACATTAGGAAGGAACTGACTCTGGCTTGCAGGGATAAGGACGGGAGAGTCCCGTTTCTTGAGACTTTTCAGATATGGCTTGCACAATGCAACTTGTCCAGTCTCTGTAAACACCTCGTTGAAGCTATTGGGTTGGGACTGAAAAAGGGTGCTGGAAGAAGTTAAACTGAAAGTTGAAGAGAACAGTGAATACATGCAAATCCAAGTGATAATTCACAGTAAGCCTTGAGAGAATGAAGTACGGAAGAGAGAGTGAAAACAGTGGCCTTGTAGCCATGAGCTGGCCATCAGGAAGCATCCAAAAGGAGCCACGTCTGTTGTCAGTGTTTTTCCATGATGGTGATTCAGAAGTTAGCAAACTGGATAATGAAATAAAGTGCACCCAATCTTTCCTTAGAGCTACAGTATTCTCCCTGGTACCCAGCTTTGCTCAGCACCCACACCTAATGTTGGATTTCCTGATCTTCTGCATGTCTTGACCATCTGGATCTCATTTTAGAAAAAGGCCAAAATAAGCTTGGCAATACTTTTCAAATGTCTGTCTATGTTAAAATCAAAACACAAATAATGTAGTCATCTCTTGAGTTCAGCATTCCAAGCAAAATGGGTGCAGTGTTCAAAGGGACAAGGACCCCTTTAAACATCACCATTCTGCCTTGCTTGATAGCATTTAAGGCCCTGTGATGGAGAAGTCATAAGGCGGTATATAGCAATATGAAGGTTTCAAGTAATTTGTCACATGACAGTCTAGAACAGAATTTGGATCTCCTTATTCTGAGGTTTAGCTCTGGTTTTAAATTTTCATCTTTTGTGAAATAGAACACATCTAGATTTTTACAATGACTTTCCATTCTAGCACAGCATCAATGAAAATCCTTCATGACTGAGCTCTATTGACCTAAATTGTTAAAATGCTGTTCCTTTTCCATTAATTCTGAAGGTATTATTGTACTTTTACTGGCTCTTTCCTTGTAAGATTTATGTTTCAAGGCAATTTTTGAAAGCAACTTTTAATCCACTTTCTTCCATTCTTGCATATTTTTTTCTTTCTCTAATGAATACTAATGCTGACAAAGAATGCAAGGCTTGACCCAGAAATAAATTTATGCAAAACCAGCTTGTACACCCTTGCTTTAAACCTAAGGGGACAACAGTCAAAGTTGCTTCACTTCTATTTCCACTATGCAGATTAATTAATTTGTGTTCACAAAGTGCTTGGAAAACTTCAGCTAGTTGTGCTTATATAAGTGCTAATGTTAATATTGTGAAGAATTTTTTCCCTAGTCTGTTTCAATAGACATCAGTGTCAGAAGGGAAACCCACTGAAATTAGTGGTTAGCTTGCTAGTATTCTGAGACAGCTAATTATTACTGAAAAGGACAGAAGGGTTAGATGGAGTTTTGCTGAACACTTTAATTCTTTGATCATTATTGACACATGACTGACAGCCATTACAAAGGTCTGAGAGAGAGCAGCATATCTAAGTGGCTTGTGTATGCTAATGTCTCACACAGATAGTGTTTGGGGTAGAGCTGTTGATCTTCACCTACCATTCTGAGCTGTGGTGGAGTAACTTACAGTTTCCTTATCATATTCATCTTTTCCTATCCACAAACACTGTGCAAAGGGCCAAACAATGTTTTCGCTAATTGCAAAGGACAGAAATTCAAGTGAATTGATAAATTATGCTTGCTGGATCAAAGGAGAAGGGACACTCCACCATGACACCTTCATTAAGGACCCTTATTAGGGGTGAATGGTGGAGAGGCTGGGATGTTTCTAGTGCCTGTCTTTACTTAGGGACACCCTTGTTCCTTTCTCCAATCCACAGCCAATTTTCATGGTTAACACATTCTATGTCTACTTAGAGCTATAGTGTCCAGCTTTTGCAATGGTCAGCTTCAAAGACCACCCAGGCTGCGGAGCAGCGGTGGAAAGTAGCATCCCCTTGGCCTCTCAGTAACGCAAGGCTGATTCACGCAGCTCTGATAAAATAAAACCCGAAAAACTTTAATGCACAACATAGCTGAAGAAAACCATCCATGTTTTATACACAGGCATAGCTCATTTATCAGACCTCACAAATATGTTGTCTCTAAGTGCACCAGACCTTATGGACTGGGTCATGGGACTTGGACAATATGCTGGGTTACATGATGCTTGGCCTGGGCTCCCTTCTAGTGGTATATGTTCAGCCAACCTTCATAGTTTTCTTCAGCCAGGGATTTTGACCTTTCTCACTAGGATATCTGTGTTGATATGTTGTCTGGTTTTTATTTATCTGTTTGACAAGCAATACAGTACTTGCATCAGCTGGTCAGAAACCACCCATGAAGCAGCCACAAGACAACACGTCAGAGCAAAAAGACTGTCAACTCTGACTTCTTTTACTCATTGACCATTTCATTGTGTTGTGTTGCAGATTAGCTAGCTGGCTTTATAGTTTGTTCCTACAATTAACAATGCAAATCATACTTCTAGTATGTGCCCACACATACAATGATTCTTACTGTTGTTTCAAAAGGCACACAAAAAGGTCAGTTAAATTCCAGGTATTCTGTTTCTGCTAGGCCCTAAATTGTGGGTTAAGTCCCATCCATGTTTGACTTCTCAAATTTTAGCATCACACACAAGGTCTGTGTAACCAGCTTCCCTGTTTGGGGAGTTGCCCTGATGAATAAGTTTGCTCATTGCCAGGTTCACAGCCAGAGCTTCTTTAAACACAGCTTTCCATTTTCTCAGCACATCAGCAGCTGTGACACAGGCCTGAGCCCCTCTTCCACACTGTGGTGAAGCAGTGCACCCTACATGGTTCCCTTCACAGAAAGAGATGAACTTGGGAGGTATGATAAAGATAGTGGTGTAGAAGTCCTGGCTGTGATGCTATGTATGTCCTACCTGCAGGGTAATATGAGGCAGAAGACAGTTGTGAGCCTCATATTCCATATGAGAAGCTCCGCAGGTCTGTTGTAAATGTGTATGCCTTGGTGGTAGCAGTGCTATTGCGTCTGCCATAACTGCTACCTGGTCTAAGCCAGCTGAAGCTCATCCCCTTCTCTGACCTTATCAACCGGTCTGCCAGAAGAAATGTCCTCTGTTCCAAACTTTTCTTCCCCCTATGTACTTATATAAACAACTACTTTCCTATTCCAAATGTTGCACTGCTAAAAAGCCTCACAGAAAATTCCAGCTTATATTTTCCTTGGAAAGTGTGGTCTCCCACATGTAGTGTCTCCAGGAAGCTCTTTCATGTGCAATATGGAGCACAAAGAAAGATCATTCTGCTGTTACTATTTATCATCAAGGTATAGACATTAAAAAGGTTTTAAAATATCAGCTTTAAACTGGTCTAGTGATTATTATACTACTGTAAACCAGCAATAGGGAACAAGGGGCAGAAAGGAAGGAAACCATTAGAAAAAATAATAACTCGGTATTCCTTTATATAAAGAAAAATAGGCTCATGCTTGTCAGTGTGCCATTTATTAAACACTGTCTTACTTTTATTTTGCTATTTACTTCAAATGCCAAAGAACCTCTGAATTGGCGTCGATGAATGGAAGTTTTCTGGCAAGCAGCACCACTGAGTTCAAAAGGAACAAATGTGATCAGGCCCAGTAAAGCACGTTCCCTTTTTCATTGTATACAGCATCTCTTGTGCATTTATTTAACTTCCCCCTGGTTATACAAGACAGAAATGATGAGATGTGGGGCTACCTGGTAGCCTTTTTGCAAAAAACATTGCTATTTTCACCCATCTCAGCAACAAAAATGTCTTCAAAGAAGATCTTTGGCTTTATATAGTCCTTGCTTTTAAGGTAAGCCAAGGTTATAATAACAATGCTTAAATCTTGTATGGTCAATTATCTCTAAGCTTGAAAGCACTTTGAGAAAAAAAGGTTGTTAATATTAGTAAATCTGTTTTCAGATGGGGACAATGAAGCAAAAGTGAAATAAGTTTCTTTGGTAAGCAAATCATGGCAGAGCCAGGAATGAAACTTATTAACATTATAATTTGAGGGATCTTAAACAACATTAGATTGTAAAACTTCTGAAAGGGGTATTAAAGTTTAATTCCAGAAGAGCTGTGAGGTTTTACAATAGCTGTAGAGTGAGGCACTTCTGCAGAAGCATTATCTTGCACTTTGCACTTGGGAACAGCTGTTTAAATAAGATCTTTGATGCCTGTTTATGTTGAGTCGTAGCAGACTTGTTAAAGCTTACTTGTTTCTGAATCTCAACAAACTAATAAATACATGTTCTGGAGTAGCTTGGCCACGATCTCATGGGCATGGGCTGCCCTCAGGCAGAACAGGTAGTCAGAAGGCTTTTGGCTGCTGCTATAAATAACATGTTATTGCAAGATGTTCTCTGTGTTATTTAAGTGTGAAGGCAATGAATGTTGTTAGGGTAGCAGCCCTAGTCCAAGAAAGTCTTCTATAAATGTATGGGTATTACACAATAGTGACCCAAATGCATGTGCACGTGCTGCATTGTTGGGAAAGGAGCTAAAGTGTGAGCTTTCACCTGCAAAACTAAAGGTGATGGCCCTTTTAATAGGATCAGTATCTGGGCAGTATAGCCTACTGAGAAATAAGAACTTTTGGGAAGTTAAGAATTTGCTAGATAAGAAAGTTAGTACTGAGAGCCTTCAGCTCTGAAAACAGCTGCTTCTTCCTGAACTGTCTGAAATGGACGGTGTTATGAACCTGACAGTTTAAAGCTACAAATAACTGGCAATTAATAGATAACACCTTCCTTGCCCTCCACCCCTAGCCAAGAAATTAGGGCAAAAACTGAATGACTGGCTTAAGGCTACTCCCTGAAAGCCCATGGCAAAGGGATGGAGTGGCAGCAGGACATGGTTAGGATGTCCTCTTGCAAAGCCACTAAGTGTTGGGTTCCAGGCCGAATAAATATTTGCTAAAGGAAGTAGTAATGGGTGCAAATACCTGAAGCAGTCAGGAAGGTGTGAGAGGAGGCCTGGCTATGTGATGAGGACTGACTGCCATGGAAAAAAGGCCCTGGGAGGACTACCTTGGTATATATACCCTTTCCCACTCCATTTTTCCCCTTCTCCCCACTGGTGTGGTAAGCATATAGGCCACAATGTCCTGGTGGCTGTCGGAGATGGAAAGGGGGTGATATTTCCAAATCTGGGCCCTGGTAAAGCAACGTGGCAACTCCTGTCGACTGAGTGCAGCGATCAAACCTCACTGACTGTTGTTTAAACCCTGCCACTGCTATGCCATCTAATTCATATCCCTGGAGGAAGGCGGCCATACAGCAACCCACAGGTCTGCACAATATCCAAGGCTGAAACTATGTCATCCAGCCACTTCTCAGCCCACATTAGATCCCATGAGACTAGTACAATACCACACATACATGTCACACTGCCACCTGATGTTTAATTCCAGCCTTAAGCAGTGTTCAAGAAACCCTACCAGAAATTAGCAAGTATGTTTTGGTCCTTCCAGTCCATCTGTCATAAAACTGGTTGCATAAAATGCAAGCTATTTCTTAAAAGGGGCATTTTGGATATTTCAGAGAGAGCTTTAGCTCTGGTCACCTGAAAGTCCCTGTCCTCCACCAGCTGTCACCCTGGTTTCTGATACCCAGATCTTTTCAAATCCTTAAACAGAGGTTAATCAGCTCTTCCAAACCCTCTCTCTTTAGTCAGTTTAGGGCAACTTGGATATCAAGAGTGTGCCAGGCAATCGCTTGTGCACTCTACCATCTTGCCAAGTCCCAGACCCTGACAACTTGCTGTATTACAGAGTAAGCAGTTCAACTGCACGCAGTGTATGAAAACCTTACTGGTTTTGAACTTTCAATTTTCAATTTTGATGAATGCTCCCTTGCTCTTGAATGAGAACTCTCAGAACAAGCACCTGCTAGTTTCTTTGGATGGCATGTTATTTCTGCTTCTTGCCAGGAATGAATTTATGGGGGACAGAGAGGGGCTAAAGAGCACCTGGCCCCTTTCTGACAGTGGCAGCTGCTGCTGCACCTTGGCCAGAGTCTGCTGATATGACTCTTAGTGTGGCCATACAGATACCACCCAGCCCAGGGGACGTTCTGGTTAACAGTCCCTCTTTTCAGCATCTCTTCAGATCAGATGTTGACAAAAGAGATGCTGCTAAGAGATGCCCATTTTCCCAAATCCCTGCTTTGATGCAAGGCAGCAAGAATGATTGCAGGCAAGTAATGGCCTGATTTGAGCAAGCTGATGGAAAGGAATATCTGCCTGTGGTGGGGCCTGCACCCTGCCATTGTCCCTGGTTCATCTCCTGGGTTCTGTGTGTGGTGGACCTGCAGCAGCCCTGAGGGAGAAGGTGAGGGTTGAAATGACCCTTACTAACAACAAGGGGAAGAAACAGAAGAATTCATCGTTGTCTTTCATCACAGGAGGAGGGGAAAAGCATTTCTTTCTGAGGAGCCTCAGTTGGCCCCAGCCTGTTCTAATTACAAAGACAGTCTGTTTGACTTTCTTTTTTTATTATTATTTTTCAGTCCTTAGGAAAACTGAATGACTGTCACCAGAGATGCTCTAAAAATATCCAGGCAGATCTCTGAACTGCTCCAGGGAGCCAGTGAGCTCTGTAATGGAGATGACAAACCAGGTTCAGATCACAGCAGATCCCAGGTCAGAGCTGCCGAGTGCTGCCTTCCTCAATGCTTGCAGAGTGCTGGCAATTCAACGGTGCTACTATAAAATTTGGAGCATTAACTTGTCCTTCAGCTAGGTGGGAGATATAAGCAATAAACAAATTTCTCAGACCATTGCTTTCATTTAGGCAAAGTTTGGTCTTGTGTCTGTTTTCCAAAAAGATCATCTAAATGAACGGTGACTTGGTGTCATTGTGGCTTTGTCCTGCCCTGCCCTTGTCATTCTTCTTTTCCTTGCAAAAATGGAAAGAACAGGTTTGTCCTTAAACAAACTCAAATGTCAGCTTGTACCTGTAGTACTTGGCCTCTACATCTTTGTATTGATTTATACCAGCTGGTGAATCAATCTACTTTTCTAATTACTAGATGCAGATAATATACATGACATCAGTTTGTAAGGACATTTTCCTGTATTATTATCGGTATTAGGAGAAGAGGTTTTTATTTCACTTTCCATATTGTCAGTTCTGCTTTTTAACAAGGAGATTTATGCATGCAGAAAAACATTTGAAAGTGATCACAAAACCTGGGGAGGGAGTGGTGAAGGAAATAATAAGGACCTTAGAAGTTTCTGTATGTGTGTCCAACAACTATTTTCTGCTTTTTTTTTTTTTTTTTTGTGTGTGTGCGCAATGAGCAACGGAGAAAGACCCCATTTAAAAGTTACTGATGTACCAAGTTGTAGGCAGTCTGATGGAAGTGGCAAGCAGAGTTGTTTCTCTGAGCATATCCCAGCTGAACAAACTGCCCCAGCAGAATCAGGGTGAAGATGCTGCACTCCCATGTGGTCTCTCAGTGATGCTCCACGTACTAGTCTGCTGCAACAGTAGGCAGCAGGGGTTGTATTTGAGACCTTCAGCCCTGCTGAAGGAATTCCATTGGAGTTCTGAGGTGGTGAGACATTTGCATCTGCTAACCAGGCTGGGAATGTGAGAACTGTAGGATTCAACTGATAGCCTTCAGTGAGCTGGCAAATGTGAGGCCCCCTCTGGAGTCAGTGGGGAAGAGCACATCTAGGAAAGAATCATGGAAGAAAGGTTTCAATGTGGTACCTGGTTCCACTTTTCCAATGACTGGAGGGAACCTGGAGTTTGAGATGGATGAGGACATGGGAGCTGAATCTCTTCTTTGCCATTAAGGTTGCAAGAACCTTTGTCTCTGTTGACTGCCCCAGCCTTCTGCTTGGAAAGGCAAGTCCCCAGTGCTCTAGGGTTGACACATACTTTATCAGTGTGCCGAACCTTCCCCCTCCCACAAGCAGCTGCACCTGCTCTCACCTGTTTACATAAGCAAAGTGCAGAGATCATCTATTACTCCAAAAAAGCAGCACATTCTGTATCATGGACTCAGGCTTGCCTTGCTTTATGGAGGTACTTTCTCATGGCTATTTTGTCAGTGTGCATCAGCTTGGCAAATAAGAAGTTTGTTGAAGGGAATAACTGCATATATATTTAGAAGGAGGGCACCTAGATAAATGGTTCTGTCCCAAAGTGGCTGATTGCTTCTGATAAAGGACTGGGAGACATTTTCACCAGTGGTTTCTGCAACTCTGCTGTTCCTGGTGTTGTGCTGACAGGTCATGAATGAGGATGCTGCTAAATAGGGATGTAAACAAAAATGATGGCAAGTTAAACTTCATTGTGGTTAAAAACCAGGAGAGAAAACAGAGTGCAGTGTTTCTGAAATGTAAAAGGACAAAAATGTGCAGAGAAAAGAAATGTTACTGTCTAGGTTCCAGGATTACAGTAAAACAAGTGACAAAATGCACACATACTGTGTCATTGATACGAGGTTCCAAGTGCTCTACAAGCATTTTAATTAGTAGCTCACAGAATCATTGTGAGCCAGAAAAGACCATCAGCCTTTCATAGTCCACATGGGCAGGAGAATTCTAACTGCTGTTTGTCTCTTTAAAAAGGAGAGAAAGCTGATAGACACAAATATTTGAGTGTTGTATTTTTTTTTAAAATGTATAAAATCCTGGTTTCCTGAACACAGGAGAAATGAAATTAGTAATAACTTCCCTATTCTCTGTCCAAGAACCACCCCAGTTCTTAACACAAAAGTTCTAAATTTCCTTTCCAGGTTGAGTTCTTGGGCTCAATCAGCATGTTCCTTCACATTTTTATGTCTTCATATTTCTTCCATTCAGTCCTTGCTCTACTCTGCCTCTTGCTCAAACAGTGTTGGTATGAGTCAGTCAAACGACTTCAGTGCACCTACCTTTTGTTTCATCAGTGATGTATTTGGGGTGGAACTGTTACTGTTTTGTCTTTTTATTTCCATACAGAACTTAGCTGTTCCTATCAGTAGCCTACAGATGGAAAGACTATGAGGTCTCTATATTTCTTATCTTGGTCAAGTGGCTTTGTCAATGCACAGATCATCTGCAAGCTTCTTGGGTTTTGAGTGGCTTGGAGAGATACCTAGAAATCAGGATGTCAGCCTTTGGAAGACCCTTCTTAATCAGCTCTCCAACTTTCCGTGCTTCACATTGCAGGCACACAGCTACAGTGACTCCTGATGCTGCTGGATATTCTGTGCTTTTCTAAATCCCTCCTAGGCCACTCTTTTTTACAAGAGCTATCACATACGGCTCTCCCTGCATCTTCTTGTGCCCTCTGCCTCCCCTGGAAAATGAGGTCCAGAGGCATTACAGATGCTACCCAACAGGTTCAGAAAACTTGAAGTGCTCTTACACTTTCCTTTAATAATTAACTCAGAAGACCTCTCTAAGACAACTAAAATGGAGCCTGAGAAGATCCTGGTACTGAGAAGCCTTGGTGTAAACACCTTTGATTTCAGCAAAAGGCTTGCTTTCAACAGGGCTGCAGGGCTGATGCTTTGCCCCCTTCTTTAAAGGCAGTCTTGAGCCCAGGCTGGCTTTCTACTAGTGAATCATCTGTGTGCCCCCAAAGGGAAATTTCAGCTAAATCAAATGTGATGAACAAATTTTAGGAATGACAAAAACTGTGTATTTCCTAGGGGCAATGTCCTCATCTGAACAACAGAGACACAGGGAGACCAAGTCTCAAAACAGGGACAAGACACTGTCACTTCCCTCTGCCACCAAAGAGTGCTCAGGCACTCATGTCACACATGGGAAGGCACTTTAGGATTCAGAGCAGGGGGATAAACGATGGCTTTGCCCCTCTCAAGCCACTGCCATGACCAGTAAACCACAAATCTACCTGGCATGTGGGGCTCTGTCTGATCAGTTGCTTGGCTTAGTAGGGCCAAAGGCACACAATAGGCGATGTGACACAAATGCTTGCCCAAATATACTGTTTTCAGGGCCCCACATATCTCAGAGCTGAACATTTTGGGAGTGCAGCTGAAGATCTGCATAGCCAAGTGCAAATGAGATGTTAATTAAGTGGGAGTAGGAAGGAGAACTGGCAGGAGAACTTTTCTCTCTTCTTTTGCTATGTCCAGGAGGGGGTGATCCCCTTTACCTCAGTGATGCCTTGGCACATTCTTAATTCACTGTACCCAACTCTATGATGAAATGACTCAGATTACACAAGCTCAGCACCTGTGAAAATATGAACCAATTATTTTTAAAAGCCAGCAACAAGTGCCTATCAAAGAGCTTTCTGACAGCAGCCACGTTTTTTAGGAAAGGATTTGTGTGGCACAATAATTATGTCAAGTTTTCCCAGCTCTGTAGAGACATGGCATACAGAAATGGCTTTGAATGTGCTTTAGAAATGCAGCTGGTCACATTCCCCTTCCCGATAGTGGTCTCCAGGGATGCTGGAACGGGAGCGAGATGACAGTGAAATGCTGGTGCTGGTGTCAAGGCGCAATCCACACTTAGTTGATGCCAGCAGTGATGTTATCCAACATGCCAGGAGAAGCCATATGATTAAATATTAAATGATCACAGGGCATTTCACTGCTCAGAGGTGTTTGTTTGGGTGGAACAGCACGGCTGTTTTGGAAAAAATCCTTTTCTTGCTATGTCAGGGCTTGCATGAGAATAAAACTTAAGAAAAAGATGTCATACCACTGTTTGCCTGGTAAGAGCTCACAAACAGCACAGGAACAGTGTCCGCACACCCAGATGGAGGGCAGCAAGCAGCAGAGACCAGGGCAGGGCTGAGCCCTGATGGATCCGCATCCACGCATCCACAGGCACAGCTTGGCAGCACCCCCTAAGCTGGTTCCTTTGGGTACGGGGGCATCCCCAGGCTTCTTGTAGCTAGGGCTGTAAGGCTCCCCTCTGCGCAGATTGCCTCCCGAGGATTTCCATCTCTTCCTGGCAGCAGGCAAGTACAGTCAGCTGCGTTACAGCCTGTGTTTAGCAGAGGAGCAGCAATTCCTGGCGAACCGAGGCTGGTTCCAGCAGCTCTCTTGCGATCCCTAGTGATAGCAGCACCTGTCTGCCGACAGATGCGGCTTCTGAAACACATGCCACACTCACAGAGTGCACTTGCCAGGAAAAAAGGAAAAGGTTTCATTCCTATGCTGAACAGGTTTCTTTTTTCCATCCTCTTGTTCTTCTTTTCTCCAAGAAGACTGAAGCATCACCAAACATCACTGATCTCCACCACGGTTTGCCCAGTGGAGATACATGTATTGCATTTGTCCCCAAAACAGAGATAAGAAAGGGGCCAAGACAGAAATAAAAAAGGGAAGGCAGAGCTAGTCGAAATAAAAATAAACATTTCTTCCTACGACATTCAAAATCCCAATACATTTGCCTTCAGGAGATTGTGGGCCTGGTAGCAGAGCCATTTAGTCCCCCTTCCACGAAGCAGTAAAACACATGTTCTGATCCCATGGTGAGTGGTTGTGTGGAGCAGTGATGGACACTTAACTGCTCACCTGAACAGGTCTGCAGTTCCCAGCCGAAAACATGACTTTCTGCTAGACCTCAGAGAGGGAACAACATGACCCTGTTATGAGTTTTGTTTGTCCCAGAGACCTTTTATCCTGCTTTTTATCACATGTTCACTGTAGGCCTTAGAAATTGGGATGCTGAGTATCGATACACACACACAGCTTGCCCAGGTGGCTTCTTTCTCAAGTAATGGTTTTATAACTGCAGTTTTGTTTTACAGGCAAGTCTGGTTCAATGGGGAAAATCAAATACCCAGTGGTTCGTACCCAAGTTCATATCCCCAGGCAAATGGTGAGGGGAAAGCAGAGCATGTAACGAGTTTCTTAATTCAGGGAATTTCTAGTGTACCATCCCTGGATTAGAGCAGAATTACTTTATAATCTGAAAACTGGAATTAGCGAGTGGCAGATATTGTTAGGACTATATTGGACCAGTGCATGATTCTAGTGAAGGTGCTTCTGTCCTGAACAGGTCAGATCAAAAGACAGCTCGTGTCCACTTCAAATCCAGCACCAGTCTCTCATCAAATGAATTGCTGAAAGATGTCAGGATACTGTTTCTGGAGTTTCTGACCAACTAACAGTTCAGGCTTTTTCTCTCCCATCTGGTGGAATTAGAAACAGTATGACAGGGGGAGAACAGAAACCAGACCCAGATAAGGGTTTAAGCATGTGTGTGTGCACGTGTACACACACACACATACATACACTGCTAATTTTTATATTCATCTTCAGCAGTTATTTTAAATCTTCCTCTTTGTGCTTGTTGACATGAAATAGGTAAATTTAAAAAGAAAATTTGCACTCGATAGGACAACTTCTGGATTTGATTAGTATTGATGACTATATTTATACCACAGCAAAACAAAACAAAACAAATCTATATTTATGTTTATGTCATAATAATTGAGATCAGCATTTTGAAAAAAAAATCAAAAAAAGCCCTACTCTGAATGGATAAAACAAACCTCTCAGTCTTCTTTAAATAAATAGACATTTTCCATCTGGCTAGTACTAGATCTGAAAAGGCAGGGTTTTTTCATGAGGAACTTCCAGAACTGATAAGTCTGAAAGTTCAGAATTTCCATCTTGTTCTCAGCCAACTTCTTTTTATTGACAGTGTCTGGGCTAGCTATAGGAATAGAGCAACAAATCTGCTCTTCCTGGATTTCTAATTGCTGCAGTCTTCTAAAAAGCTGTCTGGCAAGGGTACTGGATTTATCTTCAAGAGTGAAATTTAAGTAGTTTGGAGACAAAACAGTTGAACATAGGCCTCATTTTTCTTTTAATACAAGCAGCAAGAGGTTTCCCACTGATTTAAAAAGAAGGAAAGCTGGATCTATGTAGAGCTCTGGATATGCTTCATCTCAGTTTACACACAAGTGTCCAAGCAGACAGCTCATCATTCCAGGAAAAATCACCCAGTTTACCCCAAACTGAACATGAAAAGAAATCAAAAAGGAGAAAATGTCAACTGCACCCTCTGTCAAGATTATCGCTTTTATCACCGTGACCATATTGTACCTTACCCAGTGATAACCCAGCTCCTGGTTTAAATCACTCATCTGGGATGCTCAAAATAATTTATAGAAGTTAATTGTATCTCCCCAAATATCTCCATTTTATCTCCCATGTGTATGTGGGGAGCATAAAATATCAGGGAAAAAGAGGACAGATAAATTTTATGTTCTCAAAGATGTTTGTCTTCTCATCCCTTAAATCAGCCTGGTATTGGTTCCCAGATACTCTTTCCAAATATTCATCTTCTCCATACAGAGGAACAGCCTCCTTTAGCTCAAATGAATTGTCTTTGACCCACAGTATCCCAGTTAAACACCACCTCAGGTTCTCAAGTCGTATCTGTCACAGTCAGCAATTAAAAGGCAAAGCAAAGCAGTCCAGGTAGTTCAGGCTGAGGAACGCTTTACCCTTGCCTTGTCGCGTAGGGTTGACAGAGCGTGCAACAGCTTGCAGGGCTGAGTCAGGCCTCTGTCCAGCACTTGGAGAAGTGGCTGCTCACCTCATGGCCCAGTGTGGGTGACCATGGAGAAAAAGATCTGTGAGTCCTTCTCAAAAGACAGTCTTGGTTTTTTTTGGTTTGGGTTTTGTTTTGTTTTGTTTAGTGGGGGTTTTTTAGGTTTAGGTTTATCTTAACGTAAGAAAATGAGAGCAATGAAATTTATTCTTAAGAAACAATTTCTGTCTTGGTCTGAGTGAAATATTTCCATGAAATGTTACGTAACAAGACTGAAAATACCCACCCAATAGCCAGGAACATTTAAAGCTCAACCAAAGCCTTTAACTTATAAATAATAATACAAATCATATTTAGTATACAATGTAGCACTTTTTGCTTTCCATGTACTTTCATAACATCAACTCATTAATCCTCCTAACTGCTAACAAAGTGTTTTACAGTTGAGAAAAGTAATGAAGAGAATCTGTTAAGAGGCCAGATTTAAGGCCATAAGATGACTTTTGGCTTTTTCAAAACAATCATAGAATCCTTTAGGTGGAAAAGATCATTGAGTCCAACCATTAACCTAGCACTGCCAAGTCCACCACTGAAGCATGTCCCTAAGTGAACATTAAATACTCCAGGTGCTGTGAAAAAATCTGCAATTATACCATAAACTAAACCCCTGTATACAAGTGCAAACGTGCAGTTACATATACATACAGAGAAGAGAGGAAGAGGAATGATATTTAGCTATTTTTAAACCTCCTACAGTGATGTATGTGGTAGTGTTGCCTGCCTGGTGGCTGATTTAACCGTGAGAGGTACAAGTCCATGTCCTATCTTCCTCGCTGCAAGCCAAACCTAGAAACTGCTGTGAAATAACAATGCACTGGCCATTAGCAGGTAGAATGAAGATCTGATCATAAAACCAGCCTATAGTTCAAAAAGTTTTTGGCTCTGTTCCCCTTGTGGGGTTCATACTTCTACTAAATTAAAGTCTGACACAGGGACCATGATATATTAAGTCACAGTTTATTATAAAAACCCCATTGCCTCGTTCAAAATATGAAATAATGTCTCAACTACTCCTGTTATCATCCATTATTTTGGCTATTCATTAGCATAAGGTTTTATGGGCTTATGATCAGCTGTGTCATGAACTTCCAAGGTGCTTTGCTATGCAGCTTTAGGCCTGGATAAACTTTTAAAGTCTCATGTTTCACCTAGCAGTTTGGGTGTGTGTGTGGTGTGTTAGATCGCTAACCCAGAGCTTGCTTTCCACTTTTTTCTCCCCTCAAATATGAGCTATTTTGGAGTTCTGCATTTTTCTTACTTTCCCTTCTGAGCCAGGTTTTCTCTAACAGCCAGATGGCTGCTAGAAAACAGGAAAGCCTGTAGGTGGTCTTTATGATTAATATTTTAGTAGATTGGTACAGCTGCTTATTCGATGGTCAAATACAGACTATGTCAGGCTACAGAAAACATGCAATTAACTAATAAACAGTGACTGGAAATATAATTATGCATTTTTAAAATTTGTTTTCATTTTGATCTGCTGCTTACAGCAGGAATAAGAGCAAAGGACTTTATAGCACTTATCTTTTTAATGCTGATTAGTTATGGTCTTTCATAGCTTCAGTCAATAAATAGATTGAACCAAGCTGGTCTTCTGAAGTCATATTTATAAATTAACCGCTAATACTCAACAAGCTGTGAACCACTGTGAGATGTGAGAAGTTCTGTATTAACCCACTGACAGAACCAGCAAGAGAATGCTTATTTTACAAGTAGATATTCACAACTCTATAGAAAGGTTGCAAATCAGTTTAGTACTCTTCCCTAGCACAGGTACTCCCAATCTTGAGCATCTAACAGCTGGCTAAATTGAATCCGTGGCCAGCTGGTTAGTCCCAGAAGTGGCCAAGGCAACACAGAAAAATACTGAAGTGCTATAAGGAGAGAAGTAGTGCCAAATGAAACAGATAGGGTACAGTCTTTTCACTGCAGTGAAAGTTTCAAGACAAGAGCTAAGGAAGAAATTATACCAAATTGGTCTTTGGAGCTCTAAATGAATCTTGTTCTGCCAGATCGCAAAACAAGCTTATACTCCTATAATATAGCTTCTTCTTTATTTTTTTTAAAGTAAAAATTTCCAAATGAGTAATCTTAATCTATATGATTAAGACTAATGGATATGTCATTTGTTTATATAAACAACAGATTTTTAGTTTAGGACAACATACATTCCCAATAAATATTTTAGAATATTTACAAAGGTAATTTCAGAGGAAAAAAAGTACAATTAATATTTGTGATTGTGGCAGGTTGATCTTGGCTGGATGCCATGTGCCCACTAAGCTGCTCTTATCACTCCCCACTTCAGCCAGGCCGCTGAGAGTAAATGTAAGGACAAGCCTGTGGGTCGAGGTGAGGGCAGGGAGAGCGCTCACCCCTTACCGCCACGGGCAAAACAGGCCCAGCTTGGGGAAAGCAGTTTAATTTATTACCAATCAAATCAGAGTAGGATAATGATAAATAAAACCAAATCTTACAAACATTTTCCCCCCACCCCTCCCTTCTTTCTAGGCTCAGCTTCACTCCTGATTTTTCTGCCTCCTTCCCACCAGCGGCGCAGGGGATGGGGAGCGGGGCCTTGGGTCAGTTCATCGCCTTGTCTCTGCTGCTCCTTCCTCCTCACACCTGGCCCTGCCCCAGCCTGGGGTCCCTCCCACGGGAGACAGCCCTCCATGAACTGCTCCAGCATGAGGCCTTCCCACAGGCTGTGGTTCTTCATGAACAGCCCACCGTGCCCCCCCGCCGGCGGTCGCACCCCCTCAGGCCCAGCCGGCTCCAGGCCCCCCGCAGGGGCACCGGCCCTGCCCCAGCCCGGCCCCAGCCCGGGCTTCTCCCCGTGGGGCCACAGGCCCTGCCAGGAGCTGCCCCAGTGCCGCTACCCGCGGGTCACAGCCCCTCCGGGCACCCCCTGCCCCGGGGGAAGCCGTGCCCGGGCTGCGCGGGGGGAGCTGCTTCCCGGGGCCGCCATGGGTTGGGGGCACGGCCTGCCCCGCCGGGGGTGCATGGGCTGGGGGCACGGCCTGCCCCGCCGGGGGTGCATGGGCTGGGGGCACGGACTGCCCCGCTGGGGGCTCCATGGGCTGGGGGCACGGCCTGCCCCGCCGGGGGCTCCATGGGCTGGGGGCACGGCCTGCCCTGCTGGGGGTGCATGGGCTGGGGGCACGGCCTGCCCTGCTGGGGGTGCATGGGCTGGGGGCACGGCCTGCCCCGCCGGGGGTGCATGGGCTGGGGGCACGGCCTGCCCCGCCGGGGGTGCATGAGCTGGGGGGGAATCTCTGCTCTGGCACCTGGAGCAGCTTTTATTCTTTTATTCCCCCCTTACTTAAATATGTTATTGTCCTGGTTTCAGCTGGGATAGAGTTAATTTTCTTCCTAGTAGTTGGTATAATGCTGCATTTTGGATTTAGGATAAGAATAATGTTGGTAACACATCAATATTTTGGCTGTTGGTAAGGAGCGTTTACAGTAAGTCAAGGACTTTTCACTTCTCATAGCACTCACTCCACCAGCAGGCACAACAAGCTGGGAGGAGACACAGCCAGGACAGCTGACTGAAACTGGCCGAAGGGGTATCCCATATTATATGGTATCCTGCTCAGTATGTAAAAGAAGGGGAAAGCTGGCCAGGAGCCACTGCTGGAGAGCTGGCTGGGTGTTGGTGGGTGGGTGGGGAGCAGTGGCACTGTGCATCACTTCTTTTGTATATTCTAATTCTTTTATTGTAGATGTTATTATTTTCCCTTCTTTTCTGTCCTATTAAACTGTCTTTATCTCAACCTATGAATTTTACCACCACACCCCCGCCCCACACCCCCCCAGTTGTCTCCCCCACCCTACTGCAGGGAGGGAGGTAGGGAGCAGCTGTGTTTAGCTACCTGCTGGGTCAAAACTTAACAGTTATCACAGAGGTGCCACCAGCCTTGCTGATAGATTCAGCTGTGGACAACAGTGAGTCTGTCCTGGAGCCAGCTCTGGCTCTGTCTGACACGGGGGCAAGCCTACAGAGTCTACCCCTGCAGTCTTCCACATCCTCCCCCCCGACCCCCTACCAAAACTTTGCCATGTTAACCCAGTTCACAGGGAGCAGTCTGGAAACATCAGCTTTGATTGTCCTTCAACTGTCTTCTTAGTCTTCTAGAATAAAAGGCTGTCTATCTAGTGGTCATTTGGGACATCTCTAGGTTTTCAGTTTGGACACATGCAGATGTGTTAGAATTGAGGTTAGAGATGCTTCTTCAGGTAGGGTGTGTGCAGACTTCATGTGAACAAGAACTGGTAGAAAGCGAAAAGGCGAGTGGCACTTTATGCAGCCTGAAAGCTTGGAAGTTTTATGCTTGTAAAGATGACTCACCACACAAAATTTTGGCATGAGTTTCCTGTTTTTTTTCAGATACACACATGCCTCCTTCCTGTTCTGAAAGAATAAATTATGTAGTGTTAAAATATTGCTCTGCTGTGTCATTGTACTGTCATATGGTCCAAATCTTCAAGATTGCTGATTGAATGTAGGGCTGTTTAAGCCCCAGAGAAGTTTAGGTCTTCTCAGGATAATAGTCCACGAGCACCAAAAACCAGCAAACGGTGTAGATATATCCTCTACAGTCCATGCAGAACGTATCCAGTCATACCTAAATGAGTATAGAAGCAGTCCTCAACCCTTCCTGAGACAGAGCACTCCTTGATTGCACCTGCACTGGGATCCAGTCCCCTGGAGAATAAACTCAGCCACTGGTTAGACCCATTTCCTTGCATGGCTGGGTTATGGCAGTGTGCTTAAGAATCCACTGAACAGAACCCTAGGGTGGCTGCTGTATGAACTGAAATTATCTATTGAATATGATAGCATGGATCTCACTCCGAAACACACTTTTTTTTAAAAGAAATGACTGTTTCCATTCAAATTTGCAAACTGTCAGCTTTGCTGGAGGAGTTCCTTTCGTGGATGTTCTTTAGCTTATCATTTTCCATGACATGTGTTGCACTGTAATAGTAAAAGCGTTATCCTGAGAACAGTGTTCTGTGGGTGCTCTCCTGCAAAGTGAAATTTCCTCGTTCTCAGTTCTGCTGTCACTTAGCAACCAAGAGGATAACCAGTGAAATTCTAAATATTATCTTGTCAAGGAGATCACAACACAAAATGCACAATGAAATTGCTGGGGAAACTACCTCATGGTTTTTTGGGTTTTGGGGTTTTTTCCCCCCTTGCTTCATCACCTCTCAGTGGCAGATGCACAAAAAATTGCTAGTGATAGTGAATTTCTACTGCAGTCTAAGGATCAGGAAGATACCTTCGGGGATGGTTGCCTTTTAATACTCCTTAAGTCAAAACTGTCCAAGTTTTTTTTTAAGTCAAAAAGTCCAAGAAGATATGGAGGCAGATCTGCTGAAGACAGGACTATGGCTTAGCATAGTATCACTAGTAATATCATTTACCTGCTGATGATGTGATGTGATCAAAGGTTTTATTCCCAGAGATCAGCAAAACTTCACCTGCTGGAAAGGTTACATAGAGAACACGAGATTAGGTCTGTGCAAGAGTTTTAGATAAGCAGGACATCATAGCAGATAGGGACTGTGGACAAGGAGCTGGAAGAATTGGGTCCTACTGTCTTAACCCATCATTATCGCCCTGTGATTTGACTACCTGGATCACTCAGGCCACAGAGTATCATTCAGTGATTCTGTTTCACATCCATGACTGAGTTAAAAAACTATCTTTTTAGAGAGGTGGAGTGGCACAGGGTATGCAGTTAAAGGGCGGTGGTTATTTAATGGTGTTGTAAAGAAAGGTTTCCAGTGCTTAACTGTCCACTAAAACATGCTATTTTATTTCCAGTCTGAATTTTCCTAGTTTTAAAAGAGACTTTATTCTGTTCTTTTCTATTACATCAAACAATCTTTATAATGGGCATCTTTTCTTTACGGAAGCATTTATATGCTGTCATCACATCATCCACTCACCTTCCTTCTCTGTTAAGCTTCTCTATTGACCTTCTTTAGTCTTCCTCCCTAGTGCTGTCTCCAACATTTCCTTAGACCATTCTGTAACCTTTGTTTCTTAGAAAGTAAAGAAAATAAACAAAAAAAATCCCACAAACTTTATGGTTGATGGAATCCATCATTCTCCAAGCGCAAACCTTAGCACTGGGCTCACTATCCTAGCACTGAGCTCCTCATATAAAGGTAATATTGCCTTTCTTTTCCTGGTGAACATTTCCTTTCCACAGTTGAGCATAAGGCTTGGTCTCACTAGTTATCTATTACAAAAAGAGTCAGTGTTCATCTGATTACCTTCAGGGAAGTCTGAGGTGCCATTTTTTAAAACACAGCTCTTTATTATGGAAGTGCATCTCAGTCACTATGATGAACCTTAATGTAACCTGTGCTAAATGACAAATTGCATGAGTTTGTCCGGCGTATGTTCTAGATCACACTTTATCATTCAACTTGCCTTAGATATCCTTATCAGGTTTTGGGTCATTCTACACCTTTACTGCTTTTTTTTTAATATCATTTCTTCTGGCTAATAACTAACGATCCTAGACTATAAGGGTGGAATGGACTTCAGTAGGTCATCTAATCCATCCTTGCTGAATACAGGCAATTTATATGTAAGAAAAGCCCCACTTAGGTGGGGTTCAGTGGCTGTCTGACTGAAGACACTCCAGTTTCACAGTTAGCAATGCACAAGAGCAGGGGAAGGTATGACAACCATTTCCATCTGCCCATCTTGAATTCCCAGTGTGAGTAATCAGGCACCTGCTTGCCACTGGATCACCTGGAGGTGGCCTTCAGTACCTGTCCCCAGCAAGGTCACAGCCCATGTTTTTGAATCTGGAAGCCTTGGGTGACCTAACAGCAGCACAATTGTCCCCTGGTAATCTACTGGGATGGCTGGCAGAATTTCAAACAGACAAGCAGATACCTCAAGATATGGCTCCTGAATTTCAGAAATAAGTGGCCCAAGCAGGCAAGGCTTTCCATGAGATGAGACAGTTAAAAAGTGGCAGCAGCTGCTGCTGTGGAAGACTGTGTTGACATCACAGCAGAGGACCGTGCAGGGGCATTGCAGCCTTAGGCAGTACAACTGAAGGTGATGATCTTAATGTTTCCTACTAAAATCCATGTGGCTAAGCGTTCTGATAGAGTTTTTTTCTTATTAAACAGGGAGAAAACACACACGCAAAAACATTTAGAAGTGCGTCTGTAG
Organism: Falco rusticolus; assembly: GCF_015220075.1. NCBI lineage: Eukaryota > Metazoa > Chordata > Aves > Falconiformes > Falconidae > Falco > Falco rusticolus. The sequence continues at coordinate 14,686,286 of NC_051189.1, read as the reverse complement.
TTCAGAATATAATTAAATGAGGAAAAAAACACAAAAGAAGGCATTTCTCTCTGTTTTCAATTCCAATAATAGCAGTTATGCTGCCTTTGGAGGCCCTGAGGCCTCTGCAAGAAAACATTCCTGTCCCCTTTCTGCAGGGTGGGATCCAAAAGGTGGAGATAAGCTGACTTGGGGGATATCATACAAACATCATTAAGTAAGTGAGTTGTGAGAAAACCTACAGGTGTCTGACTTGTATTTCTATGCACTATTTACTGGGTAACTGTAGTGGAATGAAGGTGGGCTAATTAGCATTGATAATATACAACTGTGGGTTGGCTTCAGGGGCGGTGGGTTGGCTGATGTAGATAAGGTGCAGGTGTGGCTGGTTAAGTGAAGGGGTTGAGCGATGAAGGGAGAGCAGTCGAGGAAGAAGCAGAGTGAGAACACAGACATCCCGGATGAGGTAAGACTAGGAGAAGGCAGCACAGCAGAGGGACTGGCATGAAGAGTATGCTGGTATGAGATGGTAAAAGACTATGTTGCAGCTTGGTAGTTTGGAGAGTGCTGTGACAGGTAACTCCTCCCTTTATTCAGAAAATATGTGTGAAAATGTTGTCACTGACAAATGATTTAGTTCAGCTCCCATTTGTAGCTACATGAATGGTAAAATTAATCTGTACGCAACACCTCACAGGACAATGTCAACTCACTTGTAAGATGATGTTATGGAGGAAAACAGGCTTCAGGTATGTTTTCCTTATGACCTGCCACCAAAGGCCTGTCTGATCACTTATTCTCTACTTATTTTCTTATTTTCTACTGCCTAACTTTGAGGTTCTTATGCGCCTAACCAGGAAAGAAGACCATACTGACAAATTTCCAGGATCTCTGGCTAAAGTGCTGATGGGTTACCCTAAGATGATATATACCATGTGTCAACTTGGTTCGTCTTGGCATGCAGTTGGTATAAAAGGGACATGCAGCATTAAACAATCTCTGAAGCCTCCCAATTGCATGCCTCTGCTTTTATCCAATCTGCACATTTTTTTCTGTGTCTTCAGAAGCACTGGGACTAATCTGACCTCTCTTCCTTCTGTTTTGGAGTTTTCTTTTGTCATGGGTTAACCTTGGTTGGATGTCGGCCTGCCTCCCTGTGGACTTCATCAGGGGCTACTGGGGAATTGCTGTTCAGCTCCTGCCCCTCCTCCTGCACTGGCCTGGGGGGCTGCAGGGGTGCTGCTCTCACATATTCTCATTCCTCTCTTCCAGCTGCTGTGGCACAGAAGGTGTTTTTTCCTCCCTTCTTAAATATGTTATCCCAGAGGCACTACCACCATCACTGAAGGGCTCGACCTGGGCCAGTGGTGGGTCTGTCTTGGAGCTGGCTGGCATTGGCTCTGTCGGATACAGGGGAAGCTTCTCACAGAAGCCACCCCTGCAATCCCCTCACTGCTACCAAAACCTTGCCATTAAAACCCAACACACCTTGTTTCCCCCTGTCATTTTCTTATTCCTCCACTCTCCGATTCTCTTCACTACTCTTTCCCTTCAGTTTTGGTGGGGAGAAAAAGCACAGGACGTGAAGCATGCAGTGCTACAGCCGCACTTCTTACACAGTGTACCTGTAAGCTAGAAGAAAAAGTGGGAGAACCCACAGGCTTCATACTGATGCAAGAGCAGACATCCTCACCTAACCTTATTCTATTGGTTCCTCTTTCTGTCCTGACACATGGCAACTATTTTGTTACACTATTTGGCCAAGTCCTTGCAAGGTCAACTGAGGGAAGGATTCCTCCCAATGACAACTCAGTCATCCTAAGTGGGGGGGCCACTTTACTTCCCAGCCCATGACCCTTAGGCAGTTGCCTTGAGCATATTCTTTACTCTGGGGATGAAACCACTTTCTGGAGGTCAGCAGTTCTGGCAAACAGGACAGAAGCATGAACCATAAGGAGAAGCTGGAGGAGGAAATCAGTAGTGAAAAACAAAGTACATCACAGCATTATAAGCTAGCAACATATCTATTTTAAACCTTTGGCCATTTCTGTCTTCCCACCGCTAACTGAGTCTGATGGGCTTATATCCTTTGTGTGAAGTTACATCTCATCATCCTCTTCATGGATCTTGGGAGCTCCTAGGAGCTTTGTAGCTCTATAGGTCCTGGAAGACTGTGATTAGCCTACAGGTGCTAAATACTTACATTACCACACAAGAACCAACTCCAATAAAGTGTGTTTCTACAAAACCTCTTCCTACTGATTGCCTAAAAATGACTATTACAGTGAAACAAGAGGAGAAAATTCTGTGGCTGCTATCCTTTCCACAGCAAGACAAATACACAGAGAAATAGTAACATGGAAGCAGATATCAATAATATTCCAGATAAAAGGGCACAGCAAGGGGCAAGGGGCCCATGTGCAGAGATGATCCTTATTCTTGTTGTTTATATGGCAGCTGCATGTTCCCCAGGGTGACCCATACTCACCCCAACCAGTACTTCCTAAACCTGGTGGGAGGCAGAACCTTCCCTCCTGAGATGATAATTTGATGCCTTTGTCTTCCCCTGCAGTCTGTCATCCTGTAGCACTTGTGATGTTGAAAGCCAGGGTGGGAATTTTAACAATCTGTGTATGTGCATTTATGAACTATGAAAGAAATTAAAATTGGCATTTCTGTGCCGTTGGCTGGAGGCCACAAGTCAGCTGAATGGTGCCCTCATTTATAGCAGCATCAGTGAAAGGAGCCAATATGAAAGCTCATAAACTGTTTCCGTCTCCTTTTGATAGTGGCTGCACAACAAAGAGCGAGTAACTGATGTTCTCCCATTAAACATTTTGTTCCATATTTAAACATCAAGGCCTAAATTTTTAACAGGGTGCAAAAAGCTTCAGCTGTGTGCCTCACATGAAAGGTAATATGAGTTATAGCGCACCACACATTTAACATTTATCCCTAAAGGCGTCTTCTGCTGCTGGAGAGATCTGAGCAGATCACGCTTGCTCAGGCTTTCGGAGGCATTCCAATAACACCTAGCTGATTATGCTGTTTGCAAAGAGCATATTAACTTTCTGCCTTGCAGTGCATAGCAGGGGTGGGGGGTGTGAAAGCAAAACAGTTGTACCAGGCTGTCGGCAACAAAAGAAGTTTGTAAGATTTAAAAGAAAATCAGTGACTTCAGTTAATCAATCCAGCCTCAATAATTTAATATATGAATCCAACAGGACTAGATAAAAGATAACAGAGGAACAGACAGAGCCCGCATATTAAGTATCTGTATTTCTAGATCTTAGCTGCAAAACATGTATCTATCTAAATTATTCTTTATTTAAGCTCCTTTTTTTTTTGTCTCTGCAGTTTCAGTGCTCAGATTTTCATCAAATCTCTGCAGAGGCAATGGCACATACCTGTTCTATGCTAGACGGTTTGAGTCAGCTTTACAATACGCTCTTTGGCTCCCACTCTTGTCTGGGGGAGGCTGTGCCAGTTTTATATTCAGCACAAGCTACTTTTCCCTCTGCAATTCCCCAGCTGTGCAATTCACTTGGGGGAGGGAAAGCTGTACCTGTTGCCATCCCCCAGACTGCTGGGCTAGAGAGAAGGAAGCCTGGTGCCATCCACCATGGCTTTCCACCATGTGATGGAGTGTTGGGCACAGACCATTACTTTCAGGATGCAGAGGAGCACAGAGCAAGATGAAGGATTGCCTCCATGGGGTTAGGGTGTAAGTGGGAGGTTTGGGGAGGATGTTTGCTGTTGCAGCAGTATGAAGTTTGTGGGCTCTCCCACTTTTTCTTCTAGTTTACAAGTACACTGTGTGAGACATGGCTGTAGCACTACATGCTTCCTATCCTGTGCTTTTCTTCCCCACACTGCTGAGTCAATAACCTTCATGTTGGGATACTCACCTGGGCACACCTCAGGTGTAAGCCGTGATATGGACTGTTTACAAGTCTGGTCTTGAAGCTGCATTCAGCAGTGCAGGCGTAGCTTATTTTCCTTATATTGTGAAAGACCCATGTGAAGCTTTGCCTAGCTTTTCTCTCCTTGGAACTAACTCATCAGTTACCGTGATTCAAACAATTCTTGGCCTCTGCTGTTGAGACTTATTCCAGAAGTAATCAGAGGGCATTTGCAGATTCTTGAAGAAACATTTATAAGGCTACAGCAGATTAATGAGATGTGTTAATTAAACCAGTATCTGGACTATTATCTAACTAGGTAGTTAGATAGTCATCTTTCAATTAAGGGATTTCATCAGTTACAAATTTCCATAATCTGATTAGGGTTGTCTGTGATTTGTTAATTGACAATTAATGGAAACTCTGAGAGAGACTTTATAATTATGACTTTTCAGTGTAACAATATAAAAGTAACTAACACTAAAACATGTGAGAAAGTGAGAGATGGCATTTGGTGGGGCTACTTAGCACACAGTATTTAACCAGCATATTTTAGGGTATAGCTATTTTTTTATCATTATACTTACAATTTTTTAAGACATATGAGGAAATGAACATATAATTCCTATGTGACCTTAAAAATTTAGTAATTTAAAATGCAAGTAGAAGTTTTTCACGAATCATGGAATCATAGATTCATAGAATGATTTAGGTTAGAAAAAGCCTTTGACATCATCAAGTCCAACCATTACCTAGCACTGCCAAATGTATCACTAAACCGTGTCCCTAAGCATTACATCTACATGTTTTTTAAACACCTCTGGGGATGATGATTCCACTGCCTCCCTGAGCAGCCTGTTCCAATGCTTTGCCACCCTCTCAGTGAAGAATTTTTTCCTAATGTCCAAACTGAACCTCCCCTGGCACAACATGGGGCCATTTCCTCTTGTCCTGTCACTTGTTACCTGGGAGAAGAGACCAACCCCCACCTGCCTACAACCCCCTTTCAGGTAGCTGTAGAGAGCAATAAGATCCCCCTCTGAGTCTCCTCTTCTCCGAACTAAACCACCCCAGTTCCCCCAGCTGCTCCTCGTAAGACTTGTGCTCCAGACCCTTTACCAGCTCCGTTGCCCTTCTCTGGACATGCACCTCAATGTCCCTCTTGTAATGAGGCACCCAAAACTGAACACAGTATTCAGGGTGCTGCCTCACCAGTGCCCAGTACAGGGGAGAGGGACAATCACTGCCCTAGTCCTGCTGGCCACACTGTTTCACATACAAGCCAGGATGATGTCGGCCTTCTTGGCCACCTGGCACACAGCTGGCTCATGCCCAGCCGGCTGTCAGCCAGCACCCCCAGGGCCTTTTCCCCCAGGCAGCTTCCCAGCCGCTCTGCCCCAGCCTGTGGCGCTGTGTGGGGCTGGTGTGACCCAAAGACATGACCTGGCACTTCTCCTTGTTGAACCTCACACAATTGGCCTCAGTTCACCAGTCCAGCCTGTCCAGATCCCTCTGCAGAGCCTTCCTGCCCTCCAGCAGATCAACAGTCCACCCTACAATTTGGTGTCATCTGCAAACTTACTGAAGGTGCACTCAACCCCCTTTTCCAGGTTGTTGATAAAGGTATTAAACAGGACCGACCCCAATACTGAGCCGTGGGAAACATCACTCATGACTGGTCACGAGATGTCAGCTTAAATGTGTTAGGAAGTTCTCCTGTTGAAGTGTCCAATCCAAAATGCCAGGGAAATAGTACAACTGTAATGCCAGATGCTGGGTGTTTTTCCCAGAGTCTGTGGGGCCTGTCCCCCAGTGCAGTGTGGCTAAACAAGTCTAAGGTGGGAAGAGGAGGGCTGATCCCACATGTAGGTTCCAGGAGAAGACTTCCTCCCACCCCCTAATTTACTCTCTCCACAGGCTGGTTATGCCTCTGAGCCAGGTTAGCCTCTTCTTTATCTTTAGGGGGAGCCAGGAGACCACTAAGGCATACCACTAATCTTGCAGTCTGTTATGTATAGAATCTGATAAAATGATAATATCATTATCTTCAGTGACAATGCTTGCAGCAATGAATCAAGAGGGGTATGAGCTCTAGTCTGCTGCTTTATAGAGACTTGATATGGCATCTATCAAAAATGAATAAAAAACAGTGGGAATCATTATACCTCTGCAGCTGCAATTTCCCAATCACTGTACTGTGCAATGCGCTTTATTTCATTTTGCATATGATCTTCCTTATGTGCTCCCCTTAGGAACTGGCAGTATGAATAGGATAGGGCCCTATATGTCCTACTTTGTTAGAGCTGCTTTGGGCTGCTGAGGTAGCATTAATTTTCTTCATAGTAGCTAGTATGTGCTATTTTGTGGATTTGTGCTGGAAATAGTGATGATAACAGGGATGTTTTTGTGATTGCTGCACAGCGCTTACACAGAGCCAAGGGCTTTTCTGCTCCTCACCCCACCCCACTAGTGAGCCAGCTGGGGGGGCACAAGCAGTAGGGAGGGGACACAGCCAGGACAGCTGACTTCAACTGACCCAAGGGATATCCCAGATCATATGATGTCATGCTCAGCATATAAAGCTGGGGGAAGAAGGAGGAAAGGGGAAAACTTTTGGAGTGATGGGATTGCCTTCCCAAGTCATGGTTACGCATGATATAGCCCCGCTTTCCTAGGGATGGCGGAACACCTCTCTGCCCATGGGAAGTGGTGAATGAATTCCTTGTTTTGCTTTGCTTGTGTGCATGGCTTTTGCTTTACCTATTAAGCTGTCTTTATCTCCACCCATGAGTTTTCTCACTTTTACCCTTCTGATTCTTTCCCCCACCCCACTGGGGAGGCGTGAGTGAGCAGCTGCATGGGGCTTAAACCACATCACTCTGCAGCTTCAGTTTTTCAATCGCTGCTCATAACTGCAGTGCACTTTATTTCATTTTGCATATGGTCTTCCTCATATGCTCTCCTCAGCAACTGGCAGTATGAATAGGATAGGGCCCTACATATCCTACTGTGTTAAAGCTTTACTGAGCATTTGTAGGTATATTTGTGATCTGTGAGATCACTGCTTCGTTTTGGGACAGTACAATGAGCAGTACTCCTGTGAGACTTTTAAGGAATCTGTGTGAAGGCAGCAAATGGTGTGGCTGCTGTGGAGGAGAAGCAAGGTGAAGCTGTAACACTTCTATGGATGATGTTGCCAAACTTTGATTGTCCTGCTGTTGCCTCCCAGCAACGGTCAAAAGCTGAGGAATTACAATGGCAGTGAAAGAAAAAGCAAACAACACACAGCCTGCCTCTGAAAAAACGCATGTGTGAAACTGGAGAGCAAAATCCCCTGCTAAGCCCATTACTAAATTATTTATCTGAATTGCTGTGGCTGGCTCAAGTCTTTTGGCTCAGCCATATGCACTGAATGTGGGTCACTCAAACCCTTCAAAAGTGCTCTGAGGATGTTGTCATGTTACATTGCAATTCCTCCTTTGCTCCTTTGTTGTTCTGTGCAGAAAATAAGCAGTCGTTTTCCTTTCTGGCATGTGGCATTTTACAGGGGTGAAAAATCACTATCAAGTGGGAAAAAAACCATTCTTTCTGATCCGACAAGTCACAAAAATGATCCTAGAAAGTAAGGTTCCTTCTGGTCTTACGAAGTTGGAATTGAAAGTAATTTTAAAAGATCTTATATAATAATATGCAGATAAAATATTATTTTCCTCCATTAATTATCATCTATAACTTTCACGTAAAATCAATCACATAACAAATCAGTCACCCTTGAGGACAGTGTCATCATTTCCTTCACAAGCTGAAAAGGTGTTATCTACTTGAGGAAGTGCTCTGAAACAAAGCAATCAGAAACTGGAAGCATAGCTGAGAGTTAGATGGATCGTCACTCTTAAGCCACATTTTCATTTATAAGGTTGTGAGCTCTGCAAATGAGATGTGACATCCATTTAAGGCAGGTAAGCCACCAACCACAAGGGAGGAAGCAGCCCTGACATATGGTTGAAGGGCTATTGACCAAAAGTGGAATATCAGTCAGAGATGGCAGCAAAGATTAGGAAAACTTCTAGTTGCAATATCTTCTCTTAAGGCTGCTGGTTGGAGATGTGGAAAATTATATTAGGAAGGCAATGAACAACTCAACCCTTAAGGGGATAAGGAAACTGTAAATTTTAAAGCTAATTTAGTTAAAGGCCTGGTGAAAGCTCATTCCTTGGGCTCTGTACCTATTTTGTAAGAGTCGCTGTCCATTTTAAATCAAATTAATTTATTTTTATTCATTTTACTGGAGTTTTTAATAATAAATCATCATAACTTTAATCTATGGCAATAAAAGTAGTACTCCTACAATCACCTGCTGGAACTGTCATCGACTTTTAACATTTTTTTCACTGAAGGTATTTACAATGACTGCAATAACCTGTTACTGCCACCAAGTGTAAATACTTCAAGGTACTTGTCTGCCTGTATACCACTTGCTAAAAAATCACAAAAATACTGGGCTGGAAAGATCTTGATATTAAAATAGGAGCAAGCAAATCCAGACCATCCCTGGCAGGCAGTACTGTAGGAGCAAACACAGAATGTGGGTGAAGCTGTGATGGATACAATGACAGAAGATAAGCTATTGCTTTAATGAGGTGTTAAACTTCACGTGTCTTATGGGAGACACAATTTTTTGCCCAACCAGGACTCAAAAACTCTGTAGAAGGAGAGTCTATAGCATTCTGAAGGTATTTTACTACCCATGCTTTTGAAGGATTTTCCTCAGATTTATCCAGATTTTCCATGCTGAAAATAAAACTCACTATTTCACGTGGGAGCATGTGGAAAGTGAAATTGGGACCACTGTTAGCAAACAGCTGTTCACAATTCCTTCTAGTATCAACTCATCAGCTCATGTTCCTTCCCACCTTTTCCTTTTCTTCCCCCCCCACTTCTGTTCCTTCAGCACTGATCTTTTCTTTTCAGGACTTAATGCAGTAATTCTCGAAAAATATTCTCAGACACCATATTTTAAAGAGTGTTTATTGGTTTTGTTTCTCTCCTCTAGACTTTCACTGGCATCTCTGAGACCAGTTCTGTAACTGATCCTTCAGTAATGCGAAGACTAGAGGATTGATGATGTCCCACAGCTTACACACACTACACCTGTTTAATCCTCATCGGAAGAAATTTTTTTCTTTTTGGACAGCAGCAGCAAGAGCTGCCCAGATGTGGCTTCCGAAGTCTATTTTTTCCATGTTATTGCTAATCTGTTGATCTTCATGTTGTATTTGCATGTTTTCTTTCTCCTTCAGAAATGCAATGTGATACTTTTGTTTACTGAACTTCGACTAACACAGGAAAAGATAATGCATACTCTGTCCCTCAGCTGAAGTGCGTTTACAAGTGCGTGCCGTTACATCAGCCAAGCTGTTAATGAGAATCCTGACTAGGACAGGACAGAAGAGATAATTTTAAACCTCCACATGGAGTGTTTTTTCTGCATTATAGCCAGCTAACGATAAGAAACTACAAGACAGTTATCAACTGATTGTTAGCTTTAAGGTGGATTAATAGAGACCATATTCCATTTGTCTATGAGAATGCCATGTGAGAAGGTTTCAAATAACTTCCTAATTTTCACATATCATACTTATACGAGCTCTTCTTAGGTGCTAATTCAGCTGATCATCTACATAACTAGTAAAAGAGTAAGTTCCTTGTTAACTCCAGCACTTAGCTCACTCCAGTTGTTTGAAATGGACATCTGGCAGGTTCATTTCCCATGGCAATGCAAAAATTTATCCTCTTTTTCTTAAAATGTTTTATTTCTTATTGTTCCTCAGCTTGTGTAAAATATTTTAGCTCAGTAATTATATTAATTTTATATGCAATTTTATGGATTTGAGGCATCATTAGCCAAGTAGAGCTAGTGATTTTTTTCCAAAATTTAATCTCATGAATTTCACTTTGCATAAAATATGAATTTACATTAGATTTTCAAGGTGTGCATCTTCTGGATAAATTTACCATTTCTTTGTAAGGAAAGATATTTGTGTACTATGAGCGGATCTGTATGTGACGTGTGAGAAGAGTTTCTAATATGATATTGCATAAGGCATTGCCTTCATAAATTAATGAGAGGAAAACTTAATCTGTTTCATCTGAAGATGCAGCAATGTCAATCACAGTTATCTTGATTAGATGGCAAGAAGTGTAATTGCTGTTCAAGTGAAATGTCTTCACTGATTGCTGACTAGGTAATTGTGAGGGGTTGATAAAACACCCTGGCAACATGGATGTTAATGCTCTGCAGTTTTTCAAGGATTTTAGAGGTGGTATAGTTATATGGTTGGTGAATAATAGTATTGAAGCAAGATACTCAGTTCTTTGTCGTGCTGCAATTCTAAGAGTTTGCACAAGGTAATTGAAACATTATTAAAAGACAAATTTGTAAATCCCAAATTGTGTGGACTGAGGAAGCAACCACATTAATTGATTTGGAAGGACTGGACCTTGGATCTTTCCTGTTTGTGTAGGTCAAAACTGACACTGTAAAAGGTCAGAGGGATCTTTTCCATAGGCCAGAGCTATAGAACATGTATTAGAGGTTGATCCTGTAAGGCAACATATCATAGAATCATAGAATGGTTTGGTTTGGAAGGGACCTTAAAGATCATCTAGTTCCAACCCCCCTGCTATGGAGAGCGACACCTTCCACTAGACCAGGCTGCTTAAAGCCCCATCCAACCTGGCCTTGAACACTGCCAGGGATGAGACATCCACAGCTTCTCTGGGCAACCTGTTCCAGGGCCTCATCACCCTCATAGTAACTAATTTCTTCCTAACATCTAATCTAAATCTATCTTCTCTCAGCTTAAAGCCCTTCCCCCTTGTCTTATCCATTCATACCCTTGTAAATAGTCCCTCTCCAGCCTTCTTGTAGGCCCCCTTTAGGTACTGGGAGGCTGCAATGAGGTCTCCCCAGAGTTTTTTCTTCAGCAGGTGGAACAACCCCAACTCTCCCAGTCTGTTTTCATAGGAGAGGTGCTCCAGTCCTCTGCTCTTTGTAGCCTTCCTCTGGACTGTCTCCAACAGGTCCATGTCCTTCTTATGTTCGGGACTGCAGAGCTGAATGCAATACTCTGGGTGGGGTCTCATGAGAGTGGAGGGAAGAAACTCCTCCCCTGACCTGCTGGCCACAATTCTCTTGATGCAGCTCAGGACACAGTTGGCTTTCTGGGCTGCAAGTGCACATTGTCAGACTATGCTGAGCTTTTCATCCACCAGCACCCCCATACCTTCTCCCTAGGGCTGCTTTCAATCCATTCTCCACTCAGCCTGTATTGATCTTGGGGATTGCCCTGACCCACAGGCAGGTCCTTGTACTTGGCCTTGTTGAACTTCATGAAGTTCGCACAGGTCCACCTCTCAAGCCTGTCATGGTTCCTTCTGGAGCCATCCCTTCCCTCCAGTGTGTTGACTGCTCCACTCAGCATGGTGTCGTCAGCAAACTCGCTGAGGCTGCACTCAGTCCCACTGTCCATGTCGCTGACAAAGATGTTAAATAGCATTGGTCCCAGTACTGACCCCTGAGGAACATCACTTGTCACTGATCTCCACTTGAACATCAAGCCATTGACTGCAACTCTTTGAGTGAGACCATCTAGCTAATTCCTTATCTACCAAGTAGTCCACCCATTAAATCCATATCTCTCCATTTTAGAGACAAGGATGTTGTGTGGGACAGTGCCAAATGCTGTGCACAAGTCCAGGTAGATGAGAGCAGTTGCTCTTCCCTCATCCACTTATGCTGTAACCCCACTGTAAAAGGCCACACAATTTGTCAGGCATGATTTACCCTTAGTGAAGCCATGTTGGCTGTCACCAATCAAGTCTTTATTTTCCATGTGCCTTAGCATAGTTCCAGGAATATTTGCTCCATGAGCTTGCCAGATGCAGAGGTAAGAGTGACTAGCCTATAGTTCCCCGGGTCTTCTTTGTTTCGCTTTTTAAAAAGGGGGGTTATGTTTCCCCTTTTCCAGTCAGTGGTAACTTCACTGGATTGCCATGATTTCTCAAATATGATGGATAGTGGCTTAACCACTTCATCTGCCAGTTCCCTCAGGACCCACAGATGCATCTCATCAGGTCCCATGGACTTGTGTACCTTCAGGTTCCTTAGGTGGTCTTGAAGCTGATCTTCTCCTTCAGTGGACAGTTCTTCATTCTCCCAGTCCCTGCCTTTTCTTTCTGCAACTTGGGCTGTATTGCTGGAGTGCCTGCTGTTGAAGACTGAGGCGAAAAAGTCACTGAGTACCTCAGCCTTGTCCATATCCCATGTAACCCGGTCTCCTGTTCCCTTCAGGAGAGGGCCTGCATTTTACCTAGTCTTTCTTTTATCACCAATGTACCTGAAGAAGCTTTTCTTGTTGCCCTTGATGTCCTTGGCCAACTTCAATTCTGTCAAGGCTTTGGCTTTCCTAACCTGGTCCCTGGCTGCTTGGACAAGTTCTCCGTATTCTTCCCAGGCTACCTGGCCTCGCTTCCACCCTCTGTAGGCTTCTTTTTGTGTTTGATTTTGTCATCCTTGTTCATCCATGCAGGCCTCCTGGCATTTTTGCCTGACTTCCTCTTTCTTGGGGCCCATCACTCCTGAGCTTGAAGGAGGTCATTCTTGAATATTAACCGCTTTCCCAGGCCCCTCTTCTCTCCAGAGCTTTATCCCATGTGTCGTGGTTTAGCCCCGTCTGGCAACCAAGCACCACACAACCAGTTGCTCACTCCCCTTCTCAGAGGGGTGGGGAGGAGAATCGGAAAGGAATGTAAAAGTCAAGGGTTGAGATAAGAACAATTTAATAATTTAAACAGAATAAAGAGGTAAGAACAGCAATAATAACAATAATAATAACAACATGGAAAGGTGGGGAAAAAGGGTAAAGCAAAAGCTGCACACACAAGCAAAGCAAAGCAAGGAATTAATTCACCACTTCCCATGGGCAGGCAGGTGTTTGGCCATCCCCAGGACAGCAGGGCTCCATCATGCATAAAGGTTACTTGGGAAGACAAACGCCATAATGCCAAATGTCCCCCCTTCTTCTTCCCCCAGTTTCTATACTCAGCATGACGTCATATGACATGGAATATCCCTTTGGCTAGCTTGGGTCACCTGCCCTGGCTGTGTCCCCTCCCAATTTCCCACGCCCCTCCAGCCCTCTCGCTGGCAGGGCCTGAGGAACTGAAAAGTCCTTGATGTAGTATAAACATCACCCATCAACAACTAAAAACATCAGTGTCCTATCAACACTGTTCTCACTTCAGCGCCAAAACACAGCACTGTACTAACTACTAAGAGGAAATTTAACTCTATCCCAGCTGAAACCAGGACACCATGGTGCTGTACCAAGCAGATCCCTGAAGAAGCCAAAGTCTGCTCTCCTGAAGTCCACGGTAGTGATCCTGCTGTGCACCCTCCTTGCTGCCCTAAGGATCTTGAACTCCACCATTTCACCGTCACTGCAGCCAAGGCTGCCCCTGAGCTTCACATTCCCCACCAGTCCCTCCTTGTTGCTGAGAACAAGGTCCAGCGTAGCACCTCTCCTTGTTGGCTCCTTTATCACTTGGAGAAGGAAGTTGTCATCCACATATTCCAGAAGCCTCATGGATTGCTTATGCCCTACTGTGTGGTCCCTCTAACAGATATCAGGGTGGTTGAATTCCACCATGAAGGGGGAACTAGGGCTTGTGAACGTGAAGCTGCTTCTTTCTGTCTATAAAGGGCCTCATCCACTCATGCCCTGGTTGGGCAGCCTGTAGCAGACCCCCCCACTGTAATGTCACCTGTCCCTGCCCTCCCTTTAATCCTGACCCATAAGCTTTTAGTCGGCTCCTCATTCATCCTCAGGCAGAGCTCCATGCATTCCAGCTGGCCGTCGACATACAGGATGACACCCCCTCCTCATCTCCCCTGTCTGTCCTTGCTAAAGAGCTTGTATCCTTCCATCCCAACACTCCAGTCATAGAAGCCATCCTACCATGTCTCTTTGATGCCAATAAGATCATAGTTCTGCAGGTGTGCACACATCTCTAACTCCTCTTGTTTACTCCCCATCTATGTGCGTTTGCATAAAGGCATTTAAATTAGGCCCCGGATGAGTCTGACTTGCTGGCTAGAGGGGCTGGAGTTCGTTTGTGCTGTTCTTCAGTTGGTCTCTTGCTGACCTGTGATCCCTCTGCAGGCTCTGGGTGTCCCATGCTGGCACTGACATCAAACTCGTAGGAGTGGGATAGATTGAGGATCCCCCTGCCCCAGCAAATTTAGTTTAAAGATGGTTAGTTTTTAAACAGCTCAGGCCTCAGGTCAGTTATGACTTTTAACACATTCTCTGTGATCTTTATCAAATTAAGCTTTCCATGCATTAGCACTCCTAAATTAATACAGATATAACACCGCTTCTGTAGTCTTCTGTTTACAGTGCAAATGCTGCATGACCTCAAAAGGACAAAAGTTAAAGGAAACTAATCTCATTTTGGGGTTCATATCCTGCTGCTAATGAAGAACCCCCCCAGCTTTACAGACCAAAGTATCCCACTAACATACCTGTAGTTAATTCTCTTGTCAAAGGTTTGACAGACACCACAAACTAAAATCTTTCCATCCCTAGGGATGACCTGATTAACTTTAGTTTGAGAAGCAGGATATTTTTAAACCTCATTTTATACCTCTTCTTGTCAGTGGTGACAATTCATTATGATAATGAGGGATAATAGGGAGGAACTTTTCCCCAGCAGCCATGAGACATCATCTGTAATTTTCTGTAGAGTATCCTTATGAAAAATCTGAATTTTTATTTTAATGATAGACATCATATTACTAACAATGATAAAAAGGGAATGTCTGAAAAGAAGTACATTAATATCAGTTTCAATATTAGCTAGAAAATTAAACAATTCACTCCGTGAAAAGCAAAGCATCAAGATAATGAGCCATCAAGCCCTGAAAAATAAAAACATAGTAGGATTTTATCATTACCTTTTATTGAGGCCATTAAGGAGTGAGGGGAGGTAGAATGACTTTGGAAGATCTTGTGTATGGACACTAAGTACTGCAATTCCGACCCAGCTGTCTCTGCAAAGGATGGAGCCAGACTCCAACCTTGCAGTTCCCCTTGCACAGAAGAGCTGACCTCCTCTCCAGTCTCCTAGTTCAGCTTTGCATTACATAACCAGCAATTTTGTATGACACCCACTGCCCGCAAGTGCCAGGATGAGTATCTGTGGAGTATGTGTTTATCTCACTTAGTTTTAGGTACTTGTAATATAGTGTCCTATATGGGACCATGGGATCCCTTCATAATCAGTGAAGATCTGTTAACTACAGTCAATGGAGTGTGGGGTGTGATTTATCTCACTGCAAAGTAGGTCCCCACATTTGACCAGACGGGACACAACCCAGACTCTGCTGACTCACCTTTGACTACAAGGGCACTCAGATAGCTGGTCAAGATAGATGCCAACAGTTGGGGTGAATTCTTTCTTGGGGTCTGGCTTGCAAGGTGCCAGCCCATGAGTGAGCAGACAGATACATTGTGGATTAAACTCTGTTCTTGGTACCTCACTGTACTCTCCTGTGACTTTTTATGCCCACTTACCCCAGGACATTGGTTAAGCTCTGGAGGTTTGGTGTTTTGACAGAGTGGACCTGCATCATTGTATGCATGGGTTGACAAACCAGGCCCAGAAGTCTTCAAATAGAATTAATTTCAACCAGTTGCTTGTGGGGTTAAAAACTCTTGAGAGTCAGTTACTGCCAATGCTCCCATTTGTATTGAATTATCAGTGTTAAACATTTATCACAATCTCTTTGTAGCTGGCTGGGGCCTAGTCAAACTACAGAAAGTTTCCAGCTGGTTTTAATGAGATAGGAGAGAAGCCTTTAGTTAGGCATTAAGTGTGAGACTCTCTGCTATGAGCTGAAAGGAGAGTTGTGGTTTATATCTTTGCCATGGGAAGCCTTCCATTAGAATAAAAATGAGTCCTCTTCAGAGACTGCCAATTACTCATGTATCTCTCTAGAAAATGCCTGTTTTACCAGTTCTGTAAAATACACATCCTAAGTGTGCTAGTTCTGATCTCACCAGGTGCACCATGAGGAGTGTGTATGCATCTAAGAAAGATGTGTAAAGAATTATATGCAAGTTTTTGCAGAAACTTCTCTCACTTTAGAGAGACTTACAGCCTTTGTGCAAGGCTGGCTGGGTTCTCTGTGAGTGTCTGTTGCGGGCTGGTTCTGAACAGATGACAATGTCTGATTTATTTTTAGGAAAGCACTATTTTTGCTAATGTTGCCTATGCAACAAGAAAATAACATTATATAACTGGTCAAGAAAGTCATTGTTTAGTAGTTCAGAAGCACTTCCTGGATGCGAAGTAACTGTTGAAATATCCTTAACTTTTGAATTTGACCAGTGGTTCATTCTTCCTGTAAACCTATGTCTCAAGGCAGTGATTTCAATGTTAATTACATTCTCTCCTAATTAAAGCAGGTGGTTGAATTAGGGATATATTACACAGATCATTTCCTGTTCTAAGACTGGTAAATGTGTAATAGTGCTGCTGTTCTTCAAGCTCTCTAACCACAGGTTTGAAATATTTTTTCCCACTTACAGAGCTGGGCAAAGATCTGTGCAACCTCCTGTTCCTGTGAATAATTTCTCTTGATATCTGAAAATCTGAATCTCTCACAGCTTAAATTTCCTTGAGCATAAAATTAATAAAAAGCATAAAAGAATATTGCCCAAAACTACTTAGCCCTTCTTAGCCAAGCTTTTAAACCATCCTGTTCGAAGCTAGTGAGTCACCTCAAGGCAGAGGCATCTGCCAGGTCTGTGCAGCCATTAAAGCACAGCTTTGTGGCTCAGGTAATGCAGACATCAGCTAGAAAGCAATAGTCTTCAATCTACATTCACTTTTTCATAATGGACTGACACTGAGGTATCCTGGCCTCATGCAACAGCAAACAAAGGTCTGGGGAGAACCAAATCCTAGAGGCACCCGAGGCAAGCAAGCACCTTGAGTCCTTCAGCTGCTGAGAGACGAGTGCTCAGGTCCTTAGGTATGCTACACTTCTGAGAGCCATGGATCATCAATCACCCACCTCAAGGTCATGGGATCTTCTACAGCATCTCACCAGTAGAAAAAGAGTCATTGTGCTATTTTGCTGAATAGAGTCTTTCAGAGCTGTGACTGCCTTCTGTTCCCACACACTCAGTGTGCCTAGATGGAGGGTCCAACTGTTCTATCAGGTGTTATGAAAGAGGATGTCTTTTCTTCTCACCTCCCTTGAACTGAGGCATGGTCTGAATGACAAAGAAATACATTAATTCAGGTGAACAACAGCTTAACTTGAAAAGCATCGAACAATTGGGATAGCTCTGAAAATGTAGAGAAGAGTGCTCAGAAGATGAAGGGAAGATGATCCCGGCAATTGCTATCCCTTAAACTGCAAATAAAGTGATGGGAGTGTCCTGAAATGGAGAAAATACTGACACTGTGTGCAAAAAAGCATGGGGCATCTTTTGAAGACTTGACTTTTGACAGAGTTCAAATACAAAGCTTTGCCCTCTGCAGCTCTCCTTAGAGATCAGGATCTACATGGACAAATGAAATGTGAGAATCAGATTTGAATTTCAAGGAGACGTTGTGAATGCTGTGTGAATAAATCTTACCCAAAACATTAATTCAAAATGGTTTGGCAGGCAAGTAGTCTAAAAACCACTGAAACTGCAGCAGTTTTGGAGACATGGCTGATGGGTTACCATTAGAGTCAATCTTGTTTAATACCCATGTTAATGGTCTAAGAAGGCTGAGTAGGCTGCTTGTTAATGGGATTCTTAGGCTATTAAATTGAGAAGGGAAATGTTAAAACCAGGTGGGAGAAAGTAATAACAATAAAGAGACACAAAGCTGTTAGCAAATAACAAAATAAGGTTTGGTTTAGAGGAAAAAGAAGCAATATGACCCGGTGAAAATTATTTTTGTTTTAGGCAGTGGGTACAGGAATACTAAAACTTAATGGTGCTGAGAGGTGTCAGTCTTACCTATGTATCCAGAGCATCATTGTACATAGGGCCGTGCATTCAAGATGGTGAAGATACAAAGAACATAAAAATAAGGCATTTGGGAAACTGGAGGAATTAAAAAAGAAAAGATTAGATGCTAAATTAATCTAGCTAAATAATGTCTTGTAACCATTGCTGGGTGGAGTTGCAGAGCTTATGGACAAAAGCTGCTCTCCATGCAATGGCACCATAGCTCAGCTGTGGTATTTCAGACGTGTCGGTCCACTGTAGCACAAGTCTCCCAAACATGGCAAGCAGATGAAAGATTGGGTGGGTTGCAGTCCAGCCTTTTCATGCCCAGCAGCTAATGCCTGGATGAGATACCCTGGGGAATCAAAAATGGCACTATAGGTGCGAGCATTGTCCACAGAGTATTTGAGGATTGAATAAAGCGGGACATTAATTCCTGCCTTCCTTGGTAGGTAGTCTTTTCCAACACAAAGCAGCTTCTCTATTTGTAGATGCAGGACAGGGGCTTATCTCCCTTCATTTTGGATGCTGTACAGGGGACTCCCTGCTTCTCTGTGAGGCAGAGAAAACTGTGATATGCAGAGTCTGAGCCCTTAACAGAGCTGTTAGGTATGTGCACTTGCCTCATAACCCTGCAGGCTGCTCCTGCCATCACAGGCAACTGCAATCCTGTCCAGTCAGCAGCTGAGACCCAGCTCTAAAGCAAGCCTGTTGATTAGGAACCTCCTAGGTTGATCTCAGATGAATAGATGAGGTTCTCCTTGGGGTGTTACTGAGCTCTTTTTCTCTGAATATTTCCAAATCTCATCAGACCTGACTAATAGCATCCCAGCAGGGCATAAACTAAGGAGCGGTTTGGTAAGGTAAGGACTCCTTCTTCTCCTGGATCCTACAGCTCTAAGCAGAGATGACCTACTCAGTGTCTCCTTGCAGTGACACCTCTTGTTCACCACCATGTGGGCTTAGTGAAGTCTTCTAGGAGAAGCTACCCCTGATACATGATCTGGGGTTACACTGTAGGGCACAGCAGAAACAGCCCCTGGGAAAGCTGCTGAACAGTGATAATGTCAGCTTAAAGCATTGGTAAAATAGCCCAGGTGCAAGGAGGGAAGGCTGAGGTCCTTGTAGTAAAGTGCATCAAGCTGTTCCAGACCACAGTGGATGGAGGAATTTGTGAACATGAGAATTTCCCTGGACGTGGTCACCCAGGAAACAGCTGATTTATGGCTTGTTCTTGAAAACGAGAGCTGGCATGACCATGTACCAGATGTGGAGTGGACAGGTGTCACAAACAACTTTGCTTGCTGGAGGGCCCCAGTAGTGTGTAGGTGCGCAGACAAGTCAGACAGGCATGGAGTTGGGGTTGTGTTCAATGTCTGTCTCTGTGAGCATGGGCAGCCCCTTCTGGAAAGCAGTGGCCGTAAAGAGCTTAGACACTTTGCTGTACCCTCAGACTGACTCCCATCCATCACTCCAAACCTACTCCTGCTTCTGATTCTTCTGTATTTGGCTGTTTCTTCCCTACAAAATTTCACATGCCAAGACAAACACAACCACCATTAAGTGTAGAAGGCACCAGAGCTGTGTTCCTTCATACCTCCTACTGTGTCACTTGCAGAATTTGATTTTTTTTGACCACATACACCAGGCCTGGTGGTGACAAACAGGGTATACCTGTCTCAAACAGGGAAACAGATCTTTGCACAGGAGTTAGTAGGGCTTTTTGCAAGAACTTTAAACTATATTTAAAGGGGGAAAGGGATAAAACCCAGGCTCACTACAGACAATTTCTGAGGGATGGTGTGCTAGCTAGGTCCTTTGGTCAGCGGTCTCAGTGGAGGTAGAGGATGGAGATCTTTGCAGCAAAGACACAAGGGTTATTGATGTGTTAGAAACCATGCAAGCACCTGAGAAGTGTCACACAGGAATCAGGGCCTTTCCCCAAAAATGCTGGTGGGATCAAGAGCCCTGCCAAAGTGTACCTACACCAATGCACAAAGCATGGACAAGAATCAGGAGGAGCTGGAAGCCATTGTGCATCAGGAAAACTATGATATAGTTGCTATCATGGAAAAATGGTGAGATGACCTGCACAACTGGAGGGCTGCAGTGGATGGCTGTAAACTCTTCAGAAGGGGTAGGCAAGGAAGGAGAGGCGTGGGGTAGCCCTGTACACCAGGGAGTGTTTTGATTGTCTACAGCTGAGTGTTTATGTGTAGGAATCAGGAGGAAAGCCAACAAGGCAGATATCATGGTGGGAGTCCACCCAGCCAGGACGAAGAGGCAGATGAAATATTCTATAGGCAACTGGGAGAAGTCTCATAATTGATAACCCTTGTTCTTGTGCGGGACTTCAACTTACCAGAGATCTGCTGGAAATACAACACAGCAGAAAGGAAACAGTCCTGGAGGTTCCTGCAGCATCTGGAAGGGAACTTCCTGACACAGCTGGTGAGGAAGCCAACCAGTGAAGGTGCCCACTGGACCTGTTGTTTGTGAACAGAGAAGGACTTGTGGGTGATGTGATGGTTGGAGGCCGTCTTGGGCACAACAATCATGAAATGATAAGAGTTTTCAATTCTTGGAGAAGGAAGGAAAGGGGCATTAGCAGAGCTGCCACCTCAGATTTACAGAGGGACAGTTTTGGCCTGTTTAGGAGCCTGGCTGACAGAGTCCCCTTGGAGGCTGTCCTGAAAAGCAAAAGAGTCCAGGAAGGCTGGACATTCTCCAAGAAAGAAATCTTAAGGGCACAGGAGCAGGCTGTCCCCATGTGCCAAAAGATGACCTGGTGGGGAAGACCACCGGCCTGGCTGAGCAGAGGGCTTTGGCTGGCAGGGAAAAAAGGAATGTTTATGACCTTTGGAAGAAGAGGCAGGCAACTCTGGAGGACTACAGGGATGTGGTGAGGTTATGCAGGGAGAAAATTAGAAGGGCCAAAGCCCAACTAGAACTTAGTCTGGCTACTGCCACAAAAATGCAATAAAAAATGTTTCTATAAATACATTAGCAACAAAAGGAGGCCTAAGGAGCATCTCTGTCCTTTATTGGATGGGGGGAAACATAGTGACAAAGGGTGAGGGAAAGGCCGAGGTACTTAATGCCTTCTTTGCCTCAGTCTTTAATAGTAAGACCAGTTGTTCTCTGGGTACCCAGCCCCCCGAGGCGGGAGACAGGGCCGGGGAGCAGAATGAACCCCCCATAATCCAAGGGGAAATGGTTAGTGACCTGCTGCACCATTTAGACACGCACAAGTCTATGTGGCTGGGTGGGATTCACTCAAGGGTACTGAGAGAGCTGGCAGAGGAGCTCACTGAGCCATTTTCCATCATTTATCAGCAGTCCTGGCTAACCGGTGAAGTCCGAATTGACTGTAGGCTAGCAAATGTGGCACTCATCCACAAGAAGGGCAGGAGGGAAGATTGAAGGAACTACAGCCCTGTCAGCCTGACCTCAGTGCTGGGAAAGGTTATGGAACAGATCATTTTGAGTGCCATCATGTGGCACGTACAGGGCAAGTCACTCATGCCTGGTCAGCATGTGTTTATGAAAGGCAGGTCCTGCTTGACCAACCTGATCTCCTTCTACGACAAGGTGACCTGCTCAGTAGATGAGGGAAAGGCTGTGGTTGTTATCTACCTAGACTTTAGTAAAGCGTTTGACACTGTCTCCCACAACATTCTCCTGGAGAAACTGGCTGTGCATGGTTTGGATGGGTGTACTCTGTGCTGGGGAAAATCTGGCTGGGTGGCTCAGGACAGGCCCAAGGAGCGGTGGTGAATGGAGATACACCCAATCTAGTCACAAGTGGTGTTCCCCAGGGCTCAGTATTGGGGTCAGTCCTGTTTAATATCTTTATCAGTGATCTGGATAAGTGGATCGAGTGCACCCTCAGTAAGTCTCCAGATGACACCAAGTTTTGTGGGGGTGTTGATCTGCTGGAGGGCAGGAGGCTCTGCAGAGGGATTGGGACAGGCTGGACTGATGGGCTGAGGCTAATTGTATGGGGTTCAGCAAGGAGAAGTGCCGGGTCCTGCACTTGTGACAGGACAAGAGGAAAAGGCCTTAGATTACACCACGGGATGTTCAGGTTGGATATTAGGAAAAAAAATTTCACTGAAAGAGTGGTCAGGTGTCGGAACAGGTTGCCCAGGGAAGTGTTTGAGTCACCATCCCTGGAGGTGTTTAAAAGACTTGTAGATGCAGTGCTTAGTGATATGGTTTAGTGGTGGACTTGGCAGCACTAGGTTAAGGGTTGGGCTTGATGATCTTGAAGGTCTTTTCCAACCTAAATGATTCTATGGTTCTATACCCACCCCAAGGTTGTGCTAGTTCTTTCCTTTTAATCTTAGGTTTTTTGAATCTTAGATTTTTGGGTTTATCCTATAATCTGTGTTCTTACAAATCCATAAAGCTAAAAGGGCCTTGCTCTTTGCTGGTGCTTATATAGGACAATAATAAATGTATTTAATGAATGAAAAATATATGTGTCCCTATTCCCATAAGGAACACAAATGAGAAGTTTTTGAGACATGAAAGTAACTAGAGGAAAATCATAGTGGCTTTTCCAGCCATAACATACTACAGTATGATTCCGCAGTTCATTAGATTTTGACAGATTCTGCCATCAGGGGAAAAAAAGAAAGAAAAAAAGGAAGAAATTAAAAAAAATAAATGAAAGAAGCAAAGCAAAGACCTGGGACTGAGATACATTATTTTCCCCAGTGAATAAGTGTGTTAGGGTTTCCAGACAAAATAATGTGGTGAATTCACAAAGTATGAATAAGCAGGGTTGTCAGTACAGTTTGGCAACCAGAACTTTTTCATGTGTCCCTGAACTGCTGCAGAACTGAATGTGTTGTTCATTACTGAAAATCAACAGGTCACATACTAATTGGCATTGCTTCCTTCTCCCATCATTTGTGCTGTGTGTTGTGGGTGTTAAATGTGGGGCCAGTGAGTGGAAAACTGATTTAACATTGAATTCACCTGTTTTGCTGGATTCTGTATGAGGACGTAAGAAAAATGATTGCAGAAAATTAGGACCTGAAGATGTTGGTTTGTTTTTAATGCTCATAGTGTGAGATTGGTTAGGTTATTCCTTAAATTAGACACGAGGAAATGATGACTTATGGGTTGAATTTCTGCAGCTGTTAATTAAGGTTGCATCAGTTGATGCAACAGAGCTATACCAATTTGCACCAATCAGTAATTTATGGAAATTTGCGTTGGCTTCGAACAGCATCCTCATTCCCTTTGCACATCTTCCCCACATGTCAATGCAATAGATATTTTTGCTCTTCATGTTTGGACCGTTTGCTAATGAGATATGTGACAGTCAGTACATGAGTTTGTTGAAATGACACTGATTTAAACACAACAGTAATTATGTAGCAAATTACTGATGATAACATTTGCCTGGTTCCATCATAAGGTAGTGCTGTCTCCTCCTGTGTGCTGTTACATGGTCAGAGGAGGCAAAGAAAGCTTGGCGTTCACATGGGTGGAGAGCATCAGTGAATTGCCAGACTATTTTGCACACTGAATAGCATTCATCACCCTTAGAAGGGCACTCACAGCTAGTTATGCTAGGCATTACATGAACAAATAGAGCATTTTCTGGCCTCCAAGAATGCAAACATTATGCAGTGTGGTCAAGTGGGCAGAGTACTGGTCTCCAATTCAAAGAATGGAGTTTGCTTGCCTGCTGCGTGACCTTGAATAAATTGATTTGCCTCTCTGTGCCTCACTTTTCTCATCTATAGAATTGTGGCTGCGTTGCTGATCTCCACTGGAAAATATTTTGGGGTAAACTGTTGAAAAGGACATCCTAGTGCTCCCTACTTCATTATCGCTAACAGACACTAGCTAGAGCACTTTAACTTTTAGTGCTGAGCTCATAGCAGATGAGTCTATTCCGCTGCAGTGATTCATCATCTCGAACTGAGGTCCTGGCTCACAATGCTTACCACTTTTGACAAGATATTTTCTACTGTTTCCTGCAAAACTCTCAAGAAAGTAGCTGTTCTACAGTGCTCCAGCATCATGAATGAATTGCTTGATGACTAACTTCCCCACTTCATCTGCTACTTGTCCTCTTCTAGGGTATGTGGCCTCTCCCTTTAAAATTTTATTAAGTAATTTAGTGAATTCACACAAAGAATGCTCTTTGTTTCTCTGATTGATCACAGAATCATGAACAAAAAACGTTTGTAGTTTTCCTGGATGTGGAGTTCACATACATCAAAAAAATGAGGTGCGGCACAGTCCAACAGGAAGACCCATAGTGATACTCTCCTTTGAAAATAGCAGGGTGCTGACAGGGATGTTTGAAAACATCCCCTCAGGTGAACTCACTATGTTTTGAAATGCCAACAATTTGTATGAAATTCTATTGTTTGGAGTTAACTTCAGCAGTGACTGTGAAGTACCCCAAAGAATGCACTGGTTTCGTGAATAAATCTGCTTGGGACAGGGGCATGTAGGGTAATCCCCCAAATCCACCCTTAGGGCTGACATTTAGTGTACCCTAGGCACTCCCAAACAACTAACCTGGCCTGCTTGTACACGCCACCATTGCCCAAAGGGACATCTGAAAGGGGTTTGTGGTGGATTTACAGAAGAGTTCACCTTCCTCTGCTAGGGTTAATGACTACTCAAAAGCTTTTGTTTGGTTTTGTTGTCAGGGTAATGACAAGCCATGCCCAGGGGAAGAGGGACTTGGTGCACCTTGCTGAAAACTCATGGGAAGAGTTTAGGGTAGTATGAACTGCCTGAGTTTTGGAAATGTCAGGCACTTCTGAAAGAGGTATCTGCCTGCTTTTTATGGGATTCAAGCTTTGTCTTCCCCAAGAGACAAATTTTAACTGGAGAGCAAAAAAAGGCAGAAATAATTCCAAGGCAACATATTAAAAGTGTCTGAGCTGATGTTTTCAGTGCCTTAATGAGATACCATGTCTTGTTGCCAAGCTGTACCTACAGAGCCCTGCAGTCCCACAGGCTTTTACAGCACTGCTTTACTGGGATGCCATAAAGACCTTCAGGCCTCACAGGTTTATGTCATGTAGTCTGTGGATATTTTCCTTGACAGTGGAGCATGCTGGAGGCAGCCTTGGCTGCAGCTCATCCAGAGATGATTGCATTATCTGCTCTGGGCCACCCTGTATTGGATAATGAGATTTGGTTACTCATAAATAAAGATCACGTGGCACCATTATTCAGAAATTAAAGATGTTAATAAACTAGTATTGTGAAAGGGAACCTACTATGGCTATAAAAACATTTAGGTCAATTTTTATGATTCACCACCATGCAGCTGTAGTGTATGTTCCTGATATCACTGAGAGAAGACATTCTTAAATTGCCTGTGACATTCCTACTAACTTGAGCAGTCCTTATAGGATCTAGCTTATGACTATTCTGTTTTATTTGAGGATTTTCTATTCTTTCCCTGTTTTGCATGCAGAATCATACAGTGTACTTTTTATTATCATAATCATATCTGTGCAAATAAGAAAGGATTTCCCTCATAATAAACAAGGACTTGCAGAATCTTCATCATTCATCAGCTCAAGCAGTTCCATAAACAGATAAAGCCAAGAATGATCTGTCTTCAGCTCTTTTTTAGGGTTAAATCTGCATTACCCCAATTTTTTCTTGGAAAATCTTGGACAACAATGTACTTGCAGAGGTGAAAGTCATCTGTAATGTGAGATGCATGCACAAGTCAAGTGTCACTGAGATCCCCAGAACTGATGGGATGCAAATTTGTCTTACTACCTGAATTTCCAGGAAACAGTGTAGCTCTCAAAAGTAATGAAGGTTTGTGAAATCACTCTTTCTTCAACCTCACTGGGAACTTGTGAGCATTTAATATCTTCATTGTATATTAGCTTTTCACGTCAGCACTTTCATATTTAATGGAATGCAAAATTTGGCTGTTAATCTTGTCTGATTCTGTCCTCAAAATCTGGTATAGGACTAGTCTCTCAAGAACAGGATGAGCTTCACAGCTAAACCAGGAACATTTTATTTTTCTGTCCTAGAAATTATGGCAGTAAGAATGAGAATTCTGCTTAAGCTGCATTAAGTAAACTCCTATGTATATTGTACTTTCTCCATACTTGCATAGATATGTATACATTCACATAATAACTGTGTTTACAGTTTGTATAAGTATATACTGTGTACATGCCTATATGAATATCCCCCCCAGCTCATTCAAGGAAAAAAATGTTCATGCTGGTTTAACCTCTCCTGAAAAAACTAAGAATTTACCCTTAAGACTTAACCCTAAGACTTAACACATAGACATAACACTAACACCTAACCCTAAGACTTAAACCTAAGAATTAACCCTAAGACCTAATCCTAAGACTTCACCCTAAGACCTAACCCTAAGACTTAACCCTAAGACCTAACCCTAGAGACCTAACACTAAGACTTAACCCTAAGATATAACCCTAAGACATAACCTTAAGACTTAACCCTAAGACTTACCACTAAGACTTAACCTTAAGACCTAATCCTAAGACTTAACCCTAACACCTAACCCTAAGACTTAACCTTAAGACATAACCCTAAGACTTAACCCTAAGATATAACCTTAAGACTTAACCCTAAGACTTAACCTTAAAACTTAACCCTAAGACCTAACCCTAAGACTTAACCCAAGACTTAACCCTAAGACTAACCCTAAGACCTAAGGTGAAGACCTCACCCAAGACTTAACCCTAAGACTTCACCCTAAGACTTTAACCCCAAGACTTAACACTTAGACTAACCCTAAGACCTAACCCTAAGACTTAACCCTAAGATTTAACCCTAAGACCCTAACCCTAACCGAACCCTAACCCTTACCCTAAGACTTAACCCTAAGACTTAACTCTAAGACGTAACCCTAAGACGTAACCCTAACCCTAACCCTATCTCTATTTTACAATATGGTTATTTTACATTTAAGCTGGTTTTCCATGCAGACACTGGTACTCAAAGAAAACCTCCTCTCGTGAAGAAACTGTATGAAATAAAATAAGCTTCTTTCACAGAGATCTAACTCCAGTCTAGGTGAATTTAGGTCAGGATATTATTTCGGTGAATGAAGCCTTTTATTTTTGCTCTGAATGGACGTTTTGACTGTTATCCCACAAGAGGGCAGCAAAGGAAAATAGTTTCCAAAACACAAGACAAAAACATTCAAGGACATTTTAAGTGTTTAAGTTTCCTACTGTGTTTAATAAGATACTGAAAATACCATTGTGTGGGAACTGGGAGAGCTTGTAGAAAGCCACCTGGTGAGAGAAAGAGATTTTTTTTCAAATGCTCTCCAAGCTTCCTAATCTATTGAGAGCTTAATGAAGTTACTTGCTATTACCTCCAAATATGCTCCCCAGTCATGTGATAACAGCACAGCGGCTAAGCAAGGTCTCCTGGGCTTCAGCATCCTCATCTCTAGTGTTAATTGCTCTATTCTTGCACAATTTAAGTGCTTTCCACCAAATCCCTCCTTCCGTTTCTAAACCACTCTTTGCCTAAGGAAGCGCTGACACAAATAGGGAGGATTACACTTGAAGAACAATCTGGTCACAACAAAATCATCTCACTTTTAGCTGTTTTATCCCAAGATCCCACCTAGGTAATAAAAGGATCCTGATTTAGGTGTTTTTGTTGTTTGGCAGCCTTACCTAGAGCCATTCAAGCAGGAGCCGGGGTGCTATAGCTAGCTTGAGTTGCTGGGGGAGTGTGTGTCACAGCATCTGTGCTGAATGCAAATAGAGATTTAGTCAAAGAAGCGGTTCTGTGCAACAGCCTGCTTTTTCATTCATGCGTTCTGCAGTCCTGCAGGCAACCAGAGCACTGGCATGTTAGTTACCTTTAAAACATACAGGAGACTTCTCCCCGTTTTCAATGTTTCAGCTTCTAAATAAATGACAAATGGATGGCAGAGAAACAAAACAAAACAAAACAAAACCCAATGAGCACAGGAAAGCAAAGGCATCTTCCCAAGGGCTGTATTAGAGCTTGGATATGGACCCAAATCTCAGTGATTCTGTACTCTCAGGATGGTGATGTTTTCTGCTACCACCACTGCCATATTGTACCAAACAGAAAGTGTGCTCTGGGTGACACCTGACCACAAGTAAGAGGGACCACACAGGGAGAGGTTTGTTTATTCAAAGCAGGATCCCATTCCATGCTGGTTGCTTCCAATGTATGTGGTAGAATGAGACATGAAATGCAGCAAGCCAGTATAACTAAAAAACATTACAATTTAGCTGAGGCCAAGGACGTAGATAAACTATCGCTTTAAATGATGCCCAAGAGCTATTGGGTCTGGGTGCAAGACCTGGGCATCCCTCCACCATACGCCTGATTGCCAGAAAAGAAACCTGAGCATCTGCCCCAGGGGAAGCACCAACATGCTTCAACCTGCTGCTCAGATGGAGAAGTGGAATGTGTCCCCACTGCCATCTGTGGTACATACAGCCATACAGAGCTGATGTCTTAACTGGCACAACTTCGGCTGCCTGGAAGGTTTCCCTAAAGATGGTTGTCACTTCTGTGTGTCTCTGTCCCCCCTTTTTTGCTGCAAACTGGCCTATTTTTAATTTCCTAGTGAAACCTTCCTCTGAAGACTTAAACTAGAGGTGATAACCACTGTCCCCTGCCTGCTGCTGCTTATAGACCAGCGTGGTCCAACGTTCACTGCACCTCTGTGAGCAGCAAACTGGGTCCTGTTGGGGACCTGCTTGCAACTGTGCAGAACAGCCTGGCAACAGAGCACCACGTCTTTATGTGATCTTCTTGTCATGCCTCTGCTATGTCTTACTGGGATGGGGTGCATGGTCTTGTCCCTTCAGGGTTGCAAGAATCAACCCCAAATCTGATCCAAGGCAGAAAAGGCCCTGGTCAAGCCCTGGTTAAGACTAAAAAAAAAAAAAAAAAAAAAAAAAAGAAACATACATGGGATACAACCAGGCATTCAGTGTAACACTTTCAAGCAAGGGAAAATGAAATCTTTTCCATGTTAGACTGAACATCTAAGATAGTAAGTACTGCTCACTAAGATAGTAAGTACTGCTCAGCTTTCCAGAGCTCTAGCAGATGGATGGACTGGGAGTGTTTTTTAAGCCAGTGTGTATCTCTGCAAGCAAAATGCCACTCTCCATTATTCTGAGCTGGAAGAATAATGAAAGAATCAATCAAATCCTCTAACAGTGACGGAAAACAGACAAAAACCCATGTGAGTCACTTTTGAGGCTCTAAAAGGATTAAACTCCTCAGGCAGGAACTCTTCTATAAGGGTTTTTTCATGGGGAGAAAGAAAAGTTTGACAGATACATGTGGTCAGTTCAACAAAGCAGCCTGCAAAAACCTTGTGTGCTATCTGAAGTGACAAGACCTCGTTCGTCAGGTCTGGGTTAAAATCAAGGACCTGAAATGCAATTTTGACTCTGATATGAACAAGCTAGGAAGCCTCAAACAAATCCCTCTGGTGCTTATGGCTTTTCATTTGCTTATTCATCCTGTTCATTTACTTTGGTAGCATATTCTTCAAGGCTGTCACTGTAGACACACTTTCAGAAGTAGCTAGTGAAGTGATTAATACAAGCTGAGACCCACTCAAGGAGTCTTATGTAGTTCCACAATGGCAGATCTGTGTACATCTGTACAGAGATGGAGATGAGGAGTAGCAAGGAAGCCTCCCTTCCTTTAGCAGTGGCAGCCCACATGAGACTGTAGTAGTGTAAGAACACTGCTGAATATTACCTCTCATCCGCAGTGTGCCTGCACCTTGACCTGTGTCTGACAACACTTCCAGGGGCACTGAAGAGATAACTAACTCCTTCTACAGCACTGGGAGTGGAGCAAAGTGGGATTCCAGTCTTGGCTAGAGACTGTATTACAAATCAACAATAGCCTGGTGTGATATAAAAAAAAAAAAAAAAAAAAAAAGTGGAATGAATTAGCCAGACAGCTCAGACATTGCATTTTGTTTGTGTAAGTTAATGTTCTAGAGAATATAATATGCAAAGGGTAGTTTCAGGATTTTCTAGTACAATAACTCCAGTAGAGAGAGTTTTTAATATTAACCTTCTGCTTTGATGTTCAGAAGTGCTGGTTTATGTATTACACAAGATGAAACTACTAAGCAAGTTTTATTTCTCCCAAGTGATTGAAATGACTTCCCAGTGACCGATGTCATTCACAGACTTGGGCTGGGTCTAATCCTATGTTTCCTAATTAGAGACAACACAGGTCCCAGAATGTCATGGGTCACAATATGTCATGAAGGTTGGATTAAACAAACAGGCTTTACTTTGCAGTTGCCAGGGACTATCAGCAGGCACCCAGTCAAAGGCAATCGGTACCTTTGTGGGGAGCAACAATTTGTGCAGCTGGAGCATGTCTGTGTTGACTGTTGCAGCACCTTGTGTTACACATGCAGAGATACATACACTGGATAGCTGCATTGCTGTGAAGTTCAGGGCTTACTGATGTCCAGCAGGGAGAATAGTGATGTCCTCGGTGTTATTGCTCAGTTACTTTCATTTAAGCCTTCATGGCACATCTGGCTACTGTATAGGACAAAGATACTAAAACAATTCCAGTCCCAGGCTGAATGGAAACACAGGAGATGCTGGCAATTGCCAGGGAGAAATCAGGTTAGAAAAGTCCATCTGTTCTCCCTGTCCCCCTCCTTCTCATTTCCATTCCTTTCTCATTAAAAGCATGGTGATTTCACATCAAAACCCTACATTTCCTAGTTGATATACCAAACTTCTTTAGGTTAGTTCAGGCCCTACAGCTGACCTGAAAATTTCAGAAACATTACGTGACCCTCTGGGAAACTGATGTGATCTTCGAGCAAACTCAGATGATTTGCATGCACTTTAATTTGCACTCCAAACTTTTTGCTCAGCTATAAATACAGTAGCATTATATTTTTGGACATATCTGCCTTCCTTGTTCCAGGCAGAGGGTGTTGAGCATGAGAAGAGCATTTGATGATTATTTGTTAGGGGCCCACGTGAGTTAACAGCTCCTTTTAAAAAATGATGCACTATAGAGGACAGAGAGCAGCTAACCTTGCTGTACATTAGCATTCTGTGGTGGTAAGAGTGCTATTTAAGGGTGTCACAGGAAAGCAAGAAAGAGGGGAAATTGTTCATAGCTACCTAAACAATGATTACACAGTAAATGGATCTCTCAGAAAATACTGGAAGGGTTTCTAATGCTAGTGGTTTTCCTCTGCAAGCAGCATGACAGATTTTCAGATGAATTAGACTGCAATAGTCAGCAGATGTGATTGTTTTCCAGAGCCATTTTTAAGAGAACCTTTTTGAAATTTTCTGATTTTTTTTTTGCTCTCAAGCTCCCTGCCTCCAAAAGGAACCTGCATGGTCTCTTTTTTCTTCTCCCCCCCCTCCCCCAACATCTTAAGTTGTTTGTTCTTTATTGACTTAAAACTGAGGTGAGACTTAGAAGCACCTTGGTTTCATGGCAGCTTCTTTCAGATATCCAGGTCTGAGCCTGTGTCTGGCCCATTTGCATGTTCCGCATGCAATTTTGCATCCTTTCTATTTCTGTACCTGTGGCTTTTTATAGCTTCTGTCATTCCGATCACAGGACCAACTGTCTTACCAAAAGCAATGGAAGAATTTGCACCGAACTCTAACAAGGGTTCAGGTAATGTCAAGTGTGGGAAGTTTCATCTGCTAAAATAGTTTCATAAGAATATGCATATTAGTGTTTCAGCACGAAACTTGATGTGATACAGCCAAGAGCTGTAGCAAAGGTCAGAAAGGTAACTGTTATGATGTGATTGCTCTGGGAAAAAAAAAAAAAAAAAAAAAGCTTTTCAACTTTAACAGCCCCTAATATGCTTTGGCAACCACAGTAATGAACATCATGCTCCTGAGGGCTTGTATCCAGCAAGAGTACAAGATTCAACGTAAAGAGTGCCAAGACTAGTCCCTAGAGTGGCCTTTAAATACTGCAATAAGCAGGCTGGATTTATCCTGAGCAAGGCTGCTCCCTGCCATGGGAGTCAAAATTCATGACTTGGCTGTGTGCGCTTCATCCTTTTCATTGCTTGGGTCTATAGTTTCGTCCTACCTGCAGGTGCAAAGACATGTTGCTGTGATGTTTACACTTGTTTCAGGTTTTAAATGCTTTCTTCTTTCAAACAGTGAAAAGTGAGCTTCTGCTGTAGAAATGCAATCTTATGTTTTCTAGGTAAATATTTCTAATAAGACAGATTCATGGTTCCCCCGCAAGCTGTCATGCCTTGAATCTTTTTGCCTTACAAAGACAGATGAGACAGGAAAAATTGTAAATAAAGATGTTTCTGCAGAAAGAACTTTTTTACAAAGTTCAGGAGCAACTGTAGAAGGGCACTATGGAGACACCTTACTCTAGTCTTCTTCAGCTTAAACATCAAACTCGTTAGAAAGCAAGGTCATCATATTTCAGAACATTTATTTGGACACAGCAAATATGGCACCAACAACCCCCTGAGCTGTGCTTGCTGGTGTTTCCTGTCAGTCACAATAATTCCATGACACATATAATAGGTGTCCAGCAAAGTACTTTCTGGTTGTCTGAAGAAGCTGCTTCTCTGCCTCAGAAATACAATTCAAGACTGTTAGATGCACTAGGAAAAAACTAATATCAGAACCTGAGGGATAAGCTGCATAAAGGCAACCAGCAGAAAGGAATCATGGTGCATGGCAATTCAGACAGAATTCTATGCTTATATAATTACAAATTTTAATATTTTTTATCCGAGAGGTTAGGAGCACTAAACTGTTCTCCCTCTGTTTAGATGCTGTTGAAAGTTTCTTCCCAAAATAACCCACGTGAAATTCCCATTTCATGCCCCTAAGCAGGATGATATGTCTTTAAGAAGTCTGCTTTGCCCTGAAACTATCCCTGGTACAAAATAGCTGAGTGGACTCTAAGCAATTTTAGAAGGCTTGAAGTACATTGGAAACTATGCTCCCTTCTCCTGAGGCACCAGAAAAGACCAGTGTGACTGGTATGGCACTGCAGTGATACACTATTAATAATTCAAAGCAGCAGAGGCTTTTATTCTGCCTTGCCATTGTTACTTTCCAGTACAAATCTCTCACTCCTGTCATTTTGTAGGAGCTGCTAATCCAAGTGAAATATTAGGATCTCTCATCTTGGTCACAGGATTAGGTAATGGTGCATTTTGGGGAGGGAAGGGGAAAAATTCTTCTTGTCAGCCTTTGTGAGAAGTTTGAGAAATGCATCATAAATTACAGGTTGCAAATATGTAACTGGATTATTTGGAAGATACTTTCTGAGCATTTAACATGCCTCTCTTTCTTCCGCACAACTTCAGAGGAAGCTTTTATTTCCATTCTTCTTTTAATGTATTCTGTGTTTTTTGTTTAGCAGAGGCTCTTCTGGCTGTGGAACAAAAGCCTCCAGAAGCCTTGTCAGGCTGGGTATCTTATGTACATAATATCATATGCTTATATAAAAATGACAGGGAGATAACATGATAAAAACCTACTCCTGTAGCAAACACTTAATCCATTTAACATTAACAAAGCCCCATTTTTAGTTATAAAGGAAAGTACAAACACCCTCATTGTAGCCAAGGTCACACAACTCAACTCTGACAAAACTTTCCTGAGATCTCACTAAATCCTCTGTGAACACATTCCTGTTAAGAAACAAATACACTTCTCCAGTGGCTCTTACAGCCCTCAACAGCCCTTACTTAGAAAAAATGCAAGGAGGAATTATTGCTCTGAGCATCAGGGTAAGTAAAGAAGAAATGGCACAGTGAGAGGTGGTGGGGTGGGAACAGTGGAATGCAACTGGGGGAATGCAATTTCTTTCCTGATGCTTGACTACAGAGTTTTTTGTTAAAATCAATGGAACAGTTATATAAGTGATAGGGAAGCTAAATAGCTTGGTAGAGTGTCTGCCAGCGAGCTGAGCCACTGCTTTGCAACACCTCTGATGCCTTCTGCAAAGGGAATGATATAACAAATTATGTTGTTTTTTTGTTGTTTTTCTTTTCCTGGCTCTGAATCAATGCATGAAATGGGGAAGGTTTGCCTTCCTCATCTTCAGTCAGTACTAGCAAGAGCTGTGAAACATTCCCAGGACTGAAGATTTTGCCGCCTTCTGTTTTTGTTGATTAACTCAGTGGGATAATGGCAAATTCATGGGTTTAAAAAAACCCAATAATTCTTGAAATATCCAGTCGGCTTGTCAGGATGTCAGACTATAGAAAGCTTCATTGTTCTCCTATCACTAGACTCAGGCACTTGTATTTGAATAAAGCGTAATTTCCACAAAGGTCTCTATAATCTTGTTTTGAACTTTTCAGGAAATAATAGATGTGTCACCTTTCATAGGGGTTTGTTCCAGTGGTTGATCGTGTTTGTTGTCAAAAGTATGTGTTTTATTTCCAATTTGACCTTGTTGTTAAACTTCGCATGACAATATTTTTTATTCTGCTTTTCTTCGCTAGCTTAAAGAGGATTCAAGAAACTACTATTTTTGGCCCATGAAAGTATTTATCTATTAGAATTAAATTAATTAACTCCAGCAAAGCCTTCGTTTTCATAAGCCACACTGCTTGACTCGGTTCTGCCTCTTGACCTCCAGCAGAATTTTTATGAACATATTTTTGTCATCTCTGACAATCTTAGGGATCACAAGATCATAGAATCATTTAGATTGGAAAAGACCTTTAAGATCATTGAGCCTAACCATTAGCCTAGCACTGCCAAGTCTACCACTAAACCACATCCCTAACCGTCACATCTATAGGTCTTTTAAATACCTTCAGGGATGGTAGCTCAACCACTTCCCTGGGTAGCCTGTTTCAGGGCTTGACAACCCTTTTGGTGAATAAATTTTCCTAATATCCAATCTAAACCTCCCCTGGTGCAACTTGAGGGCATTTCCTCTTGTCTTATTGCTTGTTTTTTGGGAAAAGAGACCTACATGCAACTCACTACAACCTTTCAGATAGTTTTAGAGAGCAATAAGGTCTCCCTTTTCTCCAGGCTGAATAACTCCAGTTCCCTCAGCTGCTCCTCATAGGACTTGTTCTCTAGACCCTTCACCAGCTTTGCTGCCCTTCTCTGGACAATCTCCAGCACCTCAGTGTATTTGTTGTAATGAGGCACCCAACACTGAACACAGTATCTGAAGTGTGGCCTCACCAGTGCGAAGTACAGGGGGACAATTGCTTCCACAGTCCTGCTGGCCATGGAGTAACCAAGACTATTACAGAATTGTGAACCAGGGATGAAAGAGCCTGACAGCTAAATGGACTTACACAAAAGACAGGTGCCCAAATCTGAAGTTATGACCTTGAGCAAAGTTGGTGTTGGCTATTGTCTAGATGTAGTGGCTTTCACCTCAAAAGAGGAACCAAAAGTTCCAAAAGTTGGACACCATTCTTAGCTCCAAAGACAGATTAAAGGCCTTGTTTTTGTTGGGGGTTTTGTTACTGTTAATTTTGGGGTTGGTTTTGGTGGTTGTTTTTTTTTTGGGGGGGGGGGTGTTGGGGTTTTTTTTTGTTCATTTGTTTGTTTTACTGGTGATTTCTTAACCATTGGAATATGGAGCAAAAGCAACTACTTCCTGACTGTGTTGATGCTCAGATGCAATATTTTCTGACATCCACAAGACAATTCCAAAATTGGTTTAAGAAAATAAGGGGTAATATATTGAAGCTGTAACGATGCTTTTTGGAGTCAATTAAAGAATGTGAATTAGGTTATGGCGAAGTGTCTGAAAGTGGAAGTTCATATTGCAGCTGTTGCCATCAAATATTTCTTTTTTGTATGTGTTTCAGGTGACAAGAGAGAATACAAAGGCATGGCTTGCTATGCCCAGACAAGACTAGCTAATGTCAATATGCTTTGCATGGGAATACAGATTAAATGTGAGGCTGCCACAAATGTGAACAGAAAACCTGTGAAACTGTGTTCTAGGGGCAATGGGTGATACTGATGTTCTCTGGGTTCACTGTGGATTTAAAGCTGAAAATAGAATCTTGGCTTTTATCTGTAAAGCTCAAAATAGCTTGGAACTTGTTTCATGGAGGATTTGTCTTTTTTTACATCATTCTCAGGCCCATGAAGGCCATCCTGCTCTAGTCCTCTGGTTCTGAAAGTGATGGGAGCAGAAGAACAGGGTGAATTGATGGCTGAGGTCTCCTTTCAAACCTGCTGTATATGAACACTTCAGTTCATAAAGCTGAGGGTGAAATATCTCTGGGAGGGAAGTAGGGTGGAGATCCTTAAGCTGCAATGGACACATGATCAACTTTACCTGAGAGGGTAAGAGGAAGGCATGTTGTTGCTTAAGTTAATTTTTAAGTGTTGGACATGGGTGTGGTTTTTGTTTCTGAATAAATTCTGAATGGATAAATAAAAAGGAAACTATGAAAACATAGATTTTTGTTCTTCAGGAAGCAATAATAAAAAACAAACCCAAACCACATCAAAACAAACCACAGAAAAGGATTTGTTGGAGATGGTTCTATGAAAACTTGCCTCCTAACATCCATACAATGGTTTCTGAGAGGTAATTGGTCCTACCAAGTTAATTGCCAGGAAAGAGGGAATTTAATGGGGCAGCAGGTGACTACATACTGCCATGCCATCTGTGGCATGGAGGAGATATTCCCTGTGTGTGCCCTCATCACCCTGTGAGCAGGTCTGGGACAGCCAGCCCGCTGAGTGGCCATTCCAACTACTTGCCAGTAACTAGGCTGTTAAAGTATGAGCTGTAAAGGCAGCATCTTGACTCATTTTGTGGGATAGGTCCTGCTGGGATCTTCTTCCCACTCTCATTCCGGTAGGAAAAGTGTTAGACTACAGCTCCCAACCTGCCCCAGCCCCTGGTCTTGCCTTTGTCATGAACAGGGACACAGGGAAATAGCTGGTGCCACTGCTGCTCTTTGTCTTACTCGTGCAAAGTGCGCTGACCCCAGAGATGGGGATGTGACTGCTGGCTCCTGCAAGGAGCTTCACAGCATCGATCTGGGCACATCCAGAGGAGGTGATCACTCATCTGAAGCAAAATTACTTGGTGATTTATAGAAAGTTAGAAAACTGACAGCCTGTCAC
This sequence comes from Falco rusticolus, assembly GCF_015220075.1. NCBI lineage: Eukaryota > Metazoa > Chordata > Aves > Falconiformes > Falconidae > Falco > Falco rusticolus. The sequence continues at coordinate 14,649,200 of NC_051189.1, read as the reverse complement.
AATAGTCTCTGTGAGGAAAGATGAGTAGGAAGAGGCTGTTGTATTTTTATTATTTTAAGTAACTGATGAGTTAATTAAAAGAATACTTAATTTCCTTCTACAATGAAAATATCCCTTGGTGTATCCCATGTTACTGCTGCTGGGAGTGGGTTTTGCAATCAAAAGTCATTTCACACATATGTCATTTGTTTAAGAACCTTAGCTATTCAGCAGACCAGCTGAGATTTCTTCTTTTTCTCCATGTAGCAACAGTGGTCATTTTTTTAATATTGAAAAGCTGAAGGAATCACTGATTTCAAGATCCTCAAAAAGTACATTCACTATGAGGCAGAAATGTTCAGCATATCAATATTAACATATTTATCATCCAGAAAAAAAAACACCTTGGGCTGAGCGAGATCTGGTTCAGAAGAAGTAGCACAAGTAACATTTTACAGGAGATGCTGCCTAACCAGCCCTGTACATTGCTGTCATTTTCACATGAAAGAACTGAAGGAATCAGTCTCTGCATGGCTCTGTAACTCTGACAGCCATCACCTAAAAAAGAGCTTAGTGGAAAATGGACAGAAAAAAGGTTATTCATTTTTTTAAAAAATTGGGGCCTTATCTACTGAAGTTATGTAAGCCAAGGAAATATTTAGTTCTACCAGGAAAGCTAATGAGAGCATTCCTTAAATACTGACTAAACTGCAGTAAGTTTCAAATGCCTGGAGATATGCATATTGAATTTTTACCCCTTCCCTCCATCTGCTGACTGCTTCGCTGTCATATTTTTTGCCTCCTCAAGCAAAGCAGAGAGCTGGGGAAACCACAAACGCTTAATCGTGCCATTGCCATTGAGCAACAGAAAAGGATTGATGGGGAGGTTAATAAGTTGACTGTGCAATTATAATGTTTACTGTGTACCGCTGACAATGGTTAATGTGGTTATTTCCTGCTCCTCTGATCATTTCACTGCATGTTCGTCAAGTCAGCTCTGGAGCCGGGCTCTTTGCTCCCTGCTTTGCAGCCAGACAGTGTGCAGGGACAGGACATTTGGCTCTTAGCCACCTTTGCTGTGCTGTGTATTTATATAAACTCCTTGACTCCCATTGCACTTAGGAAAGGCAGCTGAAGTTCTGCTAATGAGAAAAAGATTAGATGAGATATTTTTTTTTCCCTGTGCTTTTCAAAATGGGTAGAAGACTGTGAAGTAATCAGGAATGAATTAAAGCTGAGGACAGTGAATGATATTTTTCCTCTGTGTGCCAGGGCTATTTTTTGAATTGCTTTTTTTCTCAGCACACGCTTCTGAATCTTATCACACCTATCACGCTGTTCTAACTAGAGTTAAACTTACATCTCGAGTCTTAATGTGAGCTAAGAGTAGATACCTTGACAGGTCTCAGTACCTAACTGTGGTTTTCTGGATAGACATTACTAAAACTGGTGAATGGCATAAACTAATCAACACTAAAACCTTTTCAGTGTCCTGCAGACAAGTACTCTTGCCACAGACACTGTCTTTGCTAGCATATAAGAGTGATGGTTGCAAATATGCACTTGGAGCATTACAAAGTAGTGATTTGTAATGGCCAACTTGGTGAGGTGGGCTTGAAATAGGACTTGGGGGAAGCGATCCAATGTGGCAATGCTCATGCCATCACATCCAACTGGGGAATAAGCCAGCCCAACCAGAGCAGTGGTATATGTTCCTCAGCTACCTCCCAAGATGAGCATCAGAAGACCAGCCACCTCAAGGGTGAGTGTGGCTATGGTGGATCCACTTGCACCCCTCCTGGGAATCCCGCGTGCTTGTTAACCTGTCTGAAATGCTTGTAAACCAACACAGGCAGCATGGGGAACAAAGAGGAAACATTAGGTATTACTGTGCAGTCACAGGGCCATGATCTCATTGCAATTACAAACACGGTGGGATAGCTTGCATGACTGGAATGCTGGCATGGATGGCTATGTACTTTTTAGGAAAGACAAGCCGGCAAGGAGAGGTGGTGGAGTTGCTCTTTATGTGAAGGAGCAACTGGAATGTATTGAGCATTGCCTAGTGGTGGATGCAGAACAGGTGGAGAGCTTATGGGTGAAGATCAAGAAGCAGGCAAACAGGAGGGACACTGTTGTGTGTGTCTGCTACAGGTCACCTGATCAGGAAGAGGCCTTCTACAGGCAATTGGAGGTAGCCTCACGATCACAGGCCCTGGTTCTCATGGAGGACTTCAACCTCCCTGGTATCTGCTGGAAAGACAACACAGCTAGGCTCACTTAGTCCAGGAGGTTCCTGCAGAGCGTTGATAATAATATTTTGATGCATGTGATGGAGGAGCCAACAAGGTGAGGTGTGCTCTTAGACCTTGTATTCACAAACAAAGAAGGACTGATTGGGGATGTGAAGGCTGAGGACAACCCTGGCTGCAGTGACCATGAGATAGTGGAGTTCAGGATCCTGCATGGAGGAAGCAGGGCAACAAATAGGATTGTAACCCTGGACTTCAAAAAACTAATTTTGGCCTCTTCAAGGACCTAATTGGAGGAATCCATTCGGTTAAGGCTCTAAAAGGTAGGGAAGTCTAAGAGAGCTGGCTAATATTCAAGCATCACTTCCTCCAAGCTCAGGATAGGTACATTCCCATGAGTAAGAAATCAAGCAAAGGGGGCAGAAGGCCTGCATGGATGATCTGCAAGGAGCTCCTGGCTAACCTCAAACAGAAGGAAGTTTATGGGATGTGGAAAAAGGGACAGGCCACTTGGGAAGAATATAGGGATGTTGTCAGAACATGCAGGAAGGCTAAGATCTGTTTGAAATCAAATCTGGTGAGGGAGGTCAAGGACAACAACAACAAGGGCTTCTTCAAGTACATCAGCAGGAAAAAGATGACTAGGGAAAATGTGGCCCGCTGCTGAATGAGGTGGGTGCCCTGGTGACAAAGGACACAGAGAAGGCAGAGTTACTGAATGCCTTCTTTGCTTCAGTCTTCACTGCCAAGGCCAGGCCTCAGAAATCCCAGACCCTGGAGGCAAAAGAGGAAGTCTGGAGAAAGGAGGACTTTCCCTTGGTCAAAGAGGATTATGTTAGAGATCACTTAAGCAAACTTGACACCCACAGATCCATGGGCCCTAATGGCATGAACCCCTGAATACAAGTGTTGAGGGATCTGGTAGATGTTATTGCTAAGCAACTCTCCATCATCTTTGAAAGTTCATGGAGAACAGGAGAGGTGCCTGAGGACTGGAGGAAAGCCAGTGTCACTCCAGTCTTCAAAAGGGCAAGAAGGACCCAGGAAACTACCAGCCGGTCAGCCACACCTCCATCCCTGGAGAGGTGATGGAACAGCTCATCCTGGAGGTCATCTCAAAGCATGTGGAGTAAAAGAAGGTCATCAGAAACAGTCAACAGATTCACCAAGGGGAAATCAAGCCTGCCCAACTGGGTAGCCTTCTGTGATGGAATGACTGGCTGGGTATATGACGGCAGAGCAGTGGATATTGTCTACCTTGACCTCAGCAAGGCTTTTGACACTATCTCCCATGATGTCCTCATATATAAGCTCAGGAAGTGTGGGTTAGATGAGTGGATAGTGAGGTGGGTTGAGAACTGGCTGAATGCCAGAGCTCAGAGGGTTGCAATCAGCAGCACAGAGCCTGGCTGGAGGCCTGCAGCTAGCGGTGTTCCCCAGGGGTTTATGCTGCGTCCAGTCCTGTTCAACTTATTCATCCATGACCTGGATGAAAAGATGTGAGTGTACCCTCAGCAAATTTGCTGATGCTACAAAACTGGGAGGAGCGGCTGACACACCAGCAGGCTGCACTGCCATTCAGTGAGACCTGAGCAGGCTGGAGAGCTGGGCAAAGAACTTCATGAAGTTCATCAAAGGCAAATGCAGGGTCCTGCCCCTGGGGAGGAACAACCTCATGTACAGGCTGGGGCTGACCTGCTAGAAGGCAACTCTGCAGACAAGGACCTGGGAGCTCTGGTGGACAGCAAGTTGCCCGTGGGCCAGCAGTGAGCCCCTGGGGCCAAGAAGGCCAATGGCACCCTGGGGTGCATTAGGAGGAGCGTGGTCAGCAGGTCGAGGGATGTGACCCTCCCCCTCTGCTCTGCCATGGTGGGGCCACACCTGGAGTGCTGTGTCCAGTTCTGGGCTCCTCAGCTCAAGAGGGACAGGGAACTACTGGGGAGGGTCCAGCGGAGGGCTGTGAAGATGATGAGGGGGCTGGAGCATCTCCCTGATGAGGAAAGGCTGAGAGAGCTGGGCCTGTGTAGCCTGGAGAAGAGAAGACTGAGAGGGGAACTTATCAACGTGTACAAGTATCTTAAGGGCGAGTGTCAGGAGGATGGGACCAGGCTTTTTTTAGTGGAGCCCAGTGACAGGACAAGGGGCAATGGGCACAAACTGCAACACAGTAAGTTCCTTCTGAATATGAGGAAGAATTTCTTTATCTTGAGGGTGACAGAGCACTGGCACAGGCTGCCCAGAGAGGCTGTAGGGTGTCCTCTCAAAACCTGCCTGGACGTGATTCTGTGCAACATGCTCTAAGTGAACGTGCTTTAGCAGTAGAGTTGGACTAGACGATCTCCAGAGGGCCCTTCCAACCCTGACCATTCTATGATTCTGGTACAGAGCTATTGTCCAGATAATCATTAAAGCAGATGGAATATTGACTAAGAATGAGTACTTCAAAGCTGACATAAACTGCCCTTGATGTAGTTGGTTGCATGTTGGTTTTCAGAGAAGCAAGCTGTGGATTTCAGTCTGTTTGTTTAGAAACCATTGAAGTCAGCAGAGCTTATGGCATGGGACTTGTTGGAGGGATTGAGGTACAAATTTCTGAGTAAGCAGCTGCTGCTGTTTGTTTCTGTAGTGCACATCTGTAGAAAGAAACAAGTTGATATCAAAGAGTATAGTCAGTTTCTGCCAAGGCTTTCTCCTCTTACTGGGCAAAATCTAGGAAAGCTCTCAGTATTGGCTGGCTGGTTTGGTCAAAGAGTTACCATATCAAGGCAATTTCCCTTTATTAACACAGGCATGCATGTTTCAAAGGATATTAACCAGGTGTTTTTGCTTTATAGGTTCTTCTTGTATGAGCGATTCTATCCTGAATGAACAAGAAACTCTGAAGATGGAGTTGTGAGGGAAAGCTGAATATTCTAATGGTGCCATAAAGTCATGGAGTAAGACCAGAAGACTGAGAGCATAAATAATAGCAGTTGCTCCACTGGAAACAGATGCTACAAGGAGAAATAACATTGCTGAACCTTTAAGGTCATCACACTTGGAAAAGGAACAAGCAGAGTAATTGCTGGGGTGACAAATAACCATCTAGTGTAGACAAATAGATCCAAGCAGGGATTTACCTGCAGCAGTCACAGGTGAAATTCCTCACTAAAGGGTTATTCATGGCAATGAGCTGATTTAGCAAACTCTTTATCTGGTCAACACAGACTCAGGCTTCTTTAGCAGATAATTTTGCTTGGGAACATAGTTATGCTAATGGAAGTTTTGAGAGGGATAACGAAGAAAGCCATCAGTATCTATGATAGGAAGCAGGAGATTTAGGCCCAGGCTAAGGAGCAGTGAAGTTGCGCTCACAGCTCCAGTCTCCAACCCTGTTATCTAGCTTCCACTCACTGCTAATTGTCATTAGAGAGGTTGGCAGCAGTGGTGAGAATTAGAGAACCAGTTCATCTGGGATATTAGCAAGAACTAAATGTTTAGAGAACGAGGAGAGGTGAATCCATCCAACACAGACATAAGCTGAAGGAGAGGACAGCTGTTAATGAGCTGTTTAACCAGCCCAAACTTGCCTTCTTTAGTGCACTCAAATACCACTGCAAATGTGAAATTAATTTAACTGCTTCAGTTGCTAGCCCTTCCTTGTCTTCATCTCCTACAGTATCAGCACTGGCCTGGGTGAGCTGAGGAGCTCAGCTTTCCCTATGTGGCATAAAAAATGTTATTTGTGGGGATTCAAAGGAGTAATCGGTTTGGAATGAGTGCTCAGTTATTGGCAGCAGCATCACCAGGTGTAACATTTCTGACTGATCTTTGCTTTCTGTGCTCAGATCCATTGTTCAGTGATACAGTTTTCTGTGGAATTTATTTTGTCCTTTTTATTATTTTCTATTTCTGAAGATGGCACTCAGCTGATTAAATTTTGCCTCACAAACCTGTTTCATCAATGAAAAGCATTATATTTATCTTACTACAATTAACCACTTTAATGTTTTGGGGCCTCCTTTGTTAATAAACATTAGTGTCTTATAAAATATAGGAATCAAGGTTTCCTAGCCATATTGGCCATCTTTTAAAAATGTGCCTGATCCAGCGGTGATGCTCCCAGTTTTCTTTAAGGCCTGGGTAACAGCCTGCAAAAAGCAAGACCTGTATTTATAAAGAATCCATATGTTGCACTGTGTTGGCTGTATGTGGGTCTCATCTGATGATTGCTGTGTGATTACAGGTTCTGCTGTTTCCATTTGTGATTTACTTTAAAGATAATATTTACTGAGACAAACCCAACTCCTTTGAGCATACAGGCTTGATGAGAGGTTCATTTGTGCACTTCACAGCTCAATATAAATCATGGCACCAATGCATACAGGAACCTATGCTAAATATTTACTGTTTCCAAGGCCAAATTGATTAGCCATCCCCCCCCCAAAGTCATCCTCCTTTTGTTGCAGGGCTTGTAGCACCTAGGTGTGCCATTGCAGCATCCCAGCAGGACTGTCTCTGTGCTGGGACACAAATAATTCAGGGTATCTCCAGTCTTGGCCTCTCCTCTTGAGGCAAATGAGCAGGAGTTTAGCAATGAGCTGTATCTCCTACTGTACTTCAGCACATACTCTTTTTACATCCTCAGGCAACCCTTGTTTTGGTGAGAACTCAGACTGGTGACAGGCTGAAGAGCTAAGCTCTGGAAAGTGACTTCAGAGAATTTGATTAGTTCCTTGACTGGACAATAGACTCAACTGTAGGCTGCAGACACATAATTCAAGGTGTAATTGTCATCCATTTGTAAGTGTCTTATGCCAGTCAAGGTACCGTAGTGCATTTGAGCCGTCCAAATGGGACTGACAGTTATGACGTAGTGCCTACAGGAGAGCCTTGACCTCCTGGCTTGGGTGCAAGAGGTCAGATGGATACGGACATGCAATTTATCTGTCTACAGTGCAGTCATTCACTTGTGAGAAGGACACCTTGGGCTATTTTAAAAGCCCACAGCCAGTGGACTCAATGGAATCAGTGGGTTTAGGGCAAGATCCATCTCCTCTATCTCCCAGATCCTCACACCTGAGTGCATAGCACAGCTTAAAATCTTTTGGCTGCATTGACTAGCTTTTCCCTGGCTGTTACAGAGACCAGGCAACTAGGTTAGATACATATAACTCTACTTGAAGGCAACTAAAGGTAAGAAGGACCTACTCAATCTCCTTATGCCTTTGCTTTCACTCAAAAAGTGTGGACAGTATTCCCTCCTTTCCCCATCATCACCTCCCTACAATTTATTTTCTAAACCCCTCCATTCAGAGATTTATTGTTGCCCCTTTCTGTGGGTAGCTGGCACAGCAGAGTGGTGACCTACAGCTACTATGGCTGGACATTCAGAGGTTAGTCACAGCTGGGAGGATAGACGCTGGCATCATTTTGTTAAAATGTAGAAAACTGAATCCTATCAAAACATCACACCAGAAAATAATCACGCTTCTTCTAAAAAAAATTAAACCCTTTTTATTTGTATATTTATTTTTATATATAAAAGAAATACAAAAAAAAAGAACACAAACAAAATGCTGATTATGGCAATTCAGTTTTGTCAGCCCCCTCTGCCTGGGCTGCTGCCTCAGATCCACCAGGAGTTAGCAAAGTCCTCCGGTTGTAATGTCCTTTAATGATTCCAGAGTTATTGTTCTCATTAAGGATTTGCTTCTGTTTTTGCCTGTTAAGAGATTGTACAAGTCCTAATACAACAGCTGCTAATGAATACTGTCCAGTCAGTTTTCTTGGTTGTAAGATTAAAGGATTTGGTTGAACTCTTCCTAGAAGAAAATATGTTTTGATTTTTCCTTCCTGTTCACTGATACCTTTGACATAAATCTCTCCTCGGTAGTCGAAGGCAAATCCCCGGTCCTTCAGGATCAGATACGTTTCTTCAGGCACTTGTATTCTGTCACTAACACCTGTGCTGTCCATTCGACTTGCTAAATTAACTGTTTTGCCCCAGATATCGTATTGGGGTTTCTTAGCACCGATAACTCCCGCCACCACAGAGCCATGGCTAATCCCTATTAAAAAAAATAATAATAAATTGAGAGCCCGTTAGACAAGAATGCCTAAAAAATCTTATCTGCACTTAAAAACCACATAAAGCCTGGTTCAGATACATTTATCTCTAACCTTAAGGAAGAGGTGTATACAAAAGGAAAGTAAGGAAAAAAAGCCAGAAAAGCTAGAAAACATGAAAAGTGATATCCACAGAGTTATTTTACAGGATGTCTGTCTCATTGGAACAACAGTACTTGCCTATCATCTGTATTCTGCACACTATTGCCAAAGTTCCTGCAAAGTGATTCTTATGTAGTAGGAAAAATCCCTCTAGAAGGATCTTTCCGGGTCTACGTTTGCTGAAAGTAACCTTGTTAGGACTATACAGTCAAGAAATTATATCTTTATGTTCCATGATATGAAAATATTGAAGTACTTTATGAAGTTATTGAACAACTGTATCTTGTAAGATTGTTGCATAAATTCAAGAAAAGCAATAATATAGAAGAGACTATTTTTTTGTGCTGCAGCAATTGAAGAATACGTTTAGTGACAGAAAAAGGTACATCTCTGGAAAAAGGATCTTAGGTTTTTAGATATTTTTTTTTTAAAGAATGTATTTTTTTAATTGGTGATAGAGATTATTTCCAAATACTGTTGCATTTATGCTCTATGAAATTTTTGCAAGTGATTCACACTTAAGAAGAATGCATATATGTTCTCTGAGAAATCTTGGGAACTGGGAGTTTGCTGTTCAAAACTGTTAGGAGGTGCAGATCACAGGGAGAGGTGCTGTGACCCTCCATGTTGTGACTGATAATATTCTTCCACTTTTTTTTATGGCAGAGTTGTCTGTAAAGAACATATTTCTTCCAGGTGGTTTTTGATTTTGGTCAGTGATCCAGTCAACATGAGAAGCCATCAGATTTACTCCTGCTACATGCCATATATTCAAGGCCAACTTTTCAGGTCCCACGCCACTAGCTGTTCAGGATATCCCATCTGGGTAACAGGTTCCCCATCACAGCAATTCACTGATCAGGTCAGGACTGGAATTCAATTTTTGTGCAAAACCGAAGTACTACACACAGGCTTTAGCGTAAGACACTACTACCATTTACTGAAGATGAATCTTAAGACAAGAAGATTAACTGGAGAGAGTGCAAGCCAGTATCAAGCCTGGGGTTAGGTCTGGGGTGTCCAGTTCACTTTGTGTGTTATACCTATGGGCTCTTGGACAGGCTTGCTAGACAGTAGCTTAATTATGTTACCCATTCACAATTCACTAAAATGTAGACCTCCTGCAGTCCCCATATCAGGGCCGATATTCTGCAAATGGAGTATTTCTTATTTCTAACTTTGCCTAGGATGAAGTGAATTTGAAAACAGAAGATAAAGTATTTGGAGTTTCTTAAATTGTACATATCCTTGCAATGGTCCTGGCGTGCACTTATAGAGTCATATCCTTGCAGACAAAATTACATTTCAATTCTCATGTTCAAACTATGCTTACCAATACGGAGTTCAAAGTTGTTAAATGAATGCTTGTTGATCTCCTGTATGCTTTCATTCAAAGCTATGGAGAAGTCGGCCAGAGCGCACAAATGCCCCCATTTGTCTTCACATTGCTGAGGAGTAAATTATCAACAATATGTTAGAAAGGTTTTGCATTTGCCCATCTCCCACCCATCCCTGCCAAGTGCCTTGTATCTGAGTTCGGAATTTATCAGAACAGTCTCCACATACTAGATCCAAAAAAGGTAGGGTATTATGAATGGTAATGCTTCCCTTTTATATTACAACACTCGTATACCTGGATACAGAGAAGATTAGCGTGAAGTACCAAAGAAAGTAATTTCCTGTCAATAATCTGACAGGCAATCATGAGAATTAATAAGGCCTGTGAAATATATCTAAGGCGGAGAAAGTAGAGAGGATTGAGATAGCTCAGGTGCAAGGGGCAAAAACTAGTGAGAACCAGAGACAACCATGTAAGTGAGAAGCAGAATGAAAGAAGTGAAAGATGTAATCCTCCTTTACCGAAACTGTTACCCAGGAAAAGCTCTAATTCCAGTGCTTTCAGGGATGGAATAATGACAGGAACAACAGGGCAAGCCAGGCAACCAGGGACCTGTTAAGTGGGTGAGAAAAAGCTGTTCTGTAGCTCACTAATTGCCTCTGCTTAAAGCAGAATTTTCCCCAGTCTTTAATAGTAAGGCCAGTTGCCCTCGGGGTACTCAGCCCCCTGGGCTGGAAGACTGGGAAGAGGAGCAGAATGAAGTCCCCATAGTCCAGGAGAAAACTGTTAGTGACCTGCTGCTCTGTTTAGACAGGCACAGGTTTATGGGGCCAGGAGGGATTACCCTGAGGGTAGAGGGAGCTGGCAGAGGAGCTTGCCAAGCTGATCTCCATCATTTATCAACAGTCCTGGCTAACTGGGGAGGTCTCTGAAGACTGAAGGTTAACCAGCGTAACACCCATTTGCAAGAAGGTCAGAAAGGAGGATCCGAGGAACTACAGGTCTGTCAGCCTAACCTTGGTGCTGGGGAAGGTTTATGGAGCAGGTCAGCCTGAACACCATCATGCGGCATGTGCAGGGGATCAGACCCGGTCAGCATGGGTTTGTGAAAGGCAGGTCCCACTTGTCTAACTTGATCTTCTATGACAAGGTGACCTGCCTAGTGGATGAGGGAAAGGCTGTAGATATGTTCTTCCCGGACCTTAGTAAAGCCTTTGACACCGTCCCCCCAGCATTCTCCTGGAGAAACGGGCTGCTCATGGCTTGGATGGGTTCACTCTACACTGGTTTCAAAGCTGGTTGGACAGCCAAGCCCAGAATGATGATGAATGGTCACAAGCAGTGTTCCCCAGGGCTCAGTATTGGGGCCGGTCCTGTTTAATACCTTTATCAACAACCTGGAAAGGGGGATTGAGTGCACCTTCAGTAAGTTTGCAGATGACACCAAGTTGTGGGGTGGACTGTTGATCTGCTAAAGGGCAGGAAGGCTCTGCAGAGGGATCTGGACAGGCTGGCCTGGTGGACCAAGGCCAATTGTGTGAGGTTCAACAAGAAGTGCTGGGTCCTGCACTTGGGTCACACCAACCCCACACAGCGCCACAGGCTGGGGCAGAGCGGCTGGGAAGCTGCCTGGCAGAAAAAGACCTGGGGGTGCTGGTTGATGGCTGGCTGAACATGAGCCAGCTGTGTGGCCAGGTGGCCAAGAAGGTCAACAGCATCCTGGCTTGTATGTGAAGCAGTGTGGCCAGCAGGACTAGGGCAGTGATTGTCCCTCTCCCCTGTACTGGGCACTGGTGAGGGCACACACTGAATACTGTGTTCAGTTTTGGGTGCCTCATTACAAGAGGGACATTGAGGTGCTGGAGTGTGTCCAGAGACGGGCAACGGAGCTGGGGAAGGGTCTGGAGCACAAGTCTGATGAGGAGCAGCTGAGGGAACTGGGGGTGTTCAACCTGGAGAAGGGAAGACTCCTGGGGATCTTATTGCTCTCTACAGCTACCTGAAAGGGTGTTGTAGGCAGGTGGGGGTTGGTCTCTTCTCCAGAGTAACAAGTGACAGGACAAGAAGAAATGGCCCCATGTTGTGCCAGGGGAGGTTCAGTTTGGACATTAGGAAAAAATTCTTCACTGAGAGGGTGGCAAAGCATTGGAACAGGCTGCTCAGGGAAGTGGTAGAATCACCATCTCTGGAGGAGTTTAAAAAACACATAGATGCAGTGCTTAGGGACATGGTTTAGTGAAGAACTTGAAAGTCCTAGGTTAAGGGTTGGACTTGATGATCATAAAGGTCTTTTCCAACCTAAATGATTCTATGATTCTCTGATTGTAAAGAATCAATGGAATTTTTCTAGTTTATAAAGCTCACTCTAATATGGCTTCTGCTTTTCTGGCAGTTTCAATCAACGTGGGCAGATTTGATTCCCACTCTGTGACTGATCTGGGCCAGCACACCCTTTTTTGTGGTGCTCTTCCTTGGGGAGAGGTACCAGTTGCCAAGAAAGACAGATTTCAGCAACAGCTGACTTATCGCTGGATGTATTTTAGAGCCTTATCTTATTCCTGTGGAGACCCCATTTCCAGGCATATTCTTTGGTGTAGTTATGAATGGATTTCTCTCATCTGACTTATCTGAGGTTTATGGCTGTGACTGTGAGTGTTTCCTCTGTGGCTGATTTTTCCCTCAGGTTGGTTTGCACCTCTGCAAGCGAGGGCAGCATGCAGGCTTCTGGCTTTGTGACGTTCTTCAGTTGAACTGATGGGTCTGCTTTCTTTTTGATGTATAGTTTATTGCACTGTCTGTAGATATACAGCTACATCATCACAAAAATGTATAAATGCAACCTTACACTTCCATAAGTATGCTGTCAGTTGTTAGATCCTGTCTCTTCATAGATTATTGGAGGATGTCAGCCAGATTCCTGTCTGAGTTACAGCGGTAACTTTAGAGTATGTCCGAAGGCATAGATAGACCTGCTCTAGATTCACATCAGTGTGATTGAAAGGAGATGGTTTTTTTCTCCTATAAACCTAAATTTGAGGAAAGAATCCATATGGTTCTTGTTCTGAGCACAAGATGGCATTTCAATTCATCAAGAAGCACAACTGTTGTCTGCCAGAAGCCCCAAATGTCTATTTTCTTTTAGAAAACACAGCTCAATGAACATCATAAAGATAACACTAATAATCTCTAATATGAACGATTTGAGACAACAAAAGCTTTGATTCTTAAGGGAAACTATTCTTACCTGTTTTTCAGGCGATAATCCTGACACAGCCATGTATGTGCTGCCAATCGTTTTAATTTTTTCAATATCTTGAAATCTCTCTTCACCTAGTAACTAATACATATGTAAAAACCCACTGTTACTTCTGTAATTCTTAATGCATAATGCTTCTACAGATACCAAAATGAATCATTACACTCATGTTATCTTGCAGCTTGTCACAATGCACAGTTCATTCAGAGTTCTGGGGCACACCGAGCTGGGGCGCTTTGCAACATCATCTACTCACAGAGTGCATTCAAGCTAAATTCTGTTGCACTCTGTAAAGCTGTTGGTAAATCACAGAATGGATAATAGAAGACATGCATATTCCAGCCTAACTTAAATGCAGATGAGTCCTGCATTTCCTGGGGTATAATTTCTGAAAATTAGTGAAGACAAACTCTCTGTGTATGATGTGTGAATATAAGAAGATTTGATTATTTACAAGTGTTCAACTAAAGTTGCAAAATAAGTGCTGCTACAGCAACAACTCAGGTGATGAGACCAGTGTTAAAGGGAATTCAGTCCACTTAAAACAACCGTTTTAGCCATCTTACACAGTCAATGGATGGAGGTAGATGCCTCCAAAGAACTTTTATGACAGATTAAGTCCTCCTGTATCCCACGCTTCCCTTTACTTACTGTCAGACCTAACGCTGCTATATGTCCAATGGGTCATTTGGTCTAGACTTCTTTTATGTGTTTTCCCCTTCTATTAAAAATTCAGGGAGCCAACGGGAAGTGGTAAACACCTGTATCTATTTGGGATAGCTATAGGTGCTAAGTAGGCATAAAGAACTTGTCAGATTGACAATCGGCAAGAGGAAGAATAAGTTCAGTCTGTGACTAAAGCACTGAGTGGAGTGGGAGTGACAGTTTGGTCCCTGTTCAAAGTCCATATACACAGTTTATCTTAGGACTTCCCATGAAATAAGAGCCAGAGCCTTACATTCCTTGAGATACCTAAGCAGAGTTCATGCTGTGAACTCTATGAATGACAGCAGAGCTTCATGTGGGATATGGGCTTGTATCACCTCATCGCAGGATTTTGAAAAGTTTATTGCTAATGTTACCCCAAAATACCCTGAGAAACTTCATGATAAGCAGTATGGCATCATCTAATACATTTAGGTATCAATATGGTTAGGCACTCCTGGAAGAAAAAAACCCAAAAACAGCTCACAGAGAAAAGAGGTTTCAAACTTTTGGTTCTAAAAGCTCAGCTTAGTTGGGATTTAAATGAAAAAAAATCTTGCTGTGGTCAGGCAAAAAATTTAATGAAGCATTTCCCCCTCTTTTTGTACACTGTTGTGCATTCTTCTTCCATCTTGTGGGTTTGAATTTCCTGTCAATTAAAAACTAAAGGGATTATTTCATTCAAAGGGAGAAACATACCAAAGGCATAACATAAAATATCCCCCTGCCATTGAACTAACCACAGCGTACGTCAGCCGGAGCGCCGGGGTCTTGGAAGCTTTGCTGTTCGTGTACAGATATCACACCATCTGTCTCTAATGGGAGGCTGCACAGCATTGCGCGCAGGGAATACAAAGCCATATGGTTAATGGCTCCCTTCCAAGTCAGGAAAGTCCAAAAACTTGACCTGCTTCTCATTTTTCTTCTAACTGCCAGAAAAGCCGATTATCTATGTTTTCTTCCTACAAGGGCAGCTCTTCCAACTGCTCTCTTAAAGGAAAAGATAATTTCTTGTAGCTCTGCTTTTGTGAGCAGTCTGAGAGCACCAGGTGTGTGGGCAAGGGGAGAAAATGGTCTTGGTTAAAAACAGCCTGTATTTTCATTTCCAGATGGTTGCTGGAAGCAACAGCAAACAGCATAGTAATTTAAAATGTATGATAAATAGCTTAAATGATTCTTTTTAAGAAAGAAAGGACCTATTGGCTGTGAGGCGATTTAGAAGAAATAACATCAAGTTATCTTTTTTCTTGCTCATTATTGTTTCCAAATCTCTGCTTTTCCTGCTTTATCCTGTCTGTTAAATCACTTCTTTCCTTCTTCAAATAATGGTTTATTTACCAATTACTTTTTTTTCACAGTGTCACAGCCTGATAGATTTTGATATTGGAGAAAGATATCCAACTCAAGCTTAAATCAGCTGCTATTTGTTGCGGCATTTTAAATAGGCGTGCTAATTTACCAAGATAGTCCAGGGAACATTTTCAAACACCAGAATGTGGTTGGTATCTGAAAAGCAACTAATGGCTTGATGCCGCAATTCATGTACAGCCAAGGTTATATGGAGGTCAGACCCTGGGATATACATGCCATGAAACATGTACAAAGTAGTACAAAAGAGAATGTTCTAGGGCATGACACACAATTGCAAAGTAATCAGTGAAGTCCGAAAGCAGGATCCTGAATTCTGCCAAAAACTCTATTTGTGGCAAAGTAATATATTAAAATCTGTTTGTCATAACCACTGTGTAAAACACTGCAGGATAAAGAAAAGGGGGGGGGGGGAAAAAGAACCCATGAACTAGAAAGCTCTTATTAAAGCGCAAATCCCAACTGTAACATCACTAAGATACATAAAAGCTAGATTAAGAAGGCTAGAAAGAATATTACATTTTAAAAAATCATTCAAGACTCATAATCTTCAGGAGAAATGTTCCAATATTATTTTTTGGTGTGACATCTCTAAGAATGGGGATTTAGTCCTTTATGTGTCTTAAGACTACAGTCATATAAAAAATGGGTAACTATAAAAGTAGACTTGCAATGTTCATATTTATTATTTGATGTATGAACAATTCCTGTCAGCACCTCTGTGCTTGGGTACAAAATAGGAAATCATATATAACTGTATTCTATAATGATGCTATATGTCAAATTAAAAAAAAAAAAAACAACAGCAAAATAATCCCCTTTTGTCAGTCCAGAAGCCAACACCTCCTATTCTGCCTCAGTCGACAAGAAGCCTGGATAATTTGGACATCAACAGATTTATGAAGCACCAGGGGAAAAAAACAGCCCTGAGTAAAGGCTGTGCTTTGAGAAGAGTCAACCACCTACTCCCTAAGACTGACTTTTGGACCAGGTTCCCCAAGCTCCCTAAGGAAGGTCCAGTCTGACTCCTCTGTGGGCTCCTACGCCATGCAGTTGCTGGTGGCAGGTTCTGTTCCACTGCTCATGATTTTTTGTTTGAATGGCTTTGTCTCTCTTACATAGATCCATTACCTGGTAAACAAAATAACAGATCTTGATCGTAAGCTTTCTGTTTTGCAGTAACATGGAAACTCCTCTAAGAAGAAGAAAGAAGTCGGATTTCCTTCTGGTGCACCTATCAAATTTTCCAAACCAGGTCAATTTGTGTTTGTACCACTGCTTTCATTCAGAAGCATCTTCCTGGCCTGATGGACAGAGCATTGCTACTACTATTCTTTATGTAAAGAAAAGAGGGGACTCAGTGTAGAATCTGATTGAGAATAGGAACTCAGTTCAGTTGGCTAAACACAGACGTCTAGAGTCATCTAGAGCGTGCTTTCCTGAAGAACCTCCAGTGGCTCGCTCCAGAACAACAGGAGTTTTCTGACGGTGCAGTACGGGACCATGTGGGCATCTCAAATCACCTAGGATTTCTCAAATGGCACCAGGTACCAATGTCTTACACTCCTGTGCTAAGACTTCTATATTAAGATATCTCTACAGAGGTATTCATGTGATGCTGAGGAGCAAAGTTTTCCCATGGCTAACAGATCTGCTCTGCTCTCAAGCTGCACATGTACATTTTGCTTCCAGGGCTGTACTGAAACAGCAGGCTGTCTTGTCAAAGCACATCATGGAGAACCAGGAATAGTGACATCATGTAATGTCAGTCAATAGTTACATGGAAACATTATGGGCCCTGAAACATCGTACCTGAAGTGACTTCTGGTTCCTTTTTCGTGGGTAGGGTTACTCCCTTCAGTTACTCAGCCTGGCATATCACTTTTCAGATTACTAAACCAGAACAAACTAATGGCACAACCATGCTGGAAGTAGGTTAGCATTCAGCAGGGGATCACGTATTTCATTTACTACCCATACAAATAACATATCTATTTTTCAACTAAACATGTCTGGGACAAAATACAGTCCCTAATTAGGTCTTTTATTAATTATAGAGCAGGTGTTAGGGGCCTGAATGTAATATTGTGTTAGGACTCTTGATGAAAACCTTGTCTTCTGTAATAGCCACAGTAGCAATGGAATTTTTGTTGTGAAGATTATATGAACGTGCATGACAAAATATCTGAAATTAATTCATAGCAATAGACTTTACATTAAGCTTGAGCCATAATAATTTTAATCAGATCTGGAAAGAAAAACAAAACTATTAATCAAGAAGCGTGCTGACAGCTGTGCAAGATCTCAGAGATAAGAAGCAGGTATTTATACCTATCGGGAAAGCAGTGCAGGAGTTTAAGAGACAGAGCTCTTTTCATAGGAAAGTAGTTTTGTTTTCTACTAAAATGCACAGGGGTGCATCCCCTGTGAATCCTTCTGTTTCCCACCAGTAATTTTACTATCTGACCAATTATATGGATGAATTCTCAATTTCACTGTCTCTCAGAATTTGGTAATCTTAAATCTAGTCCAGTATTTATGAACACACATAGCACTCTGTGAACATTCTCCATGCAGATGGCCAGGATGAGGAAGGGTGAAGGTGCAGTTAAGACCCCGAGCTGGGTTCATATTTAGGTTCTAGCTTCTGGCATGGGCAGCAGGTACCTTTGTTCTCAAAAAAATGCAGGAAAGTCAACTACCCCTTTGCACCTTTGTTTTCCTCTTGTGAAATTAAGATAACACAGAGGAACAAATTGAAAATAGATTCTTCAGAACTTGTGAAAGGCCTCAGGTGCTTGCTGCTCAGGATGGAATAATTTTCCATTAGCATTCATTGAGTCCATTAAACCCATGTTTTCAAAACAACATCTTTATCTGTTCGGATGTAGACCACTACTTCCCAGAGCTGTTGCAAATACCTTAATCCTTCTTTCTTCTACAGAATAAAGACATGTTCTTCTAGATACACCAGAGCTGACTGGGCTTTTATTTATGCATGTTTATGCTCAAGTAACTATTGGTTTCAGTCTCTGTCTCACTAGGTCATTCAGACCGAAGTTTGAGAAGACTAAGTGCAAAAGAGCAAAACAGACAATTGTAGTTGGAGTATAAAACCCCAGACAATTATCGGAAGCAGAATAGTTACTAAATTTGATAATTTAGGATGACATATCTGGTATTTGGGAATCATCATTTAAGCACTATCAGATTTTCTTTAGGAGTTGGTATTACCTCATCAAAGTCTGCAATGATTTCATTCAGCAAGCGTAGACATTCTACTCCTTGGTTATTCATCTCGGTCTGGGAATAGAAGTCAGCAAATCCAGGAATAGAAGCAAACATCACACCAACAGCATCATAGGACTGAGAGTATAATTCCTAAAAGAACAACGAAGAAAAATGAGCTGAAGCGGTAATATAGGTAAGAGAACATAACTGGTTGCAATTAAAATAGGTTTCTTATTTTTTCCATGCATAATACCTTAATATCCAAGTTTAGCGTTAGTATATTAAATATTGGCTAAATTCGACAGGAGGAGGCTGACAGCTCTCACATTTTTAGCTTGGACTATATGCAGGGTTTGCCCTTTCTTTGAAAGCCTGTTCTTTCTGCCTCTGAGGTCAGGGGGCTACACCAGCAAAAAAATGAAAGAGAATTTTTCATTTTGATTTATATGGGGAACCACTTGGAGAAATGAAGGATTCATTTGCAAATATGAATACCAGAGAATCAAACACTATTAGGCAAGTAAAAGGAACTTAATGTTTATTACTTATTATTGTTAAGTCTGTCTCATAAGTATTTGCAGTCGACAACGTATTTCTAAATTTGTTGATTAACAGGGATCAGATGGGACCATTTAAAATGTCTAATATGACCTCTTTGTAAAAAGTCCTCTCAGTTACCAGATTTTCTGGTTGATAATTTGTACTTGATGCTACTGCAGCTCTTTACAAGTTTGTTTTCAGAGAGCCTTTACTCTGTGGTAAACTGTGGTTCTCCTAATGTGACTATGGACCTATTTGGTTACCTGGCTCTGGGAGAGGTTCCTGCTATTAGGGTTTTAAAGGAGGGAGAAACAGAAATTAGGGTGATAACGGAGTTACTGGGGACAGAAAGCATCTTATAAGGGATCGGGCATAGGAAACTCTTAGGTTTAAGTATGTCCTGGGATAAGCTTCCACCTACGTTATTCATATAATTCACTCTGGTACTAAATGACAGATTTATTTATAGATGGGTTCTTGTCGTTATATATGTGAAACTGCAGTCAGTTTTTCTCTGAACATGAACAAATTTTTAGGAACAAAACTAATTTCAACTTTAAAAATGCCAAGGACAGAGTCCCCCCTGCAACTGCTGGTATGCTTTTCTAGTGGTCAATATACCACAACCATATGCGTTCTCTTTTTTCTTTTGCTCAATTTTTTTCTAGCTTCAACTTCTGTAGTTTTACCCAATGGTGGATACATTCATTTCTGTTCTGGGACTTGTCTTAAGGCATTCTGACCTGGAGTAGTTGCTTCTCAATGTTCTTGTTAATGTGCTTTAGTAAATTTTAGTGCTTTGGTCTCATGACAAAAGGACTTAGTGCTGGATGCCATACACCTGATGTGAACACCTCAGGTTCCTCTTCTTCCTTCATTCTGCTTCCCCCTAGAAAAGCATCCTGAATCCCTGCCCTGCACTTTGCTACCCTTTTAGTGCTGCTACTTATCTAGAATCTTTAACAATGCATCCTACAGTAAAAGTGGGAAAATTCTGCTAATTTCCAAAGACACTGCAAAGCTTTGAGAAAAAACTTGGTTGATTCCCTTCCTGTCCTTACACTTTTTTTCATTGAAGAACATCTGCAGGGTCATGGAAACCATACTCTAAGGACACTCTTATTCCCTTTCATAGGTATAGAAAAAAGTAATACACATATTAGTTTGTGGATACTTATGGAAGACTGGACAAAATGTGCTAGGAGAAGCATATATACACTCAGACATATTCTTTCCTCAGATCATGAAGGTAGAAAACAACTGGCTGAGCCTTCAGCTGCTTAATTTTTCTATTTTTGGTAAGAAGCATCAAGACAGAAATAATACATCCATGAGAAAATGCTTACAGTATGCATTTGGGAATTCATTTTTTGAAAGCAGAGAAATTAACTTAAGGGCCAGACATGAACTGCAGGATTGATTGTACTGAAATCTGGTAGATGTTACAGCCAGCCAGCTCATGCATAAATCATCCCCAAGTATAGTCACTCTGGAAATTGCCTTACAAAAAGCAGGGGTGGTGGAATTGAATTCAGTGGCAAATTATTAAAGCATCAGCAGTGATCCATGGGGCATCTATTTGCTTCTGAAGATTATTATGCATGTGAGTGCATGTGAATAAATGTGTAAGAGAGGACATGTGTTCCCTGAAAATCCATAATGCAGATGTGCCAGAACACACTCATGGCTGGTATCAGGGTCTGCTCCATTTGCAATGAAGCATTTTAACCTGGTTTCTTTCACACACATTTTCTCATGTGCAGAGCAGTGTTTTTATGGCAGTTTGATATCCACAGTGTTAAATTCCTCAGGAGGCTGATTTCTGAAGTGCCTTTCCTTGTAGTTTCTCACTATGTCATCCTTCCCTAGGTGATATTTAAAATCATATCTTCAGAACACAGTGATTCCTGGTTGCGTGGTCTAATTCACCTAGCTAAATCTATTTCCAAAATGTACAATCAGAAAAGGGTGGCCCTGATTCCTTTTTGCTGCACAATGAATAGATATGTCAGTGCTGGCAACCTGAATCTTGTAACATTTGTAACCTCTTCATTATGGAAGTTAATTCCAATGTCACATGAGAAAATTCCGGTTTCATCATACAATAGCCTTTATTCACACATAATACTATAATACACATTTGCTTTATTTCAGATGAAGAGTAAGTGATTTACTGCTGCTTTCAGAAACAAATTCTGGACTTTCTTTTATCTCTTCAGCAACGTGTCTTCAAACACTGTCTTGGGAATATCCAGAGACTCCATTATTAAACTTTTCTTTGTATACCACAAGCACTCTTTGGGAACATAGCTACAAACTTTGTGAAATTGGGTGTTTTGTTAACTGGCCCAAAGAGGCAATTCAGGGGCAATATGAAACAGCAAACATGTTCTCTTGGGTCCGAAGATGCAAGAGGGTCAGGTCTGTTGCAGCCTGTTACACAGATTTCTTCCATAATAACTGGCAAGGTAATAATAGTACTCCTGCAACACTGGGGTACCTTAAAGTTGCACAGGCATTCTGTTAAATTCACATATCTTTTTTTAGGAATACTAGTTGTTCATAGACTCATAGGTTGGAAGAGACCTCTGAAGATCACCTAATAACAGTTCCCACTCAAAGCAGGGCCAATTAAATCAAGTCTCTCATGGCCTTGTTCAGTTGAGGCTTGACTGTCTACAGGACTGGAGATTTCACAGCCCCTCTGAGCCCCAGTGCAATGATCGCTTTCCCAGGGGTATGTTTTCCCTTGTATCTAATTGAGATTTTTCTTCCTGCAACTTGTGTTGTTGCTTCTTGTCCTTTCACTTGCATGTTGAGGAAGAGTTTGGCTCTGTCTTCTCTATAAGCACCCATTAGGTAGCTGAAGGCAATGATGACATCCTTTTTAAGTCATTTCCTCTTAAGGTTAAATAAACACAGCTCTCCCATCCTCTCCTTATGTATGCAAAGTGCCCCAATCCCCTAATCATCTTGGCAGCTCTCTGCTAGACTTGCTCTAGTAGGTCCATGTGTCTCCTGTGGTGAGCGTGAACCTGGAAACACCACTCCAGATGTGGTCCTAGAAGTGCAGAACCCTTTACTTTAAAATGTGAATGTTATTTTAATGTGGATCAGATAGCAAATATTTGCAGTATTTTTGTAATTAATACCATTTAGAACTAAGTTCTAATGATTTCTTAACAGATCTGCTTTTCTTTTGCTAATTACACAAAAGCATAAGAAATAAAGCTGATACATACTTCATTATCCCGATCCTTCTCCAGAAAGTGGCGGGCAACGTGACTGGGTAAAATATTCCGTAGCATATTTTCATTGTGCTCCCTTAACTCCTTCATTTCATTAATTTCTTCTTTTGCTTGAACACGCCACAGAAAATCCAGCCTTGCTGTGTATTCAAGCTGTGGTTCCAGAAAGAAAAAAGAAGGCAAAAATAAAATCTGACAAAAGAACAGTACAGATTGTATTGTCATCCTGGCAGGCTGCCTCTGCCATGTAACTACCTTCAGTGTGGCTGAAGATCTTTGACTCTGAAAGAATTTGATTTCACTGCCAGAAAAAGAGATTATTTCTTTGCCTTATGTATGGTGAGTGTCTCAGAGGGATCTTGAGCAAAATAATATTTGTCATATTAATGCTATGGCCAGCGGCTAGAAAATGTCACAAAATTATTTTTGTTTTAAACACCTCCTTATTAGTTAGACAACAGATTCAGACAGGAGATAAGGTATTGGAAGATATTGATATTGGTATGAAATAAATATGTTCCACTTTTCATATGTGTTTTCAAGTGAAAGGGGTTTCATGAGAAAATGGCACAAGGATCATGATAAATATGTTGCAGAGACAGGTAGTTTATTTCTCAAGGATGAGCATCGTTCCACAAAACTATATAGAACGGCCCAACGCCCTCCCAGAGAAGACTTTCAAATCTGTGGCACCAAAATGAAGTATTTCTGCTGTTGGGACATGCAGTTATTTTTAATTTTAAGTATTTTAAAAGATAGTGAAAGCCATGATGTTTGATACCCCCTGGAATACTCTGTCCCTGAGGTACTGTGGATCCAGAGTGTGCAATCACAATTAAGCACGTGCACAGTGGCAGTTGCCTCATACCCTCAGCGACAAACCAAAGTTAAATGGTTTTCATTGCTTATGTGTACAGAACAAAAGGAAGATTCCTGCACAACACAGCTTATATATTCATATATATGTATGTATTGTGTATTTTTATGTATGGGTGTATATAGAAATATATGTATATGTGTATATATATGTGTGTGTGTGTATATACATAAATCGCAACTATCTGTTAGCTGAAGCAGGGAACATGTTGAAACATCATGTTACTTGCCTGACAGGCCCATGCATGTCAGCACATGGACAAGATCAATGTTGCCAGAGCTTTTGGGTACATTACACTGAAGGAGAGTTTAAGCAGATTTTTAGGTATGTGATGCTGTAGCTTGCCCAAGAGTTGACTTATTAAGCTACAGCCTTATTGAAAATGATGGAAATATACCTCTGTGGAGTAAACTGAAAGAGAAAATATATTTACGAGGCTTGAGATGCTCTAACCAGAGATAATAATCAAACACCCAGCAGAGAAATCTATTATACCAGCAAACAGATGAATTTTACAATTGGGAGAGACAACAAATGGTTTGCCAAAAGGTGCTGGGATTAAGGGAATGGTTGGGATATAACTCATGTACCAAGCTGAAATAAAGGGCAAGACTGGGTGGGAGTGACTAAGAGGGGATTTAGACATTGTTTAGTGACTCATGCACACTTTTCATCACCAGCGGTGACCAATGGCAAACTGTTCTGAAGAAAATGCAAAGCTCTTTGCAAGGGGGCTTATAGGTTGACTGCACTCTAGGGAGCTTTCCCTCCTAAAAGCTAAGTGGCCCTGGCTTGGTACAAACTTCCAAAGTTTGTATGCAATTTAACAGTGATTTACTTGCACTCTGGATGCTATTGCCACCTTTATAAACAACTAAGCTTTTTTCTAGCTCTAATATTTTGGTCTTCCATCTTGTGACTAAATTAAATGTTAGGAAAAAGTATTTTTAAATATTTTTCCAACATTTTTCAATTTCATTCTCCTTCTTTTTGTGCTAGAAGACAGAGCCCATACCAGATCGTAACTGACTTATCTCTACCAGATAACTGAGAAGGCAACATTGACTATAATTTTGCAAGGAGCTATAAGATTGCCTTGGAGTGGGAGCTGCTGGTGAATTCTGAGTTCTTTGATGCTTCAAATATTTAATACTACTACAATAAGAGCTCTGCAAAAAAACCTGTAGTACAGTTTTTCACAGCTGAATTTTTATGCTGCTGTACAAGAAAATTTCACATCTCTAGACCTAGCTCAGAATAGCAGCAGCTAATCTTTACAATTTGGATAATGTCATTCTGGTTATTTATAATGGCATTGCAACATTAAATATTTTTCCTGCATCATCAGTGGACAACTAAGATGACACTGCCAGTTCGGAGATAAAGGGGTATGCTACATATGAGGTCTGAAAACAGAAAATTTCAAGTAGATGCTTTGCTAAGTTCTGATATTGCTTAAAAGTAACAAAATGACAGGGTTGAGTTTTAGGTCTATTTTTTCTTTTTGTAAAGAAGTGTTCCTGGCCACACCAGTGCCAATAAAAATGACAGTCTGCAATATAAATCCTGGGATGTGCAGGTTTTCTTGCCCTGAGATGTAGCTCTACATAACATCCCTAATTCAACAGTAAGTGAAGAAAACAGAGAGATGCATTACACAGAAAGCCTAACACTACCTATGTCCTCCAAATGCTGTAGAACCCAACCACTCTGCAGACGATTGCCACATGCAAGGAAAGCACAAGTGAAGGATCAGTGTTCGAGGGACAGCATATTTTTCCTTAGAGAATGAGAAAAGAGGACTTACATCCCAAAGGGACGCTTTCCACCACCACAAACAGTCTAACTCCAGATAAAACAAGCAAATATCCTCTTTTTCACTACACTAAAATCTGAATATGGAAAGGATTATGATGACACCTGAAGCATAATACGAGAATTAAGTATGTCTTTTCCTCTCTCTTTCTCCTTCAGTTGGAACAATCTCCTCTTCGCTTTACCTCATTCCTCCCTTTTTCCCCAAGCATGAGGAAGGTTCAGAGGGTCATGCTTGTTGCAGACAAATTGCTGTGTAGGGGTGTCAGTCCTTCCTCCCTTCCTAAAAGGCTCTGTAGAGATAAGCTACAGCTGACATCCAGAGATTATTCGGTTCATTCGGTCCGTGGTTGCCCTGTCCAAGTGCAAGTCTTCCTTTGCATGGAAAAGCCCCAGAAGCAGAGCAGCAAACCAGTCCATCGACACTTGCCTACAGCAGAACATGCATCTGGTGTAGGCAAGATCTAGACTTAGATCTACAATTTAAAAGAAATCAGAGAGGATTTTGCTCTCTGTTTTATAAGGCCCCTTTTTAGGTCTAACGGGGGTGGAGGCAGAGGAGGAACTGAGTCTGCTGTGGGTGGTTTTACTCCCTCTTTGCAATTTTTAACCCACCCACCCCTTTTCAAACCATGGCAGAAGGTTTTGCTCAGGGTTAAAAAGCTATTTTTTGTGTGTTTTCACTAGAGATTTATTTCTAGTACTGTATATGGTATTGTATTTTGATAAGATTTCAAGGGATAGTTTATCTTCATACAAAATGTTGACTGAACTCATTAAAAGATAAGCAGTAAATGAACACATCCTACAAAAGAATAAGTCTAGCCTCGAAGTTATCCACAACACTTCTTTCATGGTTCACAAGTTTACTTTGCAGAAACACTGCTGTAGAATGCATATTACTTGTGTTAAAAAGATGTGCTTTTAGATGAAATTGAATTTCTAAGAGGGACTTGGCCTATTTAGCCTGGTGTCACAAAACAGTAACACAACTACTTTTAATGATGGGTTTAGCACAAGAGATCCTTGGGGTTTATTGGCTGAAGTACAGGTCAAGATTTTAAGAAAGCTATGAGTCTAATTAGATGGTCCCCCCCAACGTTTTGGTTTTTTTTTTTAATCTAACT
This sequence comes from Falco rusticolus, assembly GCF_015220075.1. NCBI lineage: Eukaryota > Metazoa > Chordata > Aves > Falconiformes > Falconidae > Falco > Falco rusticolus. The sequence continues at coordinate 14,623,253 of NC_051189.1, read as the reverse complement.
TAAAATTCTGGATGCAAAAGTGGGGATTAACTTTAAATTACAATGGGTAAAAAATATTAGTTAGTTGTTCAGATACTGAAGTCCCATAAAACTAATCTTACAAAATAATGGTTTTTGTAAATCCACCTAGAATGAGGCAAGTTTTAAGATATTCTACTTTAGAATACTTCTGCAGTTTGTGAGAAGCAAAGCTGTGCTGGAGGACAGCTTTACTGGACTTAATGTGCTTCCCATCAGTTCAGACTATTGAAGAGATTTATGTGCTTTGGATTAAATTTATATGTATATATATTTGGTTAGCATTTATACAGAAACCTTTAGGTTAACTCTGTATTAAGAAATTAAACAATACAAGGAAATGTTTATGGGTACTACCATTGGATATTGTTAGATTGACAGAGTGGCCCTATGAATTGTTTGGGAGAACATGCAGGAGTTGGCACATCTCAGGGACCATTTCCAAGGGTAGTTTGAGTTCAGCCACCCAGTTTTATGGAAGAAAGAAGATTAATGGGGTGGAAAAAGACTCTGCTGTGCTAGCAGGCCTCTGGGCTGGAAAATACTCTTAAACACCCCAGATAAGGCTTTTGTAGAAGACAGAATTTACACTCAGAATTGTGATTCTGAAGAGCGTTGCCTGTATTCTGCCTAATCCTTGCTCTACCTAATCTCCTTCAGTGTTTTCTTAGTATTGACTCACACTTTCCCAACCCTTAGATTTGTATCTTTGCATATATTAAGAATCATTGCAATATGATAAGGCTTATCACAAATTTGGGATGTTCAGTTCTTATTTGTTGCATATTTTTCCTAAATGGGCTTTATGCCTTGGTAAAGATATGACAAAGTACATTGCCTTCAGTCATACTTAACTCTGGGCACAAACCACATTTCATCCCATGCTTCCCCTACTCACTCATTCATCATTTCCTCAAAAAGAACATAAAAAGGAAGAAAATGACTTGAATATTTAGGTTTTGCCTTCTTTTTTCTTTCCTGTGGGAGCAACAGAGCCTATAGGTTACCCGCACAACTTAGAAAGTTATTGCAATATTCTAATGAAGTTCACAATTTTATCTTATTCATCACAGCAACATTCCTCTCTTATTGCCTCACTCAGATTAGAACTGAGAAATGAAAATCCTTAAGCAAGTTGAACGTGTAGGACAATGTCTGAAGGCAGTTGTGGTTGCTGTTTCCTTTAGTGCAGTGGCCCCATTTGCCTTCACGTGGATGGAAACTGCCTGAAGTCAGCATGCTGGACATGCAGCGGCCTAGAGGTTGCTGGTCAGAAGTACTGTGGAGAAAACACCCTTCTTTAGGTGGCTTTTAGTTAATGCATTTGCTGATTCAGGCTTAATTTGTCATACTTCACTCTCCCTGTGCACTGTGTATGGATTCTTGATATCCCCAGTTTCTCCCTTCCTTCTCCAGGATACCAACACTAAAGCTCTGAGGCCCCCAAATCCTGGTGAAAGAATTCTTGCAAGTGGTCCATGACCCACAGAAGTTAGTGTTTGTGCTTAACCACAAATGTTCCTCATTTCCTCAGATCTGTTGTTTTTTCCTCTATGAACATACTAAGCTATTTCATGGGAATTTTATTATTTACTGGTTTTTATTCCCTTTCTTCATTTGGGTTTTACGCCTACTCAAGTGCACTGAAGCAGTCAGATGCCACTGGAATGGTACATGTACCTAAGATAAATGAAGTCCCATTTGTTTCTTCAATTTCTATTAGAAAATGCAATATAACTTCCATATTGCTGAATATAATATTGCACAGAATGCTAGCCAGTGTCAGATGTGGGCTTTCTTTAATCAGATTCTGCACGGTTTATTAAATTGTTAAAGGTCATATGCTCAAGTGGATAAAAAGGCAGTTGGTATTTTGTAAGTAATTATTGTCACATCCTGTAATTGCAAGTGATATAGGGAATGGTTAAAGTAAATGTTTGCATTACCTGTTGACCATGATAAAATACGGCTAAAAGGAACATTGCCATCAGTAGTAAAGATGCCTCCTTTGTACCCAGGAAGTCTGTGCTGGAAAAAAAAAAAAAATCCAAAGGAAAATACAGTTACCAATTTGTCAGTGTTGTAATTGTTCTTAAGTTTCATTTCATAATGTAGCCTGGTACTTTCTGTTGTTCTTTAAAAAATCCCCTTTGTTTGAAAAATTAACTTGGCTATAATTAGTTCAAGAGAACAGGAGTGCAATTGGAGTGCTCACTGTTTGGAGACAAATGTATGAAATAAATAAACTGTAGCCTGCAATTGGTACAGAGAAAGCTGATGATCTTTCTCTTTCAAATGTGATATACAAGCTGGGTGTCAGTCAGGCTCTTTCCTGGGAGCCTGGTAAACAGCTGTGACCACCACAGCCCCTGTGGAGTGCAGGAGGTGGAGGCTGGATGGGGAAAGGTTGACGCTGGAGCTGGGAAAGGGAAATTTCCAGACCGTGAAAATAAAAGCCCAGTGAATGGGTTTCGAGATAAAAGATAAACCAACCCCAAGGCAGGTGCTGACAGCTAAGTATCCCCCTATTGTGGGAAAGGTTTATAGAACATGACAGGTGAGTTAAGGAAGGTGTGGATCAGAGTGGAATAACAAAAATAGCCAACAGTAATTAGGACTGATTTTACTGAGCCACAAAAAGGAGTGCAGAGAAGAAATGCTTGCCCAACACAGGGGGAGTAGAGGAAACCCTTGCAGGCAGTAGGAAATCAAAGAAGATGAGCCAAGAAGGTACTGGCTGTATGAAATCTCTGAGATGCTATGTGCAGAACATGAAGCAAGCGTGATAAAATAAGGTGAAAGGGATCCAGAACAGTTAAAAGGGGTTTCAAATTTGAGGGAAAATTACAACTATGTGGAAAGATGAAAAAACTGAAGAAAGTGACTATCTATAGTATTAGAGATTTTTTAAAAGGCTTGTTTCCTAGGGGAAAAGACATAAATGAAGTTGTTGGGGAGCTGGTAGGGCCAATCTTATAGTAAAAGAAAAGCAAGAAAGAACTAAATCTGTAGGCGAATCAAACACGGATACTTGGCAATTATCTTTTTGAAGGGAGATGAAGAAATATGAGGAGATGGTTAAGAGGTCCTTAAAGCCTGAAGCTGTGAAAAAAAGTTAATAAAGGAGTAAACAAGGAGAGGAAGTTGGAAGAGACTTTGGGACACTCTTCTGCCTGCCTTGAGATCTAAGAATAAAGCAAAGTCCTGACCCTGAATCCACTTTCTGTAGTAATTTAAAAATAAGATCAGATGATACTTGTCAGAGGAGGACTCTGATGACAGAGAAGTTAGAAAGAGCAGAGCCTGATGGAGACTAAATCAAAAGGAAACTTTTGTGTGAGACAGCTAACTGAACTGACTTTGTGGGCCTAATACAGAATTTACTGTGAGGAAATGTGCCCCTAATGGGATGAGTCATCAGTATAGAGCAAAAGACAGGCAGGAAGCATCTTTGCCATCTGCAAATATTTTGGAATTCAAATGTTTCCCATGTTGATGTTGTCTGAAGTACAACCTCCCTAAGATTTCATTCCAGAAAGACCCTTTGTACAGTGGCTAAAGGCAACAGCCTCAAAGATCTTGTAATGCATCTGTTACTGCACTTTCTGGTAATGTAGCTATAGCCACAAATATATGAGCTAGATGGGCTTCACAGGGAATTGCAAAACCTTTTAATCAACTAGTTGGTATAACTAAGAAAACAAATAAGTGTTCCTGATGTCAGAGCTGAAGTTTGGACCCTTGTCCTGAGTGTGGAGCATCTCGGCTCAGTTCCCTATGTCCTGGGCTGTTGGCTGCTCTAGAAGATATTCCTGGCTCTTTCTTACCCTTCTGTGATGAAAGTCACTAGATAGTTTCATTGACACAGGGAATAGAAACTACTCGAAGTTCTCTAAGATTTTCATACAAGGGACAACCTTTCTTTACCATGCTTGATTAGTGACAAAAATTAAAGAATGATAATAATTTCTACATCCAGGTACTTAGCCAAAGTATTGCTTACTGCCATTTGTCATATTTGCTGGGGTCTGCTGTGAATATGCTCTGTCATATCATTAGTCTATAAGTGGACAACTAGCATTAGAAAAAGGAATTGAATCCCAAATCTTTAGTACCTTGGTACCATAGGAAGCTAGCAAGGAAAGATATGCATGCAGAGCCTTACTATGCATAAAGAGATGGCTGTTATGAGAACTAATTGTACCGCAGATCCATGCTTTGCTGTCATTCTGAGGATCTTCATCTGGAAGGCACTTACAAGCACAAGCAACTGCAATACTAAATTGGTCAAGTATCAAAGGCTGAAGAAGTGTTTTTCTGAATGAGCTAAATCGCTGCTGCTGTAGATTCAGTTACTGCTATACTTAGCGCACCTCTAACTCTGAAAATTAGTGTGGCTCTTCTGTCCTCCTCTTCACCTCCTCTCACTGGGAAGAAAGCCTGGGAGGAGGAGTCTGTCCTTCAAATGTACTCCTTCAAAATGGGATCATGCCTGTATTCCTTATATCTTTTACAACTGCACATCATAGTTTGGATTTTATTCAGTTAAACACCTGCCCCTGAAAAATCAATTCACTCTGGTTTTCTTAAATTGAGGTGGGAGTTTCAATCAGTATCTCTGGAGTTTTCAGGAACAGAAGCAACCAATGTATATGCACTGTAATGCATACTTTTAGCAACATGGGTAGGCTATGGGAGACAAAAAAGACAAACCCTGCTCAATATTTAACTGTCCTCATGGAATGAACATCTTAATAAAAAGGCCTGAGAAAGAATCACATTATAAACCTTTTTGGATTAGTCATTGCCTCTTGCAACCATCACTCCATACTTAACTATGGTGTTATCCAACACATGTATGCTCTGGCAAGACTTGACGCATTACCTTATTAAAAAGCATTTCCTAAAAGGGGGCTGTGAACACTTACTCTCCATTGTGGTTAAAGTTGTCGTATTGCAGAAAAAGGGAAGCATAAATGGTCTCAGTCAGCAGAGAATAGATCGCAATCATGATGAGAAGTACTGCCAGCTTCAGGACAGAGTTGAGACGAAGAAAGACTGCACACGTCACCATTGCCAGCACACCAGTGAAGACAAAATACTGAATAGAAAACAGCACTGGTTACTTTCAGTGATCAGTGACTACATACTAACTCCAAAAATATCTACCTAAATGATCAAGTGATCAGAAGCATAAACCAAGTTGCTCTGGATTTCAGTGCTCAGCTAAGTCTTCTTAGGGCACAGGCACTTTGAAAAGAAAGCTTTTGCTAAAATAGAATGTGAAATCATAAATTCTCTGCTTTGAATGGCACCTCCGTGTTAGCAGAAATCCTCATTTGTGGCTTCATGGCATTTCTGTTGTATTAGAAGGGAAAGGGCATCCTGTATAATTAAAAGAGGAAAGGGATAGACACTACATGTACTAGTTTGCTAACGCAAAGTTAACTGAGAGAAAATAATTTATATTCCTTTGGATTCTGAACTTCCACAAGACCCACATTAATCAGGATGGGAGTATTCCTGCTTTAGTCCTTTTCCCATGCTACTTGAAGAGAGGATAAAGCCATAGCAGTTCGTTGTTTGGGAGTTTGTTTGTTTGGTTGGTTGGTTGGTTTGTTTTTTAATATTGCAGGTCTAGCTTAGTTAAATTATTCTCTTAAAATGTGATGCCTGGAAATTTTATTCATATCTAATTTTCCAATCTCTTCATTGTTTCATTTTTCTCAATGATTAGTCATCTGTCAAATGCAATCCATGCAGCTGATACTGGATATAGAGAGACAATCATGGCCATGAGCTGTTCAGATTTAAAATAGCAACATCAACACCACAGTCCAAATGTAGTTTAAATTGACTTCTATCATACAGCTTTAGGAGAGAGAAAATTTATTTCTCTGAGTACAGCTTTTCTTTAATGCAGTTCCTCTGTAGGAAAGTCTGCATCCCTGAAATCTGCAGCATGCTGCTGGCAGTATCATGACACTACCATATGACTTTCTAAGGAACATACTTCTTTTATCTACACATGACCAACACAATGATTTTGTTGCCTGCTTGCTCACCATAAAGAAGATTATTTTTTTTTGCTCCAAATGCAAATTTAAAATAACTACAGCAGAGTGACTGCTGGTTTTGCTATTTGAGAAGTATTAGTCTCCATTAGCTTTATATGAATTAAGAAGTGTGTTTTATTGCACTGGCTTTGCTGAATGATTGCTGGATGTGTTTCCAGCATAAAGGTTCTGTAAGAAGTTCAAAGGTTAAAAATTGGTTGTAATGTCCCATTAGACCATAAGATTGATTCCTTCTGTAACCAGCCTCTGCTTTTTCTATCAGCATATGGACAGATGAAAAAATTCAGTTTCACGGAGTTGTGGAGGCACCTGACTCCACTACCAGGTCGTTGATCCCAGGTAGTGGTTGCTATGTAACCTTTGTGGATCCGTGCCTCAGATTCAAAAATACCCTCACAAATACCTCAGGACAGGAACAGATGTCCGTAAAAGATGCAGATGAATTGAATGTCTGGTTCTTCAAGGCTACCGGTTTGTCAAAATCACACCATAGCTGTGAAGAAAGAAAACAAAATCACGTCTATATTGTGCACTGGTGACTACGTGCTTGTGTGGCTGGCTGACCAGGTTCAGGGAGGGAACTGGCTGGCCTCCCGTTCTCCGTGGCAGCTCCCCAACTGGCTCCAAGGACTAAATGAACAGTAAGAAGACATACTGTAGAGATGAAATGGAAAGAGGGGAGCTATTCATGCTACAGACATTCAGCATCTGAGTAGCCTTGTCATGCTGTCTTGTTGCTAAAGGGGAAAAATGAACTCCTCTGAGACTTTCAGAGGACTGATACTGGACTCTCAAGGATTACCCTCTCAAAATGTTTATTCTTTGCTGTGAACTATAGGGAAAACTATTAAACTGAGAACATAACATCAGACTGCACTTGTTTGCAGGCAGTTTTTTTCTGCTGCGTTGCTATGGACAGTGCTATCATTCTAGATGTGGGATGTGGCATTATGCAGAACTGACTTGGGCCAAAAGAGAATATGGTCCCAGAATGGCAACTGTGATGCCTGGAATGGAAGGGAATGAAAATTCATTTATGATACAATGGTTTTGAGAATGTAATACTGCCTTTTGCTGTTATGACCTGCATTAATTTTGATGGTATTTCAAACCAGGTATATTAAATATAAAAAAAGAGTAGTGTTGAATTGCAATACATCATGGTCTTAAAACACAGGAAAATAATTATTAATGGCTTCATATTTTGACAGTTAAAACAGATAGAGTCTCCTGTTACGTATATTAATCCACTCTGGATATTTATACTATGTCGTTTCATCAGCCCAGTATGTGCAAGCTAGTTCCCCTGTCTTTCTCTCCAACACAGTTAGAGAATTTGTTTAATGAAGCCCTATGTCTTATAATTAAATTCTAATGAATTTTGAACTTGGAAGTCTCTTGTTTATTGTTTCAGCTATTCAGTCATGTCTGTAACGCAGCAATATTATCTAGGTTGTGCAGTCCTCTGTGATAACAGAGAAATGGTACCTCCTGAAAGTTTGTGAGGTGTACAGCACACCTCTGCAGGGCAAAGTGCCATGAGAACCTCTCCGAGCATCTTTTTTAAAAGACCTTCAGTATCAGAAACTTTTTTCTAATTTTGTAACAATGAGAATGCACTTGATGTAATGAACCACAAGACTCATTTGCCCCCCTGGTGAAGCCAAAGACTTGTAGCTTTTGTTAGAAAGCATCTGAGGCTTAGTCCCCTCCAGCTGGGTGCATTTGAACTCAGTGGACACATACAGCTGCAAGGCTGAGCTCCATTACTTGTTCTTAAATGCATGCATGTCCCTCCTGAGCAAACTGTTATTATGGCAGAATTTTGACATATAAAATAATGACGTTATATGAATGTTGTGATTTCCTGTAGAGGTCAGGACTTGGTGACTCAAGTCATTGATGTTCTAAATATATGACAAAAAATATAACTGTTTACTGCTTTATAGAAACCCACTGGTATGACAGTAAAAAGAATTATATTTCTTTTGACCGTTTTTGGATTAGCCATCCCACAAGATTAGAGTAGACACAATATTACAAAACAATCCACAACAAGTCAGGGGAAAATCTCATTGTTGTTGTATCCATAGCAAATTGGGTATGGGTAGCCTGTTAGAGATATCTTGTTTCAAGAGCAAGATTAATTCTACCAAAATCTTTCCTGACAGATATTTGTCATACATGATTCAAAACCCTCTAAATTATGCAACATTCCTTAGTGATCTATCCTATAACATACCACGGTCCATATCTTCAGAAAGTTTTCAGCCCTATTGAACTGATAAAAATGATAAAATTGAAATGATAAAAATCATTTACCCTATTCATATTTCCTCTGTAAGAAAAGCTATCAGTGGCTACATTCTTCTTTCTCCAAGTAATTCTCCTATCAGTGACTGCATAGTATCACTACAAAAACCAGACAGATGCTGAGTACTTGCACATTGGCAACCTAAATCAAATCATGGAAGAGCAGCAATAGAATGTAATAAATATCTTACATCTGTTAGCAAAAGACAAGGCAAACCCTTGAAGTATCAGAGTTCAGCATACTTATTACAATGATATAATCATGATTGCTATTAATTATTACAGGGCGATTATTGTTGCTGTTGTTATTACTGATAGTTGTTAACAGTTGCTATTGTTATTACTGTCACTAAATGGTTTCCTGGTCTCATTATAGAAGGGGATAAATATTTGCAATGAACAAAGTTCATATGAAAAAGCACTGCTACATCCATAGCCAAAAAGTGCCCTACAAGAGGAAAGAGTGATGGCAATGTTACTTTTAATCTATCGGTGACATATTTACCTTCCTCTTGGCTCAGGCTTCAACACCTGCCAGGTTGTCTGATGTGATAATCTGCCTAATTCATGCAAACCTCTCTCATATTTCTGAATACATCAGGATAATCAGAGCTCTATTGTATTTGCATACAAGACCCCCCCTCTTTCACCCTGTGACATTGCATAGAGCCAGCCCCACAGTATTCAATCAGCAATATTTTAATTTAACCACAGCTGTGAAGCAAAGCCTGGTACATGCCTTTCCTCACAGATACACTGATAAACTTTGCTTTAGATTTGTCACACTTTAGAGTCTTAGTGGAGATGTGTAAGTTAGGAGCCGAATCAGACTAAACTCAACTCCCTGTGTGGGCAGTGGAAGAGAAAAATATCTTTATTGGGTCCAGTATGATCGAACCACATCTTTGGGGATGCCTGTTTTTCTGCACTGACTGTAAAGAAAGTTGAGAGTGACTGTGCCCATGGTTTAGTACTTCAGCTAAGGTGAATCTGGGCCAAAAGGGTTTGTCAAACCTCAAAATGAGCAAGACAAGATATGTTTAGAATTTACACTTTTAAAGTTGTTTTTACATGCTGTGGTTACTGGTTCAGCTTAACCTGCTCTGTCCTTTGAAGGTTTTTTCTGGGTTCCTTGACACTTCTAATCTTTTTTAGCAATATAATGAATGGGAGAACCGTGAGATGAGGACTTAATATCTTTAAGCGTTACTTGGATTGACAGTCTGTAAGAAAGTATATCAGCATGTCAGAAAATCACAAATGGTTCTTAAAGCGTAGATATATTGAACAGAAAGTAGTGAAAGGGTTTTAAAAATAGATGATAGTCATGAGGGAGAAATAATTAGATATTTCAGAAATACACGGTTTAAGCAACAAATTGAAGTCCTAAAGCTGTGGCACTTTGCCTTTTTTTATATTGAAATCATAGCTGGCTTATAAACACATTAGTTACCAAGTCCTGTAGCAAGCTTAATAATTCATAAATCATCTTTTCCTATATAATATTCCCTGGTTCCCTGCAAGCTTACAATATTGATGATGGCTCCAAGAAAATTAATCAGAATAGATGCAAATATAATGACATTCCTGGCCAGGTAGGTCTCATTAATCCAGCAGCAAGTTTTCCGGAGCGTTAAGGGTAAACATTTGTAATCCTCTGCCGTAGTGATTAGCACAAGAGCGGAGTGCAGCATAATCAGAATAGAAAATTGAATGACCATTGGTATCACCCTGGGAAGGAAAAGAAAAAAAAAAGAGAACCCAGAGTTAAACCTTAACACAATACCACTGCTAATAAAAATAAATGGTTAAAGTTAAGACTAGGAAAAATCAGTTGTCATAAATCTGAGAGAATCTAGGAAAAAACCCCAGAGAAAGCAAGGATTTGTTCATGTTCCATCGATCTGCCATAGCTTCACATGGTTTCTTGCTGAGAAACGGCTGTTAAAGCCAAGCAGCCAGGGAAATCATTGCCAGTGCCTCTGCTGATATAGGTCTGAGTGGCAGGAATGTCCTTTCTTTTGGGACTCAGTTGTCCTGTAAGTTCCTTTCAGAGAAAATCTACTCAGCTTGTAGGAGCCTGATGCCCCTTTAGTATGAGCTTGTTCCCACTCTAGCAGACCAGTTTTGGGGCAGTTTAGCAGAGTGCTAATTTGTTTAGAGCACAATGCAGGTGGCTTAACCTCATACTATACTGAGGGTCATGGGGGCCAAAGTGAGTACAGTAATGCAGCCCGCTTTCTGGAGTGAATCTGGATATAATAATTGCAGAAAGGCAAGATTCCCCTCATTTTAGTTCTTAGTGGGTCAACTGCAGATAAGAATCCCATTGGTTTCTAAAAACAGTGAAAGAAATGATCTACTGTTTTCATGGAAGTCCTTTATAATATAAAGCATATGAAAAGGTGTTCTATTATCCAAACATGTTTAAATAGAACATGGCGTTTGGCATACCCTATAAACTTTGCTCTTGCAAATGTGATCCTTAATCAAGTACTGTTAAGTGTGTACATGGAATAGACTGTTCAATTCCTTTAAACAAACCATTGAGACCTGTAATTTATTCTAGTCCAATTTTCATGATCTTTTTCTAAATTTATTCCTTTCTCTTGCTTAAAATTGGGACCTGAAGTCAATCAAGTAACCCACATGGTTGGGAAATGCAGTAAATTGTTTTACTTCACTGAGAAGAAAGCACTCAGCCATTCACAAGTCAAGAATTTTTTTGTTCCCATTTGTGCCAGTCATTGTCTTTCTATGTCTCTTTTCCCAACGATCAAACCGACTCAAACCAGAAGTAACTAACTCCACTGCTCCTGCAAACATCTCCCATATTCCCTCTGCTTTCCCTTGCCTTTTTGTTATAAGAACGATTAAACCTGAGGCTTTGAATTAAGTAGTTAAAATTTCTAGTAACTTAGTTGTGTATGTGCCAGCATACTACAGTGATTTAATCATCATGTCTCACATTAAAAAAAAAACAAACCACCTTTGAAGTGGACTATCAGGGTGCTCCAGGGATACTTCCGCACTTTCAGGCGCATGAATGTAGGTAAGCTGTACTCGGCTCACTAAGCCTTCTGTAAACATATGTTTTGTCTTATTGAAAATATGAACTTTCATATTTTGCTACATATCACCTAACCCTCTTCTCTGTGGGCAGGGTGCAATGCTATTTGTATACTTGTGCCCTACAGCAAGACAAATTTAAGGATTTAAGATAGGAATAGAAGTGAAAATATCGACGTATCTTTTCTTTCCTTGTTTTTCAGTAGTTCAGCCAGATCAGCTCCCTGAATCTGAATGGACTGTATCCCTACCTACCTGAAATTCTCCTCAATTTCAGACTATCCAGATTTGGTGTTAGGAAAGCAAATCCTAAATTTATACAAATCTGAATTCAAATCTTTGGTTTGAGCCCATTAAATTCACTAAACCTTTTGCTCTAGAAAGCTTCACCATAAGCTAATAGGTATATAGGCAGTCAGAAGAGGAAACTACACTGAGATAACGACAGGCGAGGATACACGGACATAGGAGGACGAGCCTGAGAAACAGTCTGTGCTGGAACTGGCATTTCTTAGCTCTGCCGTATTTGCAGCTGATGGATGGAGTCCAAAATATTTGCACCAGGGGATCACCAAAGATGCACTGGGCAGTTTTTGTGAAAACTTTTGAGTATGTCTTCCTCACAGTACTGATGTTTGTAGAAAATATCTTGAGAAAACAGGATAAAATAAAATGTTTATGTTCACAGGGAAATGTTCTTTTGGAAAAGAGTAGGCAGAAGTCAGATTATACATGCGGAAATGTTGGTCATGTTGAGGGAAAAGACATAAATAACATGAGGTACAGGTGTCAAAGTGAAAGAGATTTAAGTGCAGAACTGTACTCCTGTATGCTTTAGCCTTCTTAATTTAAAATATTACCTTTTACCAGAATGTTTTGATTTTTAATGCTCTAATTCAGCTGTCATGATAAAGATTCATACATATTAAATCTGATGTCGTTTTACAAACAATATTTGCATAAATATTATTCCTTTCTGATCATCCAAACAGACTTGCTGGGACAATGACTCCTTGAATGTATCAGGACAGAATAATATGCAATTTACTTCAAAGTTTCTTCTCTATAATCTACTAATATTAATCAAGCTAACACAGAAGTATGATCAAGGCATAAGTTTTTGAAAACAGCATGCACGCCTCAGAATAATTTATAGTAATGCACCTGTGGCTTATACTTGCAGCTCCTGCTCTCAGAACCTCAAAATTATATGACTTGCAGTACAGGAGTCCAGAAAAGAAAATGGGTTAAACAGATGACAAACAGAAAGCAAGACTGTAGTTCACAGAGATTTTTTTTCTTTTGGAATGTATCTGAGGATATATATTTGTAAGATGTATATGCATAAGATGTCTTTGGGTAGTACCAAATTATATTAGAAATACAATGTGGAAAATATCAAACTGGAAGTTCTGTTCCCTAATGAACTGGAATAAGATGAATTACACATTAGCTTCCCTTGAGAGCTTCCATGTGGTAATATTAGCTTTGACGCTCTTCTGATAATGTACCATAGCTATGAAATGTTATCTCACACTTGGGTCAACATTTCACTCAATTTGTCAGAGTTTTGTGTGTGAGTTGAATACAGGACACACTTTTTTCACCAAAAAGTCCCATCCTTTCCAGCAAGCTCACCCACAAGTAAAGCTTGCTTTTGAAAGAAGTAACAATGCAGCCAGGAAAAACAAACTGTATTATGAAGGGAAGAGCAAATAATGAAGAAACAAAGATTGGAGCAGGAGCCGCAGATCTCATCCTGTGCAGCTGAAGGCTTTGTGGGAAGTCTCAGGACTTGCTGCAAGTCCCACAGCTACCAAGTAGAGACACAATGCAACAATGTCTTGAGAGCAGCTTGTGTTTGTGAAAATATACAGAAATCCAAGGGAAACACTGTCAATAAAGCCAGGGAGAAGCTGGACAAGATGTTCATTGAGAACTAGTCAAGGGAGTCAAGAAGGCTCATCAAGAGACCTGTGTAGTTTAGGATACAAATTATCTCACTGCACAGCAATGTCTTAGATTTATTCAGATCGGATGCCCCTGGAGATCTTCTGACTGACCTGTTCTTCAGTGGCTATACTTTGAACCCGTTATAGACACTGATACATAGTTAGGTGAGATTTTCCTTCAGTTTACCAGACTACAACAGCATTCTGTAATAGCTTTCTTGCTTTCCAAAGCCAAATGACTTGAGTCCCTCTTTGGATCTGATAGTTTCTATCTAGATCTCAGATATCTATAGAGAGTTTATATATGCAGATACAGCCTACCAATACTGTAGACCTAGCCTGACCCAGCTCTAAATGAAACCAAATTAAGGCTTTCAAAAAGATTAGGGTCATGCCTTAAGAGGTCAGACCTGAGAACACTAAACATGAGTTCTTACTTTGGACTGCCAAACTCCACATGTAAGACCCAGTGCTATTGAATTAAGGTACTATAATAGGAGCATCTAGGGACTTAAGACTGGGATATCAATCCAAAATGCTGCACAATGTGCTTAGGTGCCTGAGAAACCACAGCTTTGTATTTGTTCATAATAAATACATAGGCAACACAATTCTTCTGCTGTAGGCATTTGGTTGAACATTGATGTGTTCAACAGTTGAGATAAAGCCAAAACTGAAGTCTGCACACCTATGACCTCCTAGAGGTTAAATCCAGTATCTGTACTAAGCTCATGTTGGCAGCATGATGCTAGGATCAAGTAAGCAGACAACAAAGCCAAGGTTAGAGGAATAAGAACAAATAGCCATAATAATTTTCTGTCCATAAACTTCTCCCAGAACTAGGACACCTGGGTTGGTTCCCCTCTTCATTCAAGAAGAGATTTAAAACCAAATGCTTTTCTTTCTAGTGTTTCCCTTACTGTCAAGATCTGGTGATGTTTGAAATGGAGCTTTTGCCTTCCCTCTTCCTTGTGTACAGTCGCAAATCAAGAGTTGAGCCAGAAGGAAAACTCATAAAAAACAGAAGATGCAGATGTTTAAATGAACAACAAGTTCATTTGAGTTTTCTCGCCTCACAAGAATAACCCAGTGAAAACCTGACAGAAATAACAGTAGTTCAGCAGGCGACTCTAGTATGATCTACTGCCCACGTAAGCATATAGAAAGTTCATTGCAGGAAATGAATCAAACTCCCAGGCCTCTCAGTTGGAGAAGATGAATCACTGCAAGGTTGTCAATGTAATGTAATGGCTTCATAGAGGGTAATTACAGCAGAAATATGGCATTAATTTATGTCACTTAGAGTAATTTCCTCAGCTCAATAGTTCAAAGAATGAAAACTATTGCAAAGACTTTTAAACTCAGTGATGTGCCTGCACTGTCAGGGAAAAGTATGAATGGATCAAATATTTATCCTGCGGGAGACAGATATAAACTGAGATAAAATTCTGAAACTTCCATACACAGTAGAAGCAGCAACAGAAAGAGAATTCCTTTCTTTAACACACAGACTAAGGCAACCTATCTGAGAAACTCCCTGAAGGTCCTTAGTAAGGTATGTTTTGTGATGATTTAAATAGTTTTCTTTCACCTGAGTTCCAGAAATCCCCAAAAGGCTCAGCTCAGAAAAATATTCAGACATGTACTTAAGCAAATACATAATTCCATACTTGTTCAACAGAGCTCTGAAGAATTTATTGAAAGACGCTCAAACTGACTTGTCAGAAAATGGGTGAGTTACCATAAGGACTGTGAATTACAGTTTGTTAGTTGTTACACAAAAATTATGTGCATGCTTTTCCACTGTGGTAGTTTACTTCTCTGATACCTGCCTGAGGTTATAGGACATGAGCATGCACTTATCTCCAAGACTTTCTGAATCCAAATCCTACCTAACTTTGTGTTGGATTGTTCATGTGCTCATACCTCGGATTGTTTTTAGAACTGGAACTAAGGAAATTTGAAATTCCAGATTAATTCCTCGTTCAATATGCTTAAGCATATTGAAACCTTCTCACTTAAAACCCCTCATCCTGTTATTTCAGGGTTAGTCATCTGTTGACCTCCTCTCATTTAACAGGCATGCTTTTTTAAGACTGAAACACATGTTTTGAAGCAGAGTTTCAGAACCTGAAAAACAAAGACCAAAATTTGCCTTCTTAAATCTTGACAGTGATCTTCAGCTCCTGACAGGACATAACAACTGCCATAAGGTACCCATGTGGCTCCAAATTTTCTCTTACAAAAGGGGTAGTGGTATATATCCTTTCCTTAAATATCTCCCCAGGTTCCAGCAATGAACCTTTAAGGGTGTTCTTGAGACCAAGGCTTCACACTTCTGTTTAAAATCCTCTGCTGATTTTATCTTGTCAGAATTTATCTACTCCTTACTTGAATCTATTTATATTTACAACCTCTTTAACATTCAGTGACAAAATGATCTACAAAGGATTTCTGAAATGCAGGGGAAAATGCAAGACTGCTGTGCCAGATAGGAAAACAGGAAGGGAGATGGCTGCAGGCAGTGTGGTTACATGACTCTTTCTCCTTAATTCCAATGGCAGTAGACACCCTCATGAGAATTAACAGAAATGAATCTGTGCAGATAGAAAAAAGTCATTTTTTTTCCTGTTATAGCAGTGATTGATATAGCAGCAGAAATCTTTTTAGACAACAGGTTCTATTAGGAAGAGCCATAAATCTTCTTGTACATACTGAGAAAAAAATAAAAATAACAGCTGCCAGTATATAATCCCAAAGTGTATTGGGAGAAGAACTTTAAAAAAGCAAACAAACTTACTGGTATTAAAGCAATACAGCACGTAAAGAACACCAGAAGGTCAGGTACTACTCTGGGTACTTTCCCAGCTGAGAACTACAAAATCCATGGGACACCACAGCTGCACAGGGCAGTTGCCTGCCTGCATCTAACCACCATTTTGGTATTATTAGACATAAGCATGGTGAATCAGGTCTTCCAGAAATGATCCAAGAAATACTGCTGCATTACTGTAACATAATGAATGTCTTATTATTTATATATATATATATATATGTATTTTGAAGGTCATTCTACAGGCAGCCATAAGGTAAGGTTCCCCTGAGTGTTAGAAACCGCATGAGAATTATGTTCATATGGGCGTTTCCACTTTAGCACTTGCTCTGCCAAACGCCAAGTGGGACCAGAGGCGTGTTTTAGAGGCAGTCATGTCCTGCTGGCTCTGGTATGATGCTAAAAACATGACCTTAGATCTTGCAAACACTCTTGTGTTCTCACTATTAGTAGACAAAAATGCTAATTGATGGGTTTGATTGTGTGAAACACGTAGACACTGAAGTCTCAGCTACATCACCTTTTCGTGACCTTGATAGGAAGCTGTTGTTGAGAAAAGATCTACCACATCACCTCCTTGCTTCTTCTTTAATGGCACAAGATTGCTTTCCCCAGCTTGGTAAAACTTATCATCAGCAACAAAACACAACAGTACGATTTTCTTATGTAGCATGTAAGAACCAAAACAAAAACAATCACTGATTCCCAAGGTGGTTACCAGTCACGTAGCGAAGAGGCACTGTTACAAGTCTGGATCATGTTTTACTTCAACACTGTAAGCAACAGGCTGTATCATTTCAAACTTTTGTAACCCAAAGTTCCCACTTAACTCAGTGGGGCTTCTGCTTAAAAACATAACAACATAATGTCAGTAGGTGCTGCCACCTCACATGAAACATGTAGCTGCAGATAATGTGATACAAAAGTAGTTAATATTAGGGGAAAAAATGAAAAAATAATTCTGAACACTTTTGGAGACCAAGAAGAATTTTTTTGGTTCATTCCATGTCAATCCTAGATATGTTATCCTCCTGTTTCCCTAAGAGCACCTTCAGATATATAGAGATATATTTCTGTATTTACCTGGAAGAAGGAAGTAAGCTTTGGATAGCGGTGATAAATACAAGAACAATAAATGCACACACCAAGTTTGATTTGAATACTTCATCCCTCATTTGGGAATACTAGAATAAAAAAACACAAAAACACACACAGAAGAGTAAATTAGCTGGTAACCCATGCAGTAGTTTCATAAAGACTGATGCATATAGGAAAATTAGCAGGAAGAGATAATAAATCAACAAACCTGTATTTGTTTTTAAATATGAAACACAACAAATAAATCATTAATAAGCTAGTAAAATACTTTATCCAAGACAGCAAAGCTCTTTAATTTGCAATACAAAATTGTTTTACTTGGTTGCTTCTTTATCAAAATTATTTGCTTTAAAAATCCTCAGTTAGATACTAGGGGCTTGCGCTGCTGAGTAGATTACTAAATACTTAATGGCTTAATAAAATACTTAAAATGCTGTGGTTTTCCTCACCTGAAGATAAACACTGAAGTCAGCTGCAACTGCATGCACGACATCATGGAGGTGTCTCCATGCTTGGCAAACTGACACCGGTCTGGTTTTCTTTTTTAGTTTTTTTTTTTTAAGAAAAGTACGTAGTTTGTGACATTCTGTGACTATTTGAGATGTGGGTCATGACCTGTGTATCCTAAGTTATCCAGAAGCTGTGCAGAAATGTGGCAATACGGCCATTCTCCAAGTAGAAAATGAATGTATTATTACATAAAAGACCATTTGAGGTGCATTATTGTTTTTATGGTTTATTGCAAAAGTATTGTTCTCCAGGACACCAAAACACTGAAAATGATGGTTCCCCTTTTATGGGAGTTACCAAGAAAAGGAGTAAGAGATACATTGGTGAATCATGGTGGATCAGTTAATGTGGAAACTTTACCCAAGTCCTCAGCTGGTATTTATCATTGCTAATTCAGTTAAACTCCAATTGTTTACAGCAAATGAAGACTGGTCCATAGACATATTTTTGTAAATCTCTTTACCCAACCGTGATGCCACTAAATTTTCTTCACGTAATAAAAAATCCCACAGATGTCTGCCCCACTAATTTTTCCTCCTTTGAACAATAACTAAATTCTATTTAATCTCTTGCCATTTTGAAGGAGCTAAGTGTTACATGTGCAGAACAAAATGAAAACAGAGTCAAAGAGATATCAGATATCAGAATCTTTCTCCAGCAATTTGGAAATAAGACAAACTGCAGTTATAAATGCCTAGAGAGCATTATAATTGAGAAAAATTAAAACCAATGAAGAAATTTATCAGGAACATATATTGAGAGAGTTTAGCTATAAACTGGATGTTATAGCTAATCTGCTCTGGAAGGAAGATCCTACCTAGACTTAGAATATGTTTCCTGTGTGGACTTTTGGTAGGGACTTCATCTCAGCTATAAACATCTGGTCAAAATAGTCTCAAGCTCCTGAAATGGGAAAAAGGCTTCTGTCTTTACTGCTCCCCTTTGTTAAGAGTAGGAGAGGGGGTTTATTTGTTGGCACCCCTCATTTTGACTATTCCTCTGCTGCGATTATGCCCTGTGTCTGTTGGCAGTATCACTTCGACATAATTTTTGATAATACTCACAGGCAACTCCATTTTGCTGCTGGAAGCAGTCACTGACCCTGGTTTCATGTGCAAGAAAACAGAAGCACATCAGTCCACTTAAATAATGGACCAGGGTTTTTTTTGGTTGCAGCACAAAAAGAACCAAAGGGAAAAAGAAAGGTACATTCCTTAAAACATAACATGAAATCCCAACTGTTCCTTTGGGAAATTATAGCAAACTAATTGAATGAAACACAAACGTGGAATTGCCTGCTGTGTTGAGCATTATGTCAAAAGGATGAATGCTGTGGCCTAATCAGTAACGATGTTGTAATGAGAAATTGTTAACATCCCTGAGGCAGCACAAACACCAATGAAAAAAAGTAGCACTTATGTAGCTGTTTGCCCCTTAATGACTTGGAGAAGTAAATGAAGGATAGGCTAAACTTCAAGTCACTTCCATAAGTATGGGGAGGCATGTAGCCAGCTAGAGCCACGCAGAGCGGTAAGAAGAACCATGATGCCACCTATTCTGCAATGAAGCCTTAGCTGCGCCGTCCCACAGACCTATCTGCACTGGTGTGACTTGCTCATGGTGCAGCAAAGGCTCACCCTACTTCTCATGGGGCTTGAGGTATTTGCCTGTGCTGTTTGGGGACGGGGACGGGAGGAACTGTTTCTGTACGGGCTAGCCCAGCCAGCTAGCTGAAACTGAGCTTGTGTAAGAAAGGCCAAGTTTCCTCTGCCAGGTAATGCTGCTGGTTCCCCAGCTCTCCACTCCTTCCCCGGGGCTCTTGGAAAGGGGCATGCTGGTAATACAACAGGCTTACATGTGCGTCTAGAGAAAGTGTTTGCATACTGTGAAGGAAGGGTTTAGGTCTTATCCTCACTGCTGCTCTTTGACTCGCATAAGACCTCATGGATGAAAAGGGAGACCATGTATTTTTCTTCTTCGCAGCAATGGTGTTTGTGCCACTGGAAAACTTCTGCAGTACAGGGGAGGGACAGGAGATGTATCAGGAAGCCCAAGACAGGAGAAGAGGTGGATGAACTCCTGAGAAGACCAAAGGGCAGACATAGATCTAGTTGTTGACCAATGACAGAAAGGAAGGTGTTAAACAGGCACAGGGTTTGCCCAGTGTTTCTTGCAGACCCTGCCACTGGAAGTTTCTGGGTTGAAGGAAAGAGGTGAAGCATAAGTCTATACAGATAGAGCATGCAGGAAGGGCAAAATTTATTTCCTACTCATTTAATTTCTATTTATTTCACTCATCACAAATTCTGAAACAGAGAAACTCAGATATTTAGGGGTAACATTTTGACCTAAGAAAGCCAGTACTGTGAAATTCAAAGCCTTTTCGATATTTTCAGTATGCTTACCTCAAAGAAAATGTGTAGACACTTCACCTCTAAGCCAAATCTGATTTATAATCCCAATACAAATATGTAGGAAGAGTTAAAATATATTTATGCAAATATTTACATTGGAAATTTTCCTTAACAAACTCCCTACCAGCATGTAAAATTCCCTGCCCTGTTACAATGCTTTATCCTGTATTTCCAAGTCACTGCTAATAAGCTAGAGCATCATGCTGATATCTTTCAATTATTGAAAATAATCTAAAGTAGTACCAGATTTTCCTTATAAGCTATTACATATTTGGAAACCCTTAGTGTATTTTCATGCTACCATTAGAAGCACTCTACTGTGATGACTCTTTTGCTCTATCTGCCTATTTGTGAAAATGACCTCTAGCAAAATTGACAGTGAATTAGTCTCTAAATGAGATATCAAGTGCTAATGAGTGAAGTACAGGTTAATAATGCCGAGTTCATTTGGCTAAAGAACCCATAAAATATACCAGGTGGGGATCCTGTACAATTCCTCTAAAATGAAGTATTACAAAGCTCATATAGAAATATACATAACTGCCTCAGTGAGAAAACCCATTTGCTAATGCAACTGCTACTACTTGCTGTGGAATCTACATGTGTTCTATCAATAAAAAGGACATCGAGCAATGAGATGAGAGGAGTGGGAAGATTTACCAATGCCTTAAACTGCTGGATACGCTAATCATTTAAACCGCTGTAAACAAGGACCCGTGCAAGATCCCCTGCTGGTTTTAGGTATGCTGATTACAGAATTATTTATTTATTTATTTAACTTTTTGAAACCTTAAAGGAAGCAAAACAGCACTTCCATTGCTAGCATAAATCTGCTGCCTGCAATTGTTTTACAAAGGGAAAAACCCAAACCAACCCACATTTCAGATCTATTCAAGCAACCCCAAAAGATTTATCATGCCACAGCATACTAGTCCTGTTGCTAATGCAGGAGGAAGAAGAAATAGGGATTATTGTTCATGCGGTTACTCACTGCCTTGTGCTTTGGGGTACAGAGCATTAACACAATTCTCACTGAACAAGGTGGAAGTAACACATCTTGATCGGGATCTCAGCTATGGGTACTGGTTGTTCTGCCTGCTGAATAACTGTAAAGGCTGGGACAAGATGTACTTACAGATCAAAGAAATAAATATTAGGCAGATGCCAGCGCTGCCTGAAAAAGTGATGGTGAAATGCGAGGGCACAAGATTTTGCATCGGAGAGGTTACTGTACTTCAGAGCCACCTCTGACCTGAAGCTGCCACTGTGCTGGCCAGAAGGTGAGTGGCAGCGAATGGAAACGGCCACGTGAGATGGGAGACCCGTAGACACATACTGCCCACTTACTCAGCAGCGCTGCGGGGAGCAGCTCTAGATGCTGATGTAGAAGGTCATGTAAGCAGTTGCAAAATGTTAATGGCTAGAAGAAAACATAATTCCAAACTGAAAGGTTAGGGGTGGGGAGAGCAGAGGGAAAAGGCTGGTGAAATAGCTTTGTGAGACTCCAATTTAAATCTGAGGGTTTTTTTGTTTTGTTTCCTGAATGGGCAGGAAGAAGGGAGAAAGTGAGACTAATATAACATGGAGGAAATAGGTACTTTCTCTAAGAAAGCAATTCACACATGATTTTTTTCATGACTGCCTGTGGACTATGGTTTACAACTAAAGCTATTGGGACAAACCTGTAATTACTGTACAAACAAATAAGGAGGGAAGGGACATTTCCCACGTTGTCCCACAAGACACTGCCCCTGCCTATAATGAAGAGGACACTGCGATTCATCTTTCCTTAATCCACATCATCTCTTTGCGTCCCAGTGCATTGAACACAAGCAAGGAAGTTGCTGGCCAGCAACTGTCCAACTGTTAGAGGTGGATGAACTGGAGCAAATAAAGCAGTGTTGATAGTTTTAGAACTTTACCACCACAATGCTAAAAACTAGCTCAATTTAGAGGACAGAAGAGAGATTCAGTCTACTGAAAGGATTTTGTGTTTCTATTGGGACTTACAGCTAAGGAAATACTGGATGACAACACCACTTTCCAAAAACTGCAGCACAGTTTTCCATTGGAACTGTCACACTGAGAAGAAAACGTATCAAAGTTACTAAACATACTGACTTTTAAATAGACTGTTTGTCATCCAGATGCAATTAAAGACTTTATTAATATTTAAAATCCGACCTATGTGATGTGATGGTTTAGAGCATGATTCTTTTTTTTTCCACCTCCTCAAACTGCATTTAAATGAAATGCTACACTTTACACATAGATTTTTCTTTGTGGCTGCTACCTGTGAAATCTAAAGTTACAAGAAAGTTTATATTCTGAATATAGGACCTGATTCTGGGGAGTGTCCCTTTACTCCAGCCCATGGTCAGACCTAATTTTTATTAGATAATAATGTAAGGCTACATTCAGCAAGCTGTTTGTGACCAGACTGTTTCCTCTTTTGCACACAAAAATTCTAACATACCATCCCCCACCTTCTAGGTTATATGCTATCTTGTCTAGACTCTTTCACCTTATCTTTTGACCTTGTGACTTGAAACGATTAAAGATTACTCATGACTTTTGGGGCTTTAGATGGTAACATACAGGATACCAAAATTCTTGGATTTCACTTCCTCCGTGTCCCCATCAGCTTTGCATGTTGACTGCACTGAGAGTACTATCTTTGTATATTCTGTTGCAGCAATAATGGCTAATTCAGCTTTGGGGATTCTACCTTGTTTCTCAGTGTCATAAATATCCTCATGGGGAAATTGAATCCTCTTTTCTTTTTTTTTTTTTTTTTTTTTTTTAAACGAACCTTTCTTTATCCTCCTACAGGACTGCTTGTGAAATAAGGGCTTAAATCTACTTCAAGCAGAATATTTCTTTCCCAGTGGTTTTCATTAAGCTCTCACCACTGAAACCACCTGAGGACTGGTCTCCCATAACTCAAGTAAAAAAGTCTGTTTTCCAGTGGAGGTTTAAGTGATGATAGAGAGGTGGGCCTTCATCTGTCCAGATCCTCATTACTTTTCTTTCTATTGCAGACCTGCTGTTGCTGCATTGTAATACCATACAGGTCAATTAAATCATTTGAGATCTGTGCAACCTCACCCCATGTCAGCAGTGTGCAAGGAAAATCCTCCCATTGACTTATCTTTTTAACTTATAACTTATGTCTGGATGTAGACTGAAATAGAAATTAGTGAGACCATATTGCTGTTGAGAAGCAGCAAAGACAGGAACAGTATTTACCTCTTAGAAGCAGATGTTAAAAAAAGGATGTTTAAAACAAAGAGTTGACAAGTTCGTTTTGACTTAAAATAAACATAGCAGCTGCCTGAAGGACATCAGATGGATCCTTGACTAAATGAAAGAAACATATCTATATAAATATAGATATATGTTTTGAATAAAGTGTCAGTTTATTAATAAGCTCAATCACCATTTGTGTCAAAGCAACCTGTCATCTGATGGAAAACTGCTTGTACTTGACAGAAAGTGAAACCCAGCAAACGGCTGTTGTTTTGGAGGCAGAGTTTGCTCAGTGTAGGCATTTTCCAACAATGAAAATATAATCATTGCAGCATTATAACACCAGCATCATGACACTGTCTATTATGACCTCTAACTCAGTCCCAACTTCTGAAAACTGAAACAAAATTAAAAACAAAACAAGAAAACAAACAATGCAAGCTAGAACCTACAGCTTCTCTACTTCAGTGGACATTTATTACAATTTGAGTTGTGAATAATGCGGCTACCAAGACCCAGCTACCTTATGCTCCAGGCTGGAGTCTTTAAACATCAGTGAAAAAGGCTTGATATGCTCTCTTCTCAATTTATCGCCACTCCGTAAGTCGATGGTGTGCTCTATTCGCTTGTTAATTTCCTCAGGCCCAGACTGGACATGCAAAGCTTGTGCAAGATGGTTTGGAAGCAGATTTATTGAATTTCTTGTTAGGGCAGCCAGAGTCTAGGGGAAAGCACATGCAAACAGAATAAACCTGCTGGTCCCCTTGGGTTAAAAATGCAATGTTTTAGATCATGTTGCATTGCAAACCATTACAGCATCCCATGCAATTCATTCAATGAAATCTATAGAAGTGTAAAATAATAAGTCTGTTCCACTAAACACATACAGTACGTTAAGGGGACTACTTTAACGCTCTTTTTTGTACAGACTAGGAGTTTTGCTCCTGCACTGAACACTAGGACTGTATTCCCCTTTCCAGATTCTGCTAATTAATTATTAGAGCATGCATGAGGGGAGTACACACCAAAATCACAGCAGGGTATCTAACTCAGTGCTGTGTTTTAACAACTAAGAATGCAAGGTACAGAAAAGAGAGGTAACGATGCTTTTCTTGATCTTAAAGTTACTGGATGTGTGTAGTTAAGGAACAGATCAGTTTGGCAGGAGTGAAGAAGGTGACGTTTCTGTTTACTTCAGCATGGATTTTCAGATAATATATTCTTCTTCACTACTGATATATTTCAGCCAATCTAGATTACAGTTAGGCTATACGACTTAATTTAACTGTAATTCATATTATTATTTTAAATGTTGTCTCAAATGCATTGTTCCTTTGTTATTTCATTGATTAATCAAAAGAAAAAGAAAGTACTTTTGCACAGCTTTGCAAAGGAAGGCTAGCAGAGATAGTACGAAGGGTGCTTCACTTTCAGGGAAGAGGTAGACTTTACTGTCATAAAAAGAATACTCAGTCCAGTTTCATGGTATCATTTCACAACAAACCACAGTGAACCAGCACTTTCCCACTTGAAAGGGAAAATCAACTCTACTACCTGTGATATTCCCAAGGGTTAAGAAATGTTAATGAATGGAAAGGATATAAACCTTCATACATAATTGCATAAGACACTGCAGAATTATTATGGACAAGTTATAAACTTCTGCAGAGAAAAGGTATCCCATAGGTCCTTGCTGGAAAGATCATCTGCTATATCTCCTACTGGGCAATGTTGGAAACAGGAATTTGGGATAGATTATTACTTTTTTTCTCTGGAAAGTCAGCTCTTTCTTATCGTGGGATTATATACAGCAAATTATATAGGGAGGTCTCCCTTGTTCATATCCAAACCACAGTCAGCAATTACATTCTAATGAATCTTAGAGAGCACATGAGAACACAGGGAGAGTCCTAGGTACCTTCTATCAAACCCCAAGTGACAATTTTCTTTACAATCCTAAAATATAGTTTACAGATGCTGTAGTCATGGATAGTGTTTTGTTTTCTCATATTCCATTTTTTGATGAGTAACTTAAAGCCCAAAATATAGGCAGAAAAGGATATCAGGATCAAAATCTTTTATTTAACTGAAAAGGAATCCTCCCATTTGCTTTAGTAGAAAAAAGACATCAGCAGAGAAGATTTGGCAAACCACTCTACTCAATTCTCCCCATCTTCTGTCCAGAAAATAAATTTCATGAACATTTGGAGAAAAGAAAAGTACCAGGGAAACTTTTCTCATGCTAAAGTTTCAGATATGCCTGAATCCACATCTTAGCCTTGGAGTTAAGGTGGAAACTCTTAAGGTTAAAGTGAAATCCCAGGAAAACAATCCATTGAGTCAGCTTTATAAATACTACATTATTACACACTAGGACACTACTTTAGTTGAGGTATTCCTCTCTTTTAAACTGAGATATGCAGAAAAATTTTGGTGGTCAAAATCACACAAGTGGGTCTTTAGTCACTGTTAAAAGATGAGATCGCATCAGATGCTGTTGTGTGCATTAATTCCTCAGAATTAGTTCATATTGCTAAATCTCCACTGGAAGGGAGGCTGGAGAAGGTCCCTAATGTTTTAGCTGGGCATTGTGTTTCATTTAAATGGGAAGAATCATCTTAATTCATCCTAGCCAGGGACTATGTTTTGCTTCAAATTATATTTTAAAAATTAATTAATATGAAAAAATTGTCTTCTTGCTGAATGTATGAAGTGGTTTACAGTTTGTGGTAGATGGACATGACATAATATCACTGCTATGGCAATGGTGCCATTAGTACTAATGCAAAAATGGACTCTGAAGTTGCATTTGTTTTCACAGGATAACAAGGTAATTCATATTTGAGTTTAATGGAGTCTTCTCTCCCTCACACCCATACACATACTTAAGAAAACTGCCTCCCTGTAATTAGTAACAACAATGAAAAAGATCATGTAAATTATTGTCTCAAGAATATGTTCTAACCACATTTTGCCTGCATTCCCCCCTGTGCTGTACATCTTTTAAGACTCTGTTGTGCCAATGTAAAGAAATATTGGCTCTTCCAATTACCTCACCCTCATTTTTGTGAACAGCTGTATGGAAGATACAGTTGTGAATTCTACATAGGGCACTTGAACTTTCCTTACGCTGACAATAACCATTCATTCTGACAATAACAGAACACATACAAGGTTCTGTAAGGAAAAAAGCCTAGCTAAACTTGCCTCTGAGACTAAAAGAATTTAGGAGGAATTAAAACAAATAAATAATAAAATTCTAGCTTTTAGATACTTCACAGAGATTTAAAAAAGGTAGCTTCAATTAGATTTTACTTCCTTCCTGAAAGCTTTCATGCAACAAGTCCAAGTATCTTGAACTCTAACAAGAAGGAAAATTTTAAATCAGGGCCATTTATAAAGTCTTCTAGAAAGGCCATCTAGGAAGGCTTCAAATTATTATTAATTTTTTTTAATGTTGTAAACACCAGGTCGTAGAAGGAAATAGGGGAATACAAGGTCACGTGTTTAAAGAGTCAGTATGCAGGTAGGATTTGGTTCAAGAGGAAGACACCTACATGAAGGTGTCTAGGGGCTTGTTTAAACTATTACTGGCAATATACACTCTGGATAGTATCAGTTGCCCAGTCATATGCAGCAATGGTCAGCTGAGATGCCCTAGGTTACTCTGGACAGCAGTCTGGAGCCAGGAGATATGGCACAACACCTACGGGAACCCCATAAGTTCCATGGATGGTGGTGGAGACCAGCTGGTGTGTGCTAGCTATAGTATCTCCAGCGGCAACACACAGGCACAGTTAAGCTGAATCAAGCTGTTACTCCATGTTTCGGCATGGGTGTTTAGCCCTGAGACATCAGTCTCTCACCTGGTTTCTAACTGATAGTCCAGATGATGACAGGTCTTTCATAAGCCCTTTGTCATATGCATGTCTCAGGCACGCTAGAGCACTACAAGTAGCACTAGATCCTTACGTTTAGGAGCTGAGCTGTGTGAGAGATCGACACCTAGGTAGATACACAAATGCAGGTGCCTTGGTTTTGAACTGAATTTTACCCTGTTGTTTGTACTTGTCTGGCTTGGGAGTCTTGAAGTATAATTTTTGTGATAACTGTTAAGTCATTGCAGCCACAACTAAAATAGGCTTCTAGAAGACACAGACATTTTAATGTTTTTTTTTCTAATTCACATCGTTACAGGCACATCAGGTTCCTCCAGCACCGCACACAGTGACTGTGTAATGCTTTCAGCTATTTCTTTCATAAGGCACTCTGAAGAAGCTCAACTTCATCAGCTATTAATTTACTTTAGAGGAGGAGGTCTCCACTCTCTTAACATAAAATAACTTTTGTCCACCTCTCTTTGCTTTAGGAAAACAGCCCAGAGACTTTTTTCTATAACAAAAACCTCCATCCATATTGGGCATGGTCTGAATTTGAGAGCAAGCCCTAGCATCCTTGGCTTACCTCACCGTCAGAGCTAAGGCTCATGGTGCTAAACATGCTGTAAACACAGTGTTTCTTGTTACACTTTTGTTAAGGTCTGTGATGGCATACATCACACAAGTAAAGAGTGGTTGTTCTGTTCCTTACTCATATCAACACACCTTCAATTCACTGACTTAGGCTGCCCGTAGAAAATAAGTTTGAGATAAAGAATATGGATTGTGATGTGTGATGTGTGAGTTTGGCAAAAGAACTCACCTGAGCCTTTGCCATTCATACTCTTCCTAACATGACTATAGCTAAAAGTAAGGCACATGATCAGAGTTGCTCAAATTTTGTTGTAACTTACAATGGGTAAAGAAATCATTTAAATGCCATTACGGATTAATTCATTGTTGCGTTGCTGCTATTTGGATTCTCAACCTCTGCTGCTGCCAGTAACCTTTAGACTGCATAATTAGTGTTATTAAATGCTTATTCTGTCCAAGACTGACACAATTCTAGAAAAAGCTACTATATCCTGGTATAATTTAAACCTATCAGCTGAATTTTGAGCTGAAATACTTTTGGAGTAGTAATGACTCTTGTCTCAACTTTAAAATTGAAAATTACATAATGATTAAACCACACATGGAATAGCAGATTTTTAAAAACTTGTCTCCACCAAAAACCTTATTGTAAAGCTGTGTAATATAAGATTATAGTTATTTCAGCACAAAAACAAGATCTTAAAAAGCAGTGAGAAACAATTCTAAAAAAAGAACTGTTAATTCTCATAAAACAAAAATCTACTATAAAACAACTGTTTAGTTATGCCTATTTCAATGATTTCAATGGGCTTTTTACTAGTTTATTGGGTGGGAGTTGTTCAATATTCAAATAAAAACACTAGTCCCTTATTTTACTCCTCTTCATTGTTAGTATCAAGGTCAAGCTTAGCTAAGAAAATGTTCAACAAATGTTAGCCTAATCCACATAATCTTTTTGACTACAGAAACTGGAATGTCTTGAAGGGAAAGAAGAAGAAACAGAGATCAGAAGATATTCATAGCAGCATGCACCCACCTCTATTCCTAATGAAATGAGAATATAGAGACAGGTCAACAAAATACAGAGAACACTAAAAGGCAGTGTACATGCAGCTACACAGATGTACAGAACATATATAAAACAGGTGTTTTATATAACAGCGAACTATGCCATGCTCCTGTTCAGGTTGAAGAGACGAAGACACCATGGGCTGATTGATTGTGAAGGTTTATCACTTCTAAGCAGAATTGTAAGAAGCAGAAGACGGTTGACAAAACAAGACCTCCACACAACAGCGCTTGAGGTTCAACAGACAGTGCAGACAAGTAGGACTAAAGGTGTGCAGCAGAAGAAAGGATATATATCATGTTATTACAGATCCCTCAGAAAAATGGAAGAAAACTCCAGGTGACAATGTTTCATAAAGACTCATCAATCTTTCAAATGCAGTGAAAAGAGCGGTGTCTGAGGGCATTTTAACCTTTCCATCTTTAATTCCTCTAAGCAAGCAGATTTCGCAAAGCAATTTTTATGACTGTACAAGAATTGCTGGTTCCCAGGGTGCTAGCAATCAGCCGTGCAGTGCCTGTGGAAAAGATCTGATCAGGAGCAGTTGTTATTATCTCATTTTTCTATTGAGCTGCTCGTTACCATAGAGTCTAACTCACCTGCTCATGAACCTTAATTACATCTTAGAATCAGAGGTTTTAATATTTTTTATTTAAAAAGAAAAAAAGTGAAGAATGGACAAACTGTTTTCACAGGGTGCTTTTTTTAAAGTAGATCTTGTTTCTTTCCCTCATATATCAATAACCTACACGGTGCTTTTGCCTCTGGCAAAATGTCCGTTCATTCATCCCTTCGCTTTGATGGCAGTGCAGCGAATCTATGCAAGGAGGTACAAACTCTGACTAGAATGTCCCAGCTAAACATTAGCTTTACTTTTAATTTACTTCTTTATGGACTGGTTCAATTAAAACTAAGCTTGTAGTATTTAATTTTAGTTGGAAAATAACTCCAAAATCTCTGGTCCACTGGCATT
This sequence comes from Falco rusticolus, assembly GCF_015220075.1. NCBI lineage: Eukaryota > Metazoa > Chordata > Aves > Falconiformes > Falconidae > Falco > Falco rusticolus. The sequence continues at coordinate 14,593,206 of NC_051189.1, read as the reverse complement.
TCTCCAGTTTGGATACATGTTTTATTTCTGTCCTGAAATGATTTGTTTAATCCTCTGCTGTTACAGTATGTGTTAGAATAAAGGTTAGAGATGAATTTTGCTCCTCTGAGGCTTCCATTATTGAAACGCACTCAAGCAGGCATTCACACTTGATGACATTAAAGGAAGTTTGACTTACGTTCTGTTTTCCCACTATGTTATCAAATGGAAGTTCAGGGCTCCAGGAACCTTCGGTAAATGTTGCTCCACTGTTCCTCCTGTCGGAGGAACTGACAGCCTCTTTCACAATGTCTTCAGGCAAAGTCAACAGACTCTCCTCAGGTTGTTTAATTAAATAAGTCTCAATGTTATGTTTTCTCAAGAATTCATTACGCTCTTTGCCATGCCCTTCTTCGACTTTATAATCCCCGTTCAGGCAGTCCAGAGTGGCTTTGGAGATGTGAATTCTCCTGCATATGTGAAATAAGTAGTAGAAAATACTGACTGTGCTTTAGTGTACATAGACAAGAAGGAGTTTATGAACTTTGCATAATTTTTAACATGATGTATAATTAGAAGGTGTATGACAGTTTCTATAAAGAAAAGGAAATCGTTTATTCAACAAACATGAGCTTCATTTGGGGAGAAATACTCTCAAGACATGTTCACATCAATAGGATCTCATGAATGCACGAAGTACTGTCACAGGAAAGACATTATGATATTCATACCTGATGCCTTTGCTCACAGTAATGGTTTAATGGGAGACCTTCCTGAGTAAAATACTACTCAGAGTGAATGGAAATTGCCACTTCAGGTAAATATGGTGAGAGGAAAATATATGGTATGCATTACAGCGTTTTACATGAAGCTCTTTAATTTCCTTCATTTACCTGAGATAGCTTAAACAGTTGAAATTAGCGGTCTGATTGCATCTGAAGTGAATTAGGGAAACAAGGGAACTATAAAAAGGCAAGTGAGGTGATAATTTCTGGTAAGACTAAGCGATGAGTTCAAAAACCTTTTCCAAAAGTAAACTTGAATTTAAGAGGTGACATACAAAAAGCTCAAATTTGCAAAAGCATAATACGGCTTTGGATGTCTTCCAATCAAACCTGGAGGGTGTTTCTTATTTCTATTTTTAAGACATCTTTAAGTTCCTACATGTAGGGTAAATTTCAAACATCTCTAAAACACATCCACATGGTTAGCCATGCTATACTTTACAATGCATTATCATAAATGCAGTAAGAGATGTTCATTAGGCAGTTATCTAATTCAAGCAAATAAATGTAGTGACTCCATTAAAACTCGCTCATTTTTCAAACTTTGATGCATGGCATAGCACTTTCTGAAAGTCAGACTCACAGACCGATTCCTAAAATTCAGTCAGATAAAATTATTGATTAGTTCTTGATGACACATGCTGAGGCATTTTTATCAGGCACCACAAAATGGCTCATCTCCACTGAAGGAAATGGTCCTAGCAAGCCCCTTGCGAATGATAACAGCTTTAACTAAAGCATGGAGTTGGCTATTGATGTAATACCCTTAAATGGACCAAGTATTACTAAATAGTTGGTAGATTAAATATATTTTATTGTTTCACCTTTTGTACAGCTTGTTTAAAAATCCTTAAAATGGATAGTGGAGAGAAGTCTTTTTAATTTGATACAAATACGGTAAATTGGGTACCTGAGTATTGAAGTAAAGAAGTATAGCCTGTCCTATTGTGGAAAACTTATCAGACACCAAGCTTTAGATGACACCAGTCATTGAATCATCCTAGAAAATTAATTATTAGCTAGGCTTTATGGCAATTCAATACCATAGATTAATACCTAGATACACCAGGTGAAGACTGTTAGAAAATGAGGTCCTAGCAGAAGAGTGTCTCTCAAACAACACTGTAGGATCTTACATTATTTCTTTCTCAGGTGTTGTGGAATCATTTTTTTCCTCTCAGAAAACCAGAAATGGTTGCTTTTTCTCAGTTCCCCTGAGTGCCTCCTTCCATGACAGCTGAGCTGCCTGCTTATGCTCCTTCTTTTGGGGGCAATCTGCATCACCCATGTGTATGAGGTCTCAGGGTGATACGCAGCCCTCGAGGGGAAGAGCTCAGCCCCTTCTCTTCTTCCCCCGTGGGTGGAGGGATCCCCCTGATGCTGGGTGGGTGAGCTGCCTCCCTCCTCTGTGCGCTCAGGAGAGGGCTGTGGCTCATTTTTGCTGGTGTGGGAGCAGGACCGTTCATAGCCCCAGAGCAGCTTTTCTGATGAAACGAGAGGAAAGAAGTGCAGCTCTGGGAATGGGAATGATCTTGGTATTGTGGCAGGCAGGGGGATTTGAATACTGGCAGCAGGGAGAAGTAAGGAGAGGCTGGAGTGAACTGAGCTGCTCTAAATCTGCTGTATGCACAAGGGAAGTCTGATATAAATCACTGTTTTGAGGGACTTAGTGAATATATGTCACATACAGGCTTTGTTCTGTTGGCAAACTGATTTACAGGAGTAGAAATCACTCTGCTCCAATAGACTGCAAGCTAGCCTGGCATTTTATCAACAGCAAGGTAGGTTATTCATTAATAGCTGTGCTACTTGCACATATTAACAGCAAAAAAACATACTTTTTGCAGGTGCAGATGGTGAAACTTATATGATTGATTTTCTTGTGTTAACAAAGCAGCATGTGACCTTTATTAGTCATCTGGGGCTATCGTGTGGAATAAGCAACAAGGAAAGAAAAAAATTGTTCTGCAATTTTATACACTGGTGACATATGCAGAGTATAGAAGTTATTTTCAAAGCATGCAACATTTCATTTTCTGCTGATTCTAAGAAAATGTATTAGTATAAAGATCTACTAAGGGGATAGGTGGAAGAGGCCTGCATTTGAAAATACAATCTAAAGCAAATATCTTTCTAACTTCCTGGGAACATGACAGCTCTGACAGATCCTAATGTATGTGTAGGGAGTACAGCACCTGGCTCAGAGTTGATAACTTCAAACCTCTCTTACTCAAGGTGACAGCATCACTTAGACTTTCTCTGCATAAAGATGCCCGCTACTATTGCTTCTGTGTTCCATGGCCAAAAATTCAATTGTCATAGGGGTTCTTTTCCTACATCTTTCATCAACAGAAGGTGAAATTGAAAGTGAACAGAGGATTCCTGCGATCACTACTGTTGCTTCAAAATTAGGATTTGCATCTTCCAAACTACAATGAGATATAGTGATGCCAGGCAGAAATAACATTCTATCTTCAAGGTGAATCGGCCACCTCAGACAAAGAAAAACTAGGCAGCTCAGTGGAAAAACATATATTTTGACATATAGACAGGTTGTCATAAATGTCAAAAAAACATCTATTAAACCATTAAATTATTTGAAAGACTTCCTGGAGAGCCTGCTGCCCATAACACCTTGTTGTTAGCGTAGCATAATTTATGCGTATTTTAGCGTATTTATGCGTAATTTAGCGTAGCGTAAATTATGAACACATAATTTTCCCACACTTTGTGCATTATGAAATAAAATGCATCACAGACTTGTGTCTCACAGCAGCATTTGATTGCAAAGGATGAGAGAACGAAGCCTGGAAAAAGTCAGGAATGGTCAGCACCTAACCACGAAATTTGAGCTACCTCTATGTATTATATGGGCTGAATACAACCACTGACCTTTTTCAGGATATTGTAGCTGGCAAAGAAAAAGAAATACCTTTCTCTTTTCCAGTGCCTTTGCAAGCTGACCATTTCTACCTTTTTTGACTATAGTCAACAGCAAATAGAAAAAAAAAAAAAAAAAAGAAAAAAGAAAAAAGAAAAAAGAAAAAAGAAAGAAAAAGGTCATACTCGATGAAATAATGTAAGACACTTAATCTGTTGGCAAGGTTAACAGTGTATTGTGTTGGCAATGTTTTCTGATGGTGGGAAATACACGCTGCCTTACCCAGGAATTCCACCTGACTCGAGTTTGTTTGCGATATCCACGTCCCATGACCAGACATCAAACTGCCATTTTCTCAGGCCCAGCACTCCACACAGAACCGATCCTGAATGTATCCCTATCCTCATGTCAATGTCGTGCTTCGTTCTTGACCTAACATATCTGTTAAAAAAATCAAAACAAACAAAAACCAAAAGAAAATCACACTCATGAAAGTATATGTCATGGTTTTTCATATCTTTTAGTAAATAGTATGACATAATATACAATGTTAATTAACTGTCTGTTACTTTCTAGAAAGAGAGAACTTTCTAGGTAGCAAAGTACATGTAGTGAAAAAATGACTAAAAGGCAGATTATCATTCAGTGCTTAACTGCATGTGTGGGTCAGTAGCACACACATTTTTCCTATTAGACAGAAAAAGAAAGAGAGAGAGAAAAAAAGATGAGTGAAAGTATTTTGTCGGACACATTGAGGCCTTCAGCCTGGAATTATAAAAGAGCATTCAACAACATTACAAAAACTATTACTATCAAACCTGCATACACTTTTATATTATTTCATATTTTTTTAAAGAATTTTTAGTGTTTCAGAGATGTTGCTTTATTGACTGAATTTTTCCAGGGTTAGTCTTAATCCAAAGGTGAATTATTTTAAGTAGATTTGGCCAGGACATCATTTTCTCTGTTATGGTAATGGTGTGACTCTAAAATCATTTTCTTCCATTCTGTGTGATGGCAAAGACCATTTTATTCCCCAAAAATAAACACTTGTGGGCATATTTGTTAGCAGTCTTACAAAAAAGGACTTTGTCCCAGCACTGATTTCAATTAATATGTCTGTTGATTATAAAGGAAATTTTACTGTGTTAAAATAGTGTCTTCCTCTTCTGATACAAGACAACATATATTGTTCACAGCCACAGGCACCTTAGTAGTGCCTCAGACCCAGGACTTCTTCTTTCAAATCAGTATTGAGATACTCCAGCACATCACCGTGGGAAGCTCACAACTAAAATAATTGAGCTGTATTCATTGGGATGACAAAGAGACCACTTATCCAGTTCTGCTTGTATGATAACAATTACTTGCACCAGAAATACTATTAGAGCTAGTGTTTATTAATATTTGAATAACATGCTCGGGGTAGGAAAAGTGTATTGCTACTTTTGGTCCACAAACAAGGCTGCTCTTTCACTGTGAAGGGTCCCAGTTCTACAGTCACTGAAGTCAATAGCAGCACAGCAAGATTACACAACAGAGCAGACAAAGAGTAAACACTGTTTAAAAAAATGTGGTTTTTTTAAAAACTCTGTTTCACAACTCGGAAGCTACCACTG